>NC_141685.1:2096723773-2097209754 GCF_964263255.1 Lissotriton vulgaris | reverse complement strand
ATGGTTATTACTTGAGGTGAGTACTTACGCCCTTCAACTAGTATCCCAATTTCTTAAAACCTGGGAATGTTTTGTGAATACAATAATGTCATTATCAGCAGCCGTGCAAGCTGGTAAACCTGATGTGAAGATTTCAAGCTTTCTTTGTGTACCGGGCACAAAGTATAGCATAGTGTACCCCCTCCTTGAACAAATCCAGTGGTCAAATTACCAGAGTGCCAGTCCTCAAACATTTTGAAGTTGGAGGATTACTGCTATAAGGAAAACATTCCTAGTTTTGGGTCAAGGCCATCCACATTCCTGGGCTCTGGTGTCTTTTTCACCATTGATTGCTATGCCTATGGGTAAGGTTGGCACCTGGTGGAAAGCACATATCGCATGGATTAGATGACACATTTTCAAAGGTCGGTTAAAGCTGATAGAATGTCAAAGCAAATGCCAACAGGAAGAGCCTCCAAAGTGATTGTGTTCCAACCACACCAACCCAAGGACTTGAGCAACCCCATTGTAAAGTCCAAAACACCAATATGGTATTAAGATGCTTTATTGTAAAAAGAAACACTGGTACAGAGGAGCACATGAATATGCACCTACTCTCGTTCAGCCCTCACGACGTCTGTCACAGCGTTCCATTCTGGATTAGAATGAGAATGACTTGTGCAGGTGGCACAGAACACAGCCAGCAATGACATAGATATAAATGGACATAATAATATAAGTCTACACACAACCCCCTAAAATAAACAACAATACGATCTAAACATACTATAATAATATATGTAACATAATAAATATTAACCCAACATGTCTTCACAAACAAAGTCTGACATACATTTCGGTCTTGAACGTAACTGATTGTTACAATCCTCTTTGCCTTAATCATTTTTCTCAACTACACTCTCTGAAATTCCTACCTCCCCCTCTCCTTCCATTACACTTTTCTCCATACCATCCAGAATATTTTCCGTGTTTACACCTGCTTCATCAAAAGATCTGTCTATATCACCAAAATCCATTTCAACATCAAATGTTACAACTTTCTTATGCGCATCATAACTACTGCCTCCACTCTCACCTTTCTCAAATTCCTCAATTCCATTTTTATAAATCGTGATTCGTCTCAGATTCCACACTTTACCATCACTCATCTGAACAGCACTCTGCACTTTTTTTTTACCTTCAATGGTTCGGTAAATTGACTCTCTCCTTTTATTACATTCCCTGGATTTTTCACATTCACCCATGATCCCTCTTGATTCTCCACACTATTTGAACCATGTTTAAGATCAAACATTTCCTTACATATCTTGTGCTAAATTATAATTTGGGATCTCACCTTCTTCCCAATAAACAGTGGTGTTTGGAGTTTTCAAAATTCACTCAGGATTGCATATTGTTCTCGCACTCCTCCCTCTCATAACCTCAAACGGGGACTCTTCCAACGCCTCATGAAGTGTAGTTCTATACATGCACAAGGTTTCAAAAATTTGGAGTTCCCAATGACAAACATTCTTAACAGCCATCTGTTTGGTATTTTTTAACACCCTATTGAACCTTACTATCATGGCATTACCACTTGGATTATATAAAGAGGAAGCACTGTATTTGATTCTCACTCTGTCAAAATACTCTTTGCCGACATTGGACGGGAAATGAACACCATTGTCAGAGATAATCTGTACAGGCAGCCCTTCCTCAATAAATACCTTATCAAGAAATGTCAAAACAGTCAGCCTTCTATTCTAAATCAGAATGTGAACAACTTGTGCAGTTTCCCGAGAAGGCAGCCGGCAATGACATAGATACAAATGGACATAATTATGATATGTATATACACAACACCTATTTTAAAGTAAAGAGTGCAGTATCACAGTCATGTATTCTGCAATTGACCTGGCAATAGAGAACAAAGAGCTCTGATTCGCCCTCCGAACACTTGGTGTAAGATTTTCAATGTAGGAACGTGTCCCAGGTTAAAAGATTGTGGGGCAGATGCATCAAGCATTTTTGCGTTCACAAACGGGCAGATTCACAGAATCTGTCCATTTGTGAATGCAAAAATTGCTTTTCCGATGCAGCAAACGTAAATTTGCGATTTGGTAACCTGTTACTGAATCACAAAATTGGTTTGCGTTTCTGTATTAGGAAGGGGCGTTTTTAGGGTGTACCTTGCTAATGCCGAATCGCATCGGTATGTATGAATACTTTGTGACCGCAATTGCGGTTGCAAAACATTTGGATTTTACCACCTACTTCAACTCCAACTTCAACACCATTGTGAATGTTTGTAAAACCATTTTAAGAGCAGGCAGTGGTCCCATGAACCACTTCCTGCTCTTAAAAAATTAAAAGAACACTTTTCATTTTTTCGTTTTGTAAAGCCTTTTCCTTTAAGGAAAACAGGCTGCTTTACAATAAAAAAAGACTGCTTTACTGAAAAGCAATCATGGACATGGTGGTCTGCTGATTTCAGCAGGTCTCCTTCCCCGTGATTTTTGCGATTCCTAGGGGGTCGCAAATTGCGACCTACCTACTTCATTAACATTCATGAGGTAGGTCATTTGAGATCCCTTAGGAATCGCCAAAGATGTACTATACACCGTCATGCACTGCATTTTGCAATTCTCTAATTGTGAATCCTTGTGATTCGCAATTATGCAATCGCAAAATTCCATCTTGATACATCTGGCCCTACGAGTATAAAGGAATCTAGCAGCATTAAATAACACAAATATTTATTTGTATTCCCTATTTACTACTGCTTCGAGTTGAAGTTCATTATAGTAAGAATATGAAGAGATTTTGGGCTTGATTTACAGTTTACGTGACGGATATCCTGCCTACCTCAATACCTGTGCCATGTATCCTAGGGCACTTGCAAGCGCGTTATATCCTATGGCACTTGTTATATGCTGGGCGGGATATCGTCACTGGTGACGGTCAACCTATCTGCACATCTCTAAATCAGGCCCACTCTGTGCAAACACAGCAGAACAGAAAGAGCCCTGGCCTGTTAGTAGTATGATAGGGGAGAGAGCCCTTTTCATAATTGATCGATAGATTGTACTGCATACACTGAGAAACAAACGTTCAATGCTCCTGCCGGCTAATAATGCGAACGTGACCCAGGGGGATTGAAGGTTTCCTTGGATGCTTTTGTAAGTGCACATAAAGCAATGCATTTATTTTAAATTGAAATGTGTTCCAAAATTAGTTTGCTGATTTAGGTTCCTGATCAGAAAATTAAAGTCAATCTTTTCAGTTCTAGAAAGCTCAAAATGCATTTAAAGATTTTACTTTTGCTAATGGTCTTGAAATATTTGGTGAGCATTAAAACAATTTCATGTTTTAGAGTAAGGTTGGATTTTATTTTTTGTAACTGAAAACCGCATGATCTGCCACGGTTTCTTTGTTCTACTTGCAGTGACATGAAATAATTTCCCCATGTGATGGGGTGGCCATATATTTTAATCAGGTATCTTTGCCAGGACTAATTTCCTCGATTTTTCTCCAGAAGGACCCAAACTTTTTGAACCTAAAATAAAATATAGACTCACATAGCATCAAAAGAAATCTTAGCAAATCTAAAATATTTTTTACTTTACAATTTTACTGGCATCCAATGCAATGCGCTGCTACGTTGCTGGATGTCTAACTGAGTCCCACTGATCAATAGCAGGGCACAAACTGTTGATATCTGTTACCAATATCTCAAGATTTTAAATACGCAAAATCCCTTGCTGGGTGTCGTAAATTACAATTATAAACTTGACTGATCAACATTATTCGATCTTTGTTTCTCAACTATAGACAACTTTAGCTGTTTATATACAAGCCCATTGTTTGCAATACATTACATATACATTGATCAATCAATCAATCATTGCATTTCTAAAGCGTGCTACATACCCGTGAGGGTCTCAAGGCGCTGGGGGGGGGGGGCGCTACTGATCGAAGAGCCAGGTCTTGAGAAGTCTTCTGAAGGCCAGCAGGTCCTGGGTCTGTTGTTTGCTCGTAGGGAGGGCGTTCCAGGTCTTGGCGGCAAGGTAGGATACGAGGAACAGTGGCGAGGGCGAGGTTGGCTGCGAGGAGGCTTCGGGTGGGGATGTGGAAGCTGAGGCGGTTGTTGAGGTATTTGGGTCCGATGTTGTGCAGTGCATTGTGTGTGTGGATGAGGAGTTTGAAGGTGATCCTCTTGTTGACGGGGAGCCAGTGTAGGCCTCCCAGGTGGGGTGTGATGTGGCTGTGCCGGAGGACGTTGAGGATCAGACGTGCCGAGGCGTTCTGGATTCGTTGTAGTCTTCTCAGGAGCTTGGTTGTTGTTCTGTAGTAGGGGGCGTTCCCGTAGTCGAGTCTGCTGGTGACGAGGGCCTGGGTGATGGTTTGTCTCGTGTCTGGAGGGATCCACTTGAAGATCCTGTGGAGCATTCGGAGGGTGTTGAAGCAGGATGCAGAGACCACGTTGACTTGCCTGGTTATCGAGAGGGTGGAGTCGAGGATGACCCTCAGGTTGCGTGGGTGGTCTGTGGGTTCCGGGGCTGTGCCAAGCGATGTGGGCCACCAAGAGTCGTCCCAGGCTGATGGGGTGGGTCAGAGAATGAGGACCTCCGTCTTGTCTGAATTCAGCTTCAGTCTGCTGTCCTTCGTCAAGTTGGCTACGGCCTTCATTCCTCTGTGGAGGTTGGCTTTGGCGGTGTGGGGGTCTTCGGTGAGGGATATGATCAGCTGGGTGTCGTCGGCGTAGAAGATGATGTTGAGGTTATGTTGACGTGCAATGAGGGCGAGCGGTGCCATGTAGATATTGAACAGCGTCAGGCTGAGGGAGGATCCCTGTGGGACGCCGCAGATGATTTCAGTGGTTTTTGAGCGAAAGGGTGGGAGGTGGATGCTCTGGGTTCTGCCGGAGAGGAAGGATGTGGTCCAGGCAGGGCCTTGTCTTGAATTCCGGCGTCTTGGAGGCGTGCTGATAGGGTGCAGTGGCAGACTGTGTCAATAGCTGCTGACAGGTCCAGGAGGATGAAAGCGGCTGTTTCTCCTTTGTCCATTAGGATCCTGATGTGGTCAGTGGCGGCGATGAGGGCGGTCTCGGTGCTATGGTTGCTGTGAAAACCGGATTGGGAAGGGTCCAGGATGCTGTTGTCTTGGAGGTAGCGGGTTAGCTGTTTGTTGACAAACTTCTCTGTCACTTTCGCCGGGAACGGGAGCAGGGAGATGGGCCGGATGTACTTGAGGTCCTTGGGGTCTGCCTTGGGTTTCTTCAGAAGAGCGTTGATCTCGGCGTGCTTCCAGCTTTCCGGGAAAGTTGCTGTATCGAAGGAGCTGTTGATGGTTTTCCGGAGGTGGTGCGCGATTTTTGCGCAGGCTTTGTTGAAGATGTGGTGAGGGCAGGGGTCGGATGCGGATCCGGAGTGGATGGAATTTATGGTTTGGATGGTGTGTTTGTCGCTGACGTTTGACAAGGCGGCCAGACGGCTGGTGGGGGTAGTGGACGCGGGGGTGGTGGACTCGGTGGTTGGTGCGGGGGTCTCGGGGTTGAAGCTGTCGTGGATGTTGGTGATCTTGCAGTGAAAGAAGGTGGGCAGGGAGTCGCACAGGTCTTGTGATGGAGGTATGTCGTTGGTGTTAGAGCTGGGGTTGGAGAGTTCTTTCACGATGCTGAAGAGCTCCTTGGAGTTGTGTGCATTGTTGTTAAGGTGGTCCTCTTGGTGGTCCTGATGAGTTGGTGGTGTTTGCGGGTGGCGCTCTTGTGGGCTGTGTGGATATATGGTGTTCAGTCGTGAAGCCATTTCTTCTCCAGCTTCCGACAAGTGCGCTTGGAGATCCGGAGGTCTTTGGTGAAACAGGCACTTTTTTGTTGGTGTGGTTGGTTGCGGAGGTCTTGAGAGGGGCGAGGGTGTTGGCTCAGTCATTGATCAGTTTGAGGTTGGTCGCGGCGGTGTTGGGGTCGGTAGGGTCGGCGGGTGGTCTCAGGGCGTGGGTGGTAGTCAGTTGGTCCTTGGTGACCTTGCCCCAGCAGCGGCGTGGCAGCTGTTGTGTGCGGTGGTGGGTGGTGGATTTCCTGAAGGTGAAGTGGACGCATCTGTGTTCGGTCCAGTGGGGTTCGGTGATTGAAAGAGACGTGGGGGTTTGTGGAGAAGATGGGGTCCAGCGTGTGTCCGGTGGCATGAGTGGGTCTCGTCACGAGCTGTTTGAGTCCGAGGTTGGCGAGGTTGTCTATCAGGGCGGTGGAGTTGGCGTCGTTGTTATTCTCGAGGTGGAAGTTCAGGTCCCCGAGGAGGATGTAGTCACTGGAAGTGAGGGCGTGGATGCTGACGAGTTCGGCGATGGTGTCGCTGAACTGTGGTCTTGGTCCGGGTGGTCTGTAAACGAGTGTTCCTCGGAGGGTCGTGTTGAGATCGGTATAGATCTGGAAGTGCATGTGCTCGGCAGTGGTGAGGGTGTCGCCTGTGTTGGTCGAGACTCTGAGGGTTTCCATGTGGATGATGGCGATTCCCACTCCAACTCCTTTGGTGCGGTCTCTGCTGGAGATCTTGTAGCCCTGTGGGATGGCTATGGCGATGTCTGGTGCTGAGGTGGTGTTTAGCCAGGTCTCCGTCAGGAAGGGGACGTCGCTGGCGGTGAAGTCTAGGAGGTCCCAGAGTTCGATGGCGTGCTTGCGGGCGGAGCTGGAGTTGAGGAGGATGCAGCCGAGGTGGTTGAGTTCTCTGGTTGGTGGTCTGACGGACTGGATGCTGGTGAATCTGCAGTTCTGGCAGGCGAAGGGCCCTTGGGTGCGCTTCAGGGTGGCCCGGTGGCAGGGGTGGTCTCGTCCGGTGTTGAGTGCGTGGAGGGTGTTGGAGTCATAGTGCAGTCTGACATTGCGGGGGGCGCGGGGTCCAGTGGTTCTTTTTTTTTTTACTATCTGAACTCCGGCCAAGGGTGTTAGATTTACCTGGCTTGTCTTGTGTGACTGTGGATACAGTTTAGTCATCTTCTCTTGCACTGCCTACTGGCTAACCTGTTTTCGAAGCTATGGGAAAACGTAAGGGTCTAATGGCAGTACCGCCGGGACCACCAATCACAACGATGGATGTGTTCCTATCAAGAGCAGCTGGGATTATAGATAAGGAAATCGAGCTGGTAGCCCATCAGCTTTCTTTTTTCCCTGAACCCCATCCTGTTTCTAGTGCTCCTTGCATACCAGAGAGTAGTTTTTCACAGTGTGCCCAGGATACTCAGTTCGACCAAGAACCCTCATCAACACCAGCAAGTTTAGATAGAGGTTATGGCCTAAATGTAGGACCAGTCAACATTACCCAGCCTGAGCTTACTGTCCCACCTCTTTTAACTAAGTACCCGGGGTGCATAGCCAAACCAGGGGGTGGGGGGGCAGGAGCAGGGCTTGGAGTAAAAAGGAAAGGCTCATTAGCTCATTAACAGGGGCTAAACCAAAAACCTCCAGGGCAGAGGGGACAGGACAATGCATTAGCAAATCGCAACCGCTGTCCAAAGAAGATATGGAGGCTGTGATGGAAGGATGGATGGGCACCTTGATGAGAAATATAGACCTTAAACTAGACCCTATCCGGCAACTTTTAGCCACAGTGGAGCAAGAGATGATGTGGTTTCCCCCAAAACTGGCCAGCTGGGTATACAGATTTTCGGTTTAACCGGCCCCCGGCAAGCAAGTGGTATAAAATGTGAGCAAGGTCCAAGTGGGTATGTGCCACCATTAACATCTGTGCAAAGTAGCGCCAATCTCCCTCCCTGGCCCTTGGTGGATTTAAACTCCCAGGAGGTGGACTTATTGGGAGGAGCGGTTGCATCAAAACCACAGTGCCCAACACAGTGGCCAACAGCCTGTCCTGACCCAGCCAAATCATTAGTGGGGGAGCCACTAAGAGGAGGGGGGTTTGCTTCAGAGGCCAGCATAACAGACCCCATGGGGGGAGACGGAGGCAGATGTTAGCTACTATTCAGCTCCCTCCAGAATCTTCACCATATGTAATATTACTTGGTAATGTGGAGTGACCCTTGACCCGGTCACTCCACTACCGCACGGCCCCTGTGTGCCCGGATTCTGCTGCCACTGCCTGCTTGGCCCTCTTGTTGCCGCCTCTCCTTAGGGCCCCTGCTCTCCAGGTTTGCCCCGATCTCCAGGCTTGCCCAGACTTGCCCTCGCTCTCCCTCGCTCCGCTTTCCCGCTCTTTCCCCCCTCTGCTCCCCGCCGCTGCTCTCCAGCGGCCCCACTCCCCTCTCCTGTCTCCCGCTCCCCATTCGCCGCCCCACTCCCGCCTCCCAGCTTCTCCTCCCTCCCACTTCGCCATAAATGGTGGGGACCGCGCGTACGTGCAGCGGCCACGTGCAACGGGCACGTCGATTGCGCGCCAAAGGCGTGCCAAAGGCAAGCCCGTCTACGCCTGGACCGCGCCGAGCGCCAGAACCCCTGGACCCCGCCAGAGCCAGCCAACCCGACTGAGCTACGCCGCCGCCACCCTCCACGCACTCAACACCGGCCGACATCCAGCCTGCTACCAAGCTACCCCGAAACGCACCCACGGAGCCTTCACCTGCCACGCCTGCTACTTCAACTGCACTCGGTCCTGCACCGCGCCAGCCAAAACAGCCACCAGCAACAACCACCTCTAGTGCATCCTGCTCAACACCCGATCCATCCACAGGCATTCTGTCGAACTATGGGACCTCCTGGACAAAACAGCCCCAGACGTCGCCTTCTTCACGGAAACCTGGATGAACGCCTCCTCAGCCCCCGACATCGCTATTGCCATCCCGGACGGCTACAAGATCATCCGGAGGGACCGCGCCAACCAGACGGGAGGAGGCATCTCCATCGCCCACAGAAACACTATCCACATCACGACCAACACCGACGACACCCTCGCCACCGCAGAGCACCTGCACTTCCAGATTCACACCCACCCCAAGACCACCCTCAGAGGAACCCTCATCTACAGACCCCTGGGACCACGCTCACACTTCAGCGAGGCCATCGCAGACTTCATCAGCCCGCTCGCCCTCGCCTCCCCCCAATAACATCCTCCTAGGAGACCTCAACTTCCACCTGGAGAACGACCAGGACAACAACACCACCGCCCTACTAGACAACCTCTCCAACCTCGGATTCAAGCAACGGGTCAACACCCCCACCCATTACGCCGGCCACACCTGTCTTCTCCTCCAGCAACCACATCTCCTTCAGCCACACCATCGAGCTCCACTGGACTGACCACAGCTGCGTACACTTCAACTTCAGGAAAACAACGACCAACACCACCGCCCTCAACAAACCCCCCGAAGATGCTGGAGCAAGATCACCACCGACCAACTTACCACCTCCTTGCGCCTAAACCCTCCCACCAACACCACGGACCCCAACGAAGGAGCCCGCAACCTCACACAGTGGATCACTGCGCTGACACCCTTGATCCACTGAAAAACCCTCCCAGCAACCTCAACAGCAAGAAAGCCGCGTGATTCACCAACGATCTGAAAGACTCCAAGAAATCCTGCCGTGACCTCGAGAAAGACTGGCGCCACAACCAGTCAACGGATAACATGACAGCCCTCAAGAACGCCACCCGCAAACACCACCAGCTGATCCGCACCACCAAAAGGTCATCCTTCAGAGAACGACTGGACAACAACACCCACAACAGCAAGGAACTCTTCAACGTCGTGAAATAACTCTCCAACCCCAATGCCAGAGACAATGACATCACGCCTTCTCAAGACCTCTGCAACTCTCTGGCCACCTATTTTCACCGTAAGATCGTCGACATACACAACAGCTTCGGCGCTCAGAACACGTATCCCACCACCGAACCTACACCCCCCACCACCACCATGTGCGCCTGGACTCAGGTCAGCACGGAAGATACCACCCACACGATGAACACCATCCACTCGGGCTCCCCAGCCGATCCCTGCCCACCACACAAATTTTCAACAATGCCGACTCCATCATCGCACCCATACTTCGGGACATCATCAACAACTCCATCATGTCAGCCACCTTCCCTGAGAGCTGGTAGCACGCAGAGATCAGCGGCCTCCTGAAGAAACCCACTGCAGACCCCTCAGACCTCAAGAACTTCTGCCCCATCTCGCTCCTTCCCTTCCCTGCAAAAGTCATTGAGAAGACGGTCAACAAACAACTCTCCGACCTTCCTCGAGACGAACGGCTCCCTCGACCCATCGCAGTCCAGATTCCGAGCAAACCACAGCACCGAGACCGCCCTCATCGCGGCCACCGACGACATCCGGACCCTGCTGGACAAAGAAGAAACCACCGCCCTCATCCTGCTCGACCTTTCGGCTACGTTCGACGCGGTCTGCAACCGCACCCTGACAACCCGCCTCCGCCACGCCGGGATCCAAGGAAAGGCCCTAGAATGGATCACCTCCTTCCTCTCCAACAGAACCCAAAGAGTCCGTCTCCCACCCTTCCTCGCAGAAGCCACCAAGATCATCTGCAGCGTTCCTCAAGGCTCCTCGCTCAGCTCCACCCTCTTCAACGTCTACATGAGCCCCCTCGCAGCCATCGCACGCAAGCACAACCTCAACATCATCTCCTACGCCGATGATACCCAACTGATCCTCTCCCTCACCAATGACCCCACCTCCGCCAGAGCCAGCTTCCAGGACGGAATGAAAGACATCGCAGACTGGATGAAGCTCAGCCGCCTGAAACTGAACTCAGAAAAGACGGAAATCCTCATCCTCGGCCCATCCATCTCCGCCTGGGACGACTCCTGGTGGCCCCCTGCTCTGGGCCCCCCACACAAGCCCACGGATCACACATGCAACCTGGGCTTCATCCTTGATTCCCCCCTCACGATGGCCAGGCAAGTTAACGCCGTTACCTCCTCCTGCTTCAACACACTCCGCATGCTTCGTAAGATCTTCCGTTGGATCCCCACTGAAACCAGGAAAACGGTCACCCAGGCCCTCGTCACCAGCCATCTGTACTACGGGAACGCCCTCTACGCTGGGACCACTGCCAAACTACAGAAAAGACTCCAGCGCATCCAGAACGCCTCAGCACGACTCGTCTTGGACATCCCCCTACACAGCCACATCTCCGCCCACCTGAGGGACCTGCACTGACTCCCCATCAGCAAAAGGATCCCGTTCAGACTCCTCACCCACGCACACAAGGCTCTCCACAACTTGGGCCCCAAATACCTCAACAACCGCCTCACGTTCTACACGCCAACCCGCCAGCTCCGCTCCGCCAGCCTTGCCTTCGCCACCGTCCCACGGATCCGCAGAACCACCACCGGAGGAAGATCCTTCACCTACCTGGTGGCCAAGACCTGGAACACCCTCCCCACCCACCTACGACTCACCCAGGACCATCTCTCCTTCAGGAAGCAACTCAAGACCTGGCTTTTCGAGCAATAGCAGCCCCCCCACCCCAGCACCTTGAGACCCTAGCGGGTGAGTAGCGCGCTTTACAAATACTCTTGTTTGATTGATTGATTGAATGTTCCGGTGCTCTCGGGTGCTGTTGAAGAATTTGAGCAACTGAAGAACAAGGTTCTGCATTGGCTGAATCATAACACATCCCTTGGTCTAAGTTTGGAGACCTGTATAAATATGATGCGCATGGGTCGGGAGATCTACAAAAGACTTGAGAGGAGACTGCGTAATTGTTAACTTTACTAGACCCCAATTGGTGGAAAGAATTTTACATGCAGCTCACAGATCAACTTAGGTGGGGTTGGCTCAGCTATTGTGGCTTCACCGCTTGGGCACTTCTATAGATCCTTTAGCAGCATGTAGAAGACCAACAGGGTGGGCTAATGGAGGTTCACCGTTAATCCTGGTCACTCCATGCTGGACCAACAGAAGTTAACTTATGATATACCCCTTCATAATTTTTGTACTCCTTTGGAATCAATGGATTCTTATGACTGACTTTCTGTTATATAACTAATAGAGACAGCACCCGCGCATCAATTGGTTCCAGGTCCTCTATCTACAGGTCTTGGGGATGGCAAGACATGCAAATTTATTTCATGGAATGTAGCAGGATTAGCAAGCAAGTTCACTGACCCCAGTTGGATCGTCTACTTAAAAGGTTTTCATGTGGTTTTCCTGCAGGAGACGTGGACTAACACCAATAAAATTTTCTTGGAGGGCTTTAATCCATTTTATGTCCCAGCACTCCTTCATGGGCGGGGAGATCTAAGGCTGGACTGGTAATTTATGTATCCCTGGATGTGCATTGTCGTTTGAGGGTGTTAGCTACTGACAATCCTTGTTTGAAGGCTTTATCCTTTTCCTAAGGGTTTGCCAACTTGTTGCTGTTGATCTTTCATAATGCCTTGCCTCCTCTCTCAGATGTCTGTAATGGGCTCTTTTTTATGAAAAGTGACGGTTAAGGCGCCTCACAATGGCCACCTCTTGATTGCAGGAGATTTTAATATCCATCGGGGACCCAACAGAAGGAATTTTAACTGGAATAGGATGCCCATGTTTCTCGGGCATGCATGTTGAACATACTTTGCAGGGAGATACTCTTACCTCCTTAGTGGATGAGTTTAATCTAACATTGTCCATGAGTAGAATGGTTAAAGGTGGGAACCCCTTCAATCCGACATTTACAGGTAGGGGTAGTGCAACATTCATTGATTTTATCTTTGTTTCAAGACCATCTTCCCAATTTCTTTTGATTTTACCATTGAAGATGGTATTTTTGGTGATCATAATCCGCTGTGTAGATTGAACACTTGGAAAATCCCAAATGTCAGCATCTAGGGGGTCATTAAGGGAAATAGACCAAGATAGAAGGCAAAGGTGGGCTCAGATAACCCCCTGACTCTTTTTATGAGTCCCTCATGGTTAAGTGTAAGAGGGAATTTGACACTTGTACTTATGGGCCGGAAGAGGCGGGGGCTGTATTAGAAGCTTTCTCTCCATCTAACGCTCAATTGGAGATTTGCATAAGGTGCTGACCTTGAACTCGAAAGATCGAGTAATGAGATGGTTTGACCATAACTGTTCCAGCGCATCCAGAAATTTGAGGGGGGCACTGGGGACTAAACCTAGCGGTGTGCTCTGGTAAAAGAGTGTAGAGGGATATATAAAGCGGAACAAGCAAGTTGTAAGGCGGAGCTCAAGGATGAGGAATGCTCACTCAGGCCTGTAACTTGAAAAATAGCACTCAGTTTTGGAGCATTATCAATTGCCCTTTTTTGTCTGGGGAATACACACAGGCTCTTGACGCACACATCACGGAAGAGGAATAAGTGGGTCATTTCCAGGAAATGTTTAGAATTCCACTAGACACCAGTACCTCCAGTGGTGGAGGGAAGCCAGCCCTTTTTATAACAGCAGATGAAGTCAGCACAGGTATTGCAGGGTTATCTAGGAATAAGGCACCAAGACCTGATGGTATCCCATTAGACCTTTACATATTTAACCCGCAACTGTGGGTGCCAGTCCTCACCACAGTTATTAATGCAACCATAAGAGGTGCCCCACCTAGCACCGGGTCCATGTCCACCATTGTCCCAGTCTTTAAAAATGGAAATAGGGACAGTACTCTCTGTTATAGGCTCATATCGCTACTCTACTCTTCTGTTAAAGTGGTGGGACGCATCCTATTGGACAGGTTATGTACTTGGGCAGATGATACCAACATTTTAAGTTATATCCAATATGGTTTTCGGCCAGGGAGGTCGACAGTTGACCAATTTTGAATTTATACATGATTGTCAATGAATGTTCCATCGCTTGATCTGTCAGGATTTACTTGGCCTTCATAGACCTGTCCTCTGCCTTTGATCGTGTAAATAGAAACAAGCAATAAGAGACCCTATTGTGCCTGGGTGTAGATAAAGACATTGTCCTATTCCTACGAGAGCTTCACAGGGATTCCAAAGCAGAGGAACAATATACAAGAGACTGTAAGGTTACTCAACAATTTCCAATCCAGAGAGGCGTCAAACAGGGATGCATATTGGCCCCATTTTTGTTTAATGTATATATTAAAAGCTTGAATAAGGTTTTATTTGACACACAGGCAGATTTTCCCCAGGTGGGACGGCGTGGTTTGCCCGTATTACTATATGCAGACGAAGCAGTCCTTATGGCCTGGACCACGAGGGGTTTGCAAATTTTACTTAACTCCTTTGTAAGGTATATGGAGCACCGGGACATGTTGGTCAACAACTCCAAGTCATACGTGATGCAGGTGTTGCCAAGTTTAAAAAAGAGGGGAAAGGTGTGGCGCCGCGGCCAGGGTGACTGATGCTGGAATCTGAAGATCACGGTTCGATCCTCAGTGCCATGAGCAGATTAGCCCAGCACCATGTGACTCTGGGCAATAGCTTTCTTAATCTTCTTGACGGCCCCCAGCGTCTGGAGCCCCTTACGGGTGATTGTTCGTGCTTTACAAATGTGGATTTTTATTATTTTAGGATAGGGCTATCCCAGTCCCTAAGACTAGCGCCTTCTCGTACCTGGTGATTATGTTGGACGCCAAACCTAACTGGGGCCCCTTGAGAAGTAAAAAGAAAATGTTTTTTTTTAAGGGATAATGCGGCAATCTTTAATTTTGCATACGGTTAGGCATCTTGAAATAACTATGTTCCCAACGTTTCAGGGTCATCAGGACACATAGGAACTTACGTCCTGAAGATGGTCTTATGGATGCTTTCACAATAAAGACTGAAACGTCGACAATCTGACCCATTTTCTTTGTCATCAGTTTTTCAGGAAATGTTCATTGTAGAGCCAATGTTGTTGCTCCTTTTTTAATATGTGAAATGGGTTACAGCATAAGTATTCATGATAAAAAGATATATATGAAAGAATCTTCATCTCAGTCACTTTTGCTTTTATGTAAATTGAATTTAGTACCCTTTATATAACACCATATTTTATAAAAATGTTGACTTTATGAAGTATACACTAGTGTAGAACTGCTTTTTTCCTGCTGAATGTTGCGTAGTTTTGCGTTTGATTCGTTGTTTAATTAAATAAAAAAATAATATACATTTGTTTGTATTAGGCCACCAATTGGGTCTTAAAGATAATTTATTTTGTACATTTTCTAAAGACTTTGATATCAAAAAGAATCCCTTGAAGGCACTATTACCTGATCGCATAATTTACTCAAGCCTCCAAGGGTATATTGGGTTGCCCATTTTTTGTTTCTTGTAGAAAGTTGTCTTGCTTTAGCCATTTCGTGCCTACAGCCTGTCTCTGGTCACATGACTGGGTGTAGTTGGTAGCTGGCCGTTTTTTATTCCCCATAGAGAGCCACAAACAATGGGAGCTTAGGTGTGACTCAGTGGGCTGTACTGACATGATGTGAGTGAGGAGCTAGAAGCAGCTTCACTTATTTATTTATATAGAGAGTTTTATATAGCGCTACTGGACCCGAGGCCATCAAAGCGCTTTACAAGGTAGGTATACATACAAGAGATAGTTCACAATGTACATTAATCAAGCAGGAAATAGAACATTATAATCAAATGGATAGGAGGTAGCCATATAAGACGACAAAAGCCGCGTGCAAGTAATCAAGGAGGATAAAAAACATATCTTGTAAATGAGTGAGTGGGGAGGGGAGGCAAGGAGATCAAAAGAAGAAGATGGGGAGTAAAGAGAATTGGAGAAATAGGGGTGTAAAAACAGGAGGTAAGGAGGTAAGAGAGGTGGGAAAGGGGAAAGGGTGAGGGGACAGCAGGGGAGCAGGATTGGACAGTGCTCAAATTAGTGACATTCGGTGCCCCAATATTTATTGAGAAGAAGTGATTTGAACCTTTTTTGAAGAGAGGGTACGAGGGGTTGCAGCGGAGATCTTTGGGGAGAGAGTTCCAAATCGTAGGGACGTTTCTAGAGAATGCACAAGATTGGGCTTTTTTGTATTTGAGTTTGGGTGGGATTAGGACAAGGTAGTTAGTGCTCCTAAGCTTTTTGTGATTTGCCAGCTAGATAAGAGGGGGTGTTTAGGTGGAGGGCTTTGTGCGTGATACATGCAATCTTGTATGTGGATCTTCCTTCGATTGGGAGCCAGTTAAGGTTTTTGAGGACGGGAGAGATGTGGTCGAATTTTTTACAATCAGAGATGAGTCTGGCGGCGAGGTTGAGAACACATTTAATCGGTGCCAGGTTGGTTTTAGGGGTGCCAGCAAGTGTTGCGTTACAATAATCAATTTTAGACAGGACAAGTGATTGGACAACAATTATAAAGTCATCGGCTGGAATAAAAGGTTTCAGTTTTTTGAGGTGATGCAGGGTGAAAAGGGCATTTTTTGCAGTATTTTTAATGTGTGCGATGAGATTCAGGTTTAGATCAATGCTGATGCCTAGTGATTTGACAGAGTTCGAGGTGGAGAGGGGGCAGTTG
The DNA here is from genome assembly GCF_964263255.1 of Lissotriton vulgaris. Classification (NCBI taxonomy): domain Eukaryota; kingdom Metazoa; phylum Chordata; class Amphibia; order Caudata; family Salamandridae; genus Lissotriton; species Lissotriton vulgaris. The sequence goes on along the minus strand of NC_141685.1, from coordinate 2,097,193,391 downwards.
AGAGCTGTGATATCGTTGATCCAGAGTTGAAAAGGGAGAGAGTTGCTCTTTGGACTAAATAGGATGATTTCAGTATTTTTTGGGTTTAGTTTGAGGTGATTGAGGTGGAACCAGGCTTGAACTTTATTCAATGTGTCATTGAGGTGAAGGATGTCATTGTGGGATTTGATCTTGTAATAAAGTTGAGTGTCGTCGGCATAGAGGTGGTAGTATATTGAGGCTTGTTTGAGTATGAGGTGAGTGGTTCCATGAATAGACTGAACAGGGTGGGGGAGAGGATACAGCCTTGTGGAATGCCAAGGGAGACCGGTTGGGGTGTGGAGAGGGATTGACTGAGCCTAACCTCTTGGGATCTGTTGTGAAGGAATGCTGAGAACCATTTGAGTACGGTGCCCTCAAGACCAAAGCGAACTTTAGGGGGTTAAGAAGGGTGGGATGGTTGACAGTATTGAATGCCGCCGAGAGGTCATGGAGGATTAATAGAGAGGATTCACCTCTGTCTAGCGAGTGGTGAATGTCGTCTGTGATATTGAGCATGGCCGTTTCGGTACTGCATCCTTTTCTGAAGCCCAATTTGAACATGTCAAGGAGATTGAAAGAGACAATATGGTTATCTAGTTGGGAAAGGACACATTTTTCCAGGGCTTTTGAGAGGAAGGGAAGATTAGAGATGGGGCGTAGGTTGTTGAGGTCATTGGGGTCGGTGGAGGAGTTTTTGAGGATAGGGGAGATTTGACCTATCTGAAGGGAGGCTGGAACACAGCCCGTGGAAAGAGAGGAGTTGATGATATTGATCCAGAGCGGGCAATGATGTGCTTGAGTTCCTGGACCAGGTGAGAGGGAAGAGGGTCTTTGGTGTGAGAGGATGGTTTGAGTTTAGAGAGATGATGTTGATGATAGCTGTTTCAGCGACAGGGGAGAATTCGCTCCAGGAGGCATTGTTTTTAGTTTGGTGGTGTATGAGAGTGGAGACTGAGAGGGGGGGAACTGAGAGTGGTTGAGAGTTGTCTAGAAATGGGGGAGAGGAGGGCGAGTTAGTGCATTGAATGTTAGGGAGGGGGAGATGTTTGAGGGGAGGTTGAGGCGAGAGGGGGGTGGTCCCCACACAAAGGGCCGTCTACCCCTGCAGTTAGTCTGGAGCCAGGGCTGACAGAGCAGGACATCTGTGCACTTTAAAGGCTTGTCTAGGAAAATCACCCCCACTTTAAAGGAACTACTGGGTATAAGTGCTGGACCTCAGACACCACCACTTCAGTACACTTCTGGACCTCTGGATACTCACCCAGGAAGATGAACTGCTGTGCTGCTGAATGACTGCCACTCTGCTCAACTGCTGCTCTGGAAGAACTACTGCCCTGCTGTGCTGACCCGCTGCCTCCTGCCCTCCTTTTCTAAGTGTGAAAGACTGGACCTGCATCTCATGATCCCAGAAGGCACCTAATGCACCATTTTTCCTCGATATGCAGCTGTATTTACTTCATGGAGCACAGTCAGCTTAAATGAAATTTACCAACGCTGCTGAACTGAGGATGCAGTGAAGCAGCAGCATCCTATTTACAGCCCAGACGGTGTTGAAATATGGTAGATTCAGTATGAGGGATGAGGTGGGCAGCTGATAGGTGCCTCACTGAGGTAAGGAAGATTCTCTGTATCGAGGAGTCTCCACAGTAGGCCAGCCCTTCCCAATAGAGGTTCCCTGTTCAGGCTCTCTGCCCCCCTACCATCCTCTTTTATATACAGCATTCATGCTGCCCTAGAGGAGCCACTAGAGTCCAGTCACTGCTCCATTAAAGGGGATTATAATAAACCTCAGGTTGAGGAGCGTGGAGCATATGCACCTGAGGGGAGCAGGCTCTCCTGTTAAAATTACTACACCACTTAACCAAAAATATAAAAGGCGAGCAGCGCAGGAACGTATCGCAGCACAAAGGGAAAAAACTTCCTCACATCAGTATCAGGGCCTAGACCGTTACAGTGGGAAATCCTAACAGGATGATTTAACCACATGGCTGCTGGGCGTTTCCCCCCCCTGTGCTGGAAAATGCCATTTTAGTGGCACCATGACGAGCTCAGCTCGTCATCAGCACACAACACCTTTTGGTGATGACGAGCTGAGCTCGTCATCAGCATCGAAAGGGTTAAACAATTGTTATCTTGTATTTCTAGTAGGCCGTGTTTGCATTAGGTACCTTTTCCCTCTGCTGTTACAGATTTGGTGACATTGATTGATGGTTCGGGGGACTGCTCAAGTTTCCAATTATATACTGCTGTATATAGTATTGAATACCTCAACTCCTACATTATTAGGTGGGAGTGGCACTTGCACTTACACCTTGCACTTAGCACGTAGCACTTTGTGGAATTATATTTTGTAGCAATATGGAAAAGTGCGAATGTGTGTGATCACATGCCATGAGAGCAGAAGACACAAAGATTATGGACGGAATGCAGGGCAAATGAAACCTTCATCCCCAGTCAAGAGATGTGGGTTAAATCCATTGTTCATTTGCTCACCATGCCACTCCAATTTAGACACAGCCATTTGCGAATCAGTCTTGACCCTGGGCCTCATGGGTACAGTCCAGCCCGAACTGTCAAGCAGGGCCTCCCTGCACCGGAAACAAGCATCCTGGGACAGGTTTCACCCAGGAAAACCTGGCCTGGCTGTTCAGGCTGTACTTTTGCCACGGGGAACAGTGCCAAGAACGATTTGCATAAGACTGGGTTTAAACTGGAATGGCATGGGAGCAAAAAAATAATGGATTTAGGCCTAGATTTCCGTATTGGGGTGAATGTTTGACATTGTTCAACATTCTGTCCATCAATTGTTCTTTTTGCAGGTGGCACGTCAGGGCACCACAATTCAATGGGTGGGGTGAGTGACAAGGTCTTTCCTTTTCCTCAGATGGAGCTGGCGTGAGGGTGAGGGGGAGGCTGGACAGGAGGTGGATTCCTTGGGGTTGTCGGCAGGGGTATTTGAGAGGAGCTCCAGAGGTAAAAATGAGCAGGCCTAAAGTACTGTGCTGCTAGTTCAGCTCTCGAAGCTTGGTTATGTCAGAGCAGAACTAGGTTGACAGGGGTAAGGAGCGAGAGTGTTAATATAACAATGCATATTTAAACAATGTATAAGTTGTGGGTGATATCTTGTAATGCTAATGGAACTGCAAATTGTCATAAAAGTGGGCAGCTGCTAAGAGGGCTGATATCATTCAGTCCTAAAGTGATTTTTCTTCTAGACTAACCTGAAAAGTAACAACCTGAAAGTTTATATCCCGAAGCAGTACTCTCAAACATTCTTTGCATCATCATGGCTGGTAAAGGGGGGTCACAATCTATTTGATTAACAGAGTTGACTGGGACATTAAATATTTTATTAGAGATCCCAAAGCTATATGGCTTCGGGTCAGAGCTTTGGCTCAAGGGGTCACAGTAAACATTAGTAAACTAGTATGGACCCATTAGTGATGAGATTGATCCGTAACATAGCTACGTAATATTACTATGGGTGTCGTAGGGCCTGTACTGCAGGGGGAGACCATATTCAGGACCTTTTTTTGGATTACGAAAAAACTACCTAAAGCGGAAATAAAGAAAATCTTTACTCTTATAGTCTGACTTCCATTTAATAGATCTATGGCGGGAGGACCATCCTGGGTTAGCTCAATACACTTGCTACTCCCGGTGCTTTAAACAGCATCACGGTTGGACTTTTATTATGGTGTCTCAGGTGCTTAAGAGGTGTGGCTCTGGTATCTGGGCAAATGTTTTTTCTGACCACTCATCCATCTTGATTACTATTGAGCTGGATTCTGGTATTAAGGAGAGGCCCAGATGGCAGTTTGCGAGGTCCCTGCTACCAATCTGGATTGTGTTTCAGATATGAAAGGTTTTATAAAGGAGTTTTTTGGGGTTGGATTGCAATATGATATCACACTTTGTAGTATAGGAGGCTTTTAAAGCTACAGCACAAGGGCATTTTATCTCATTTTAAGGCTAGTGGGAATAAGCATTGGTAGTTATGAATAAAGGAATTACAACTGCCAGTTAATATAGCCACAGAGGCCTGTATTAAGGTAGGGAGTCTCGATCTCGATAAAGAAGAGTTGGAAAGGACCAAGCAAAATCCTATGGACTTTTTTGTATTGGAGAAAATAAGCAGCTTAAAGGGCATTTTAACAACAAATGTATGAATAGAATCACCAAAATGGAAAACATCTTGCCTGGGCGTCAAATTCAGCAAGACAAACAAGTAATTAGGCAAATTGAGAACCCGAAAACCAATTCCTAAGTCTTCCAGGAAGAGGATGTGTTACGGGTTTTCTTACAGCTGTACAGCAGAATATACAAGAATAATTGTCTATTTGCAGCTTCTGATATTGAGCAATATTATTATGGCGATTGTCTAGAACCCAGGATAAAATTGTGGCAAACATAACGATCTCTGAGGCAGAAGAAGCTCTTCAAAAAATGCCAAATCCAAAAGCCTGCGGGAATGATGGTCATTCTTCAGAATTTTATAAGACTTTCACAAAGGAACTAGTCCTATTCTTATTGGAGTTATTTAAAAGGGATATTGGCAGGAGAAGAGATTCCCCTCTACTTTTAAAGAGTCTGCAATAGTTATTTTTTGAAAGAAGGATAAATTGCAGACGAAAGTGAGCTCATATCGGCAAAGTTTGCTTAATTCAGATTAAAAAATGTTGACTAAGGTCTGGGCAGCTTGGATTACCCTTGCTGCTCCACTGCTAATATGCAGGGACCAGAGCGGATTTGTTGCCATTAGATTAACGGTGTCAAATACAAAAGTTTTCATTCAGGCATTTGATTACTTCTTGTGCAATCAAAATGCAGCAGCAATAATAGTGCTGGATGCTGAGAAGGTATTTGATTTAGTTAATTGGGATGCCTTGCTATACAGTTTGGATCAATTTGGATTCCCATTGCAATTTTCAACAATGATTCGGAAACTATATCATGGGGTAGTAGAGGCCAAAATAGTTATTAATTCTAAAGTTGGGGCTCGCTTACACAATTAAAAGAGGAACTCGACTGTGCTGCAAACTCCCTACTATTTTATTTGCTCTTTTTATTGAGCCTCTGACTGTAAAGATTTGCAATACAGAGTAAGCATGGGCGAATTTTGCGAATCTGGCGTTCGCGAATTTTGCGAATTTGCGAACTCGCAATTCGCAAAATCCGCGAATTCTCGCGAATTTGTGGATTTTTTTTGTGTTCGCAAGGATTTCTGTCAGTTCGCGAGGGTTTTGTACCAGATCTCAATTGCGAACTTACATGTCGGCTCGCAACGGTCGCGATTATGTTGTTTCTATGTCTGGTTCATCATCACAGGTTCCCAGCACCCTCTGTTTCACCCCTGCCACCCTCTGTTTCACCCATGCCACCCTCTGGTACATCAATGCCACCCTCTGGTTTATCATCACTGTAGATTATGGGGGGAAAAAGCAAGCACACCTGCCCTGCTTCAACTGACATGAATTAATTTGGGGTTGATTTATTAATGTGTCACTGTTTTAACATTCCAGACTGGCACCTGCTTCCTTATCTGTAATTTGCTTTCTGTTGCAGTGCAATTTTTTTCCCAGGACCTTTGTGGCCTACTTGTAGCTATTCTATGAGCCTGCTGTGAGGGTCAGAGCAGGGTCATACAATTGTTGCAACTAGCAACTGAGCTCTGGATGGGCCCCAGTCAGGAAGCACTACAGGGAATGGTTACTAATGATGAGTTTGAACTTTTGCACCTGCTGAATGCTTTCACTTTTGCAAAACTCGTTTTTCTGCAGAACAGCATTACAGCAACTGTAATGCCCCAAACAAGCTTACTTGTGAAAGTTGATTTCTAATCCAAAAGTGATCCAAAGAAAGTCAAAAGGCCTCAAATCCAAAAAAGTGCAGGCAAATGTCAACCTGAGGAGTTATTCTGATAAAAATCATCATTTTCAGAAGGTCTATGCTGCTTGCTAGTGGATTTCTTGTGCAGAATTGCAATTTTTGTAATTTCGCGAGTGCGAAATTGTTGCTGCCCGCCGCACCTACATGTTCGCAATTGCGAACTTACACCGCACGCCACAAAATTGTATCACCAAGAAAAAAAAATCCGCTGCGTGCGAATTTGCGGATTTTCGGTAAATTCGCGAGCGTTCGCGGATTGCGAATTTACTGAAAATCCGCAAAATCCACGAGCGGAACGGATTTTCCGCCCATGCTTAATACAGAGTACATTCATCCACCCATTGTAAGCATGCCCAAAATAAAGTTATCTGCGGATGATATTATGATGTATTTAAAACCAGGTGAGATTATTACGCAAAGGGCATTCGACTTGATTAAATCCTTTACTAATATAGAGGTGTACAAAATTATTGAGAGTAAACCAGAGATGCTTCTATTTAATTGTCAGTGGGGAATCTTTCTGTTAGTCTACAGCAACAAGGTATCTCACAGTGAACTACTCAATATTTGGGAGCATTTTTGACAAAAACCTATGATCAGCTGTTTCAATTAAACTATGCAACAATGCTAAAAAAAGCATAAGCACTACTGGAAAGATGGTTGGTGATAGGGAGGATCTATCTCATTAAGATGATCTTACCACTATTTCTTTTCATTTTTAATAAAGTACCTTTCAGAGTTAATATTTTTTATTTTCAGGAACTGGGCGCTCTCGCATGGAAGAAGAAAGACCCTAGGGTGAAATATTTAATTTTACAACGTGATAAGACCCAAGGAGGTCTGGCGCTCCCAATTTTGAAATATTTTTCCAGACAGCATTGCTGGATATTTTAGTATGACTGATTGATTGCAAACAGGTGCTGGAAACCTTTTTATTGAAAAAGATGCTCTAGGAATCTACAATAAATCTCCCAACTATTATTAAAATGGTAATATTGTCAAAGAAAACTGGATATAAGTCCATTCAGGAGAGGTGTTGTAGGATGAATCTCCTTTTTACAACTCGTCTAATGACAGCTGGCTATAACTTTCTTAATTTGCAGGAGTGTGTCTTTTTTGGGGATAAGCCTATCTAGGGCAGTGACAGGATTGTGGAACACTAAAGGATTTAAGTAGCTGGGAGATTTTGTATTAGGGTGTAACAATTTTAAATGGGAAGAGATCCTACTGCTGTATGAGGAGCAGTGCAGTCAGTTTTTCTTGAGTTATGGACAGACCATTCACTTTTAAATACTAAAGTTCAATCAACAATTTTAGAAGAACATCTGGCATGGTGTGCTTTAGTCAGGAGTAAACTTATAGGCACCGTAATTGATTCATGCTGCTCTACCATCCATTTTCCAATTGTAAACTTTATTTCGGCCATAAAAAGACCGTAAAAGTCACATAATAACACATCACAAGAATAAAAATACATTAAAAGTGACAATCCATAAAAAATGTAAGAGTAATTATTTATAGATTACAACAACTATAAGCAGCTCATTACATTAAAAAAAGAGGTATGTAAAAACTAAGTTACACAATTACAGTATTGTTTTCAGCAACTTTTGGCGCTTTTTCCACATTGAGAGAAGAAAGCGGGAAACAGCAAAGACCACAATAGTTTTTGTATCAGATCTTAGAATTCGATAAGAAGCAGTGCATTGAGATAATGCCATATATTTGCAAAGTGGAATGAGACAATATTTTCTTAACGATCTGTACCCTGGACAGAAAAATAGTACATGTATCACTGTCTCGGGGGGACCATTACAAGCTGGGCATATATTTACAGTGGGGTTTACCCAGTTCTTTGTATAACCAAATAAAGGAAGGGTGCCCAGCCTGAATTGGATATAAAGCTTCCTCGCCAATGCGGGTTGGATTTCATCCATATAAGGTTCAAACATGTATTGATCTTTGAAGCTTAAAAAATCTATTGTTAGTTGCCCAAAAGTGCTATTTTCCTGCAAAACCCCAAGCCTGTATAATCTATAGGATTTCACCAGATCCAGACGGGAGATCTGCGTGCAATAAGCCTCTGCACTAAACCAGAGGTCAGAATGACCAATTTTGGCACAGAGATCTTTCATATATACAAGCCAAGGAAATTTCACTATCCTAGTTAGCTCCAGGATCGAGAAAAGCTCAGACCTATATGAGGCTAGCTCAGGGATCAACCAGATTCTGCGCCAAAAAGTCAATGGGCGCAGTCCCGCTTCTTCAGAAATAGGTCTTATGCCCAGCTCAAGGCGAAGAGGAAAAAGGGGGGTGCTTAGCGGAAGATTCAACAGAGATCTCATATACTTGTTCTCAGCTAAGGTCAAGCCCTTCATTGAACAGTGCCCCCAGAGCTCTGCCCCATATAGTGCAGCACTTCTCACCTGCACTTTATATATTTCAGTAGCAGGACCAGGGACCACAGTACTTAGGGACTTGGCTACTCTCATGACACCACCAGACAACTGAGCCAACCTTAAAACTGCCTTTTCCATTTGGGGTCCCCAGGAAAAAGACTCAGAGAGAGTAACCCCAAGATAGTCAAAAAGTGAAACCTTTTCTAATGGAGTGCCATTAAGCGTAGGGTTGGAGCGAGATGATTTTACTGGGTTAAACACCATAAACTTTGTCTTACTTGCATTTATTTCCAGGCCCCTGTTTACACAGAATAGGGCAAAGCTATCTAAAATTAACTGAATCCCTATTGGAGACTTAGATAGCAGCAAGGTCTAGTTTTGTGGCGTCACTGTTCTTGACCTGGCTTAGTTGGGAGACCATAGCATTGACATAAAGGCAAAACAGGGTGGGAGCAAGAACACAGTCCTGTCTTACCCCCCTGTCCACCGGAAAGCGTGATGTCAATTCCCCTGATTTCCCAAATCCAAACTGGGCAAAATACCCAGTATGTAGGCGGATGATCATGTATAATAGGTCTGGCGGAATTCCAAGTTCATCAAGGACTGCCCACAACTTGGCCCTGAGTACCATGTCAAAGGCTGCTTTTAAGTCGCCAAATATCAAATAGAGGCTGCCACCCTCTATTGATACTGTCTTCCAATAAAGGCGTTGGAGCCTAAGAAGTTGGTCAATGGTCGATAAATTTTTCTTAAAACCAGCCTGGTAGTCACTCAGTATGTCACGATCTTCCATCCACATATGTAGACGATCGAGCAGAATTCTCGAAAACAACTTCTGAGTAACGTCTATCAGGCTGATTGTAGTTTGTGGGCAGGGTTGGAGAGCCTTTTTTATATATCGGGGAATATTTCTGCTCCAAGCCATGTATCTGGAACTTTCATCCCCCGCACAGTTGGAGAGCCTTTTTTATATATCGGGAATATTTCTGCTCCAAGCCATGTCTCTGGAACTTTCATCCCCCGCACTATAGCCTTAAGTACTATCCAAAGGTCAGGGCCCCAGATTGTTGGTTGTTCCCTGAAAAGATCGCCAGGGATCTTATCATATCCAGGGGCTTTACCAAGGGGGAGTAACTTGATTGCACCTTGAACCTCTGCTAGTGTAATTGCCTCTAGAAGTGGCACAGATGCAGAAGATTGTTTAGTTTCCATGGGTGATGATGACAGTTCACTAGCATAAAGGGATTTCAAATGCGCTTCCCAGGCTGAGGCAGGAATATTCGGCTCCACGGAGACTGTTCGGTAGAATTATGGTTAGAATCTAGGTAGCAGAAGCCCTTCATATCCCTATTGTGTAGGGCTACTCTAATATCATCCCATCTAGCACACTCCCAGAGTTGTTTGGCTTGCTTAATCGTAGCATCATACAGGTGCCTTTTTATTCTTATTTGTGGTCTGTTCTCGCTCCGGATTGCCTCAATAAGAGCACCCTTGGTTGTCCGGCAGGATTTCTCAAACCAAGAGAGCTCATAAGACTTATTCACAAGGGGTTTAGAGGGAGGATTACAAAATTTATTTAGGTCCACTGTTAGCTCGGCATGGGTTATTTCAACCACGTTCGTATCCCAGGTGGTAGGAAGTCGCTTTGTCTCTTCCATAAGTTTCTCAAGAAAAGGGGTAGATAAAATATATAAAGCTGTCAGTTTTTCTGGTACTTTAAATTGTGAAAAAAAAAACACCCAGGCAACATATAAATACTGGCAGTATTCAAGTAAACACAAATGTGATAAAAAATAGAAATAGCACACTAAATTAGCACAGAAATTAATTTAATCTATACTACTATTATAAAGGAAGAACTTTGAGGCTTTGAGGCGGGTAAACTCGGGAACCACAGCACCAATCCACACACCTGATACATTGTTGTAATCCTCAGGGTGTGCAGATGGACATAGGCTTTATAAATTAAAAATAAATACGTTATTTAAAAAATATAAGTTAAAAAAAATTAGTCCCTTCAAAGTAGCGCCGGCCGCGACGTGCCTGCTTACATCAGGAGCGGCGTACACGAGCGCGAGGAGCGGCAGAGATCAGCGCAAGGAGGAGCGGCGGAGATCAGCGCGGGGAGGAGCAGTGACGAGGAGCGGTGGAGATCAGCGCGGGGAGGAGCAGTGACGAGTGGAGGAGCAGCGGACATGAGCGGGGGACAGGCGGTGAGGATTGGCGGGCAGGAAGTGAGGAGCGGAGGCGGGGAGGAGCGGTGAGCGGCGGATGAGGTAGGGCGCAAAGTAAGCAGTGAGCAAAGCAAATGTGAGGGAGGAGCGGCGGCGGAGAGGAGCGGTAAGCTAGCCACAGGTACCAAACGGAAAAAGAAACGTGTGCAGGTTACAAAAGCGTACAAAGTGGAGCGGTCAGCTAAAAGCTAAAATGACAATCGGGGGAAGGTAGCAAACGGGGCATTACAGGAAGAAAAAGTGACGTGGGCTGTGACGTGGGCAGGTACCAAACAGGGCATTACAGGAGGAAAAAGAAACGTGTGCAGGTTACAAAAGCGTACAAAGTGGAGTGGTCAGCTTAAAGCTAAAATGACAATCGGGAGAAGGTACCAAACAGGGCATTACAGGAGGAAAAAGTGACGTGGGCAGTGACGTGGGCAGCTTACAAAAGCGTACAAAGTAAACATAGAGGTATAATACTGCACAACGTTAGGGCGGGTGGGGGCCTTGAGCCATGATTGCTCCCGGACAACGTCGGGACGGGCTGCTAGTATATTGTATAAAAATATCATAAGATAAATCAATGATATATTAATTAAAAAACAGTAAAAAAGGATATTTCACTTACTTTTTCCGGTACTAACCTGACCGATTCCCACCTTATCCTTCTTTTGCTATTTGCTAAAACTAGATTAGTACAAGCATTAGGGAGACTCTTCCCTGATATTTGATTGTCTGGGACCCAAAGTTACAGGCCTAAAACATTATGATCCCTATCGTGTCTCGAGAGAACCATAAAAACAACTTCCCACAGCCAGGCACTGGTTTCCACCAAAATATAGTCCAAAAGAGAAAACTGTGCAGTTTAAGGGTGAACTTCCCTGGTTGGTTGGACTTAGTGGTACATTACATGCCCTGAAGGAGTGCATTAGCATGGCCTTGTTTATCTGCATCCCCAAAGGGGACCACGCCTTTACCTGCTTAATCTTTGGATCAGGAACTAACCAAAATCTGTCCTCGTCACTAGGAGCTGTATCTAAGGGGTTAACAAGGGGCTCAAATTGGCAGTTAAAATCGCCCCTATCACCTTCCTTACATCCTTAGGTAAGGGTTGGAAAATTGTGGCAGATCATTGATAACAGAGGATTCCTTCGAGACACTTACAGGGTGTGAATACATGTTAATAACCACAATTTTATGATTAGAAAAAAAGGTTAGCTTGACACCCTGAATATCATCTGATAAAGTGATCACTTCCTCCATCTGGCTACAGGTGGGTTGCAACCCAGAGAGACAAACTCCCAGAGGGTCTTCCCCTTTTGCTTCTGTGTGCGGGTGCATTATACGTGCATAGGCCAGGCTCACAATATCATCTATTGCCCAGGTTTCCTGGAACAGGCAAAAATCAGATTGGGATATACACTTTATCCAATCTGGGTTGTTTAATACCTGCCACATTCCAGGATAATACCTTTAAATTCGAGCCCCTGATAGAGCAATCGCTGGGTTTATTGGGAGGGTGGTTTCTGGAGGACTGGGTTAACCCCGTTTATTTGCAAAAAGTGTGCCTACTTCTGCCATCGGTAAAGGGAAAGTTGCTAAGGAGGGGAGAATATTTATAATGCATTCTGTTGTTCTGTGTGAAGTGGGGGCAGTGGTCTCCATGGAGATTAAATCATCTGTCTTCAAAGTTGAATAAGAAGATGTGCTTGTCAGTCAATCACATTCCTCCAGGGTAGATAGAGCTTCAAATCTATTCTTTTTTAGCACTGAGCCATTGCCCAGGGGATGCATCCTGGTCTCTTCACTAGATATCACATTAACGGACTTATCCCTATTCAATCTATTCTTCCTCAGAGAGTGTGTATGATAAAAATAGTCTAGAGTTAGGGGAATTCTCTCACAGCTCCTACGTTGACGGGGATAGAAATTTGCTAGGAGTATTGGTAAAATCTTGATATTTGAAAAATTAACAATAACACAATCCCCCTTGAAGCGTTTTTCCTGGCTGCCCACCCATTCCACCCTCCTTGCCATGATTAGTTTGTTTACCAGAGATGGGCAGGTCCTCTCAATAGCACTTATATTGGAGGAAATCCAATGCAGGCATTTGTCCATAAAATCGGTCGTGGATTTAATCTGATCTAATCGAAGTTGAGGAACATTAGCCAGGACCAAGACCAGAGGAGCAGCAGCAGGCGGAAGATGAAAACTTGGTCGGGCTGGGGTATTAAATGTTATTGAAATTAAAGGTCTAATTATTTCCGGCTGTTCACGCCCTCCATGGCCCGATAAGCTTCGTGCTGTTGCGTTGTTCATAACCTCTCTTGCAAAAGGACTAGGGCTATGTAGTAAAAGAGCTGACATGGCTGTAAGGGAAAGTGGTGCTGGTTTAGAAGTCGTACAGGTTGATGAAGTGGACAGAGACTGCAAAGATTGAATAATTTCAACACTCACAGCTGGCTGGGCTGGTTGTGGCGGAGCAGGGTTTGCAAATAGTGCCGAGGTACAACCCTGGACAGGAGCAAGACGAAGCTGTGATTCAAGCTCATTCAGTCTAGATTCAATAGATGATAATTTGTCTATGATTGGCAGCATAATGGAATCCATTTTTAGCAGCAGATCATCCCAGACTGAAGCGTGGTCAATAACTGGAGGAACTGGGAGTGCGTAAGAAGCAAATGTTAAAGTTGGCTGACATAGCTTAGGGGCCTTAGAAGCCGTTTTTTTTATTGGGCCCTTTGATTTAGCAGGACTCACAGTTTTCCCTTGTTTTGATTTTGAGGCCACAGCAACATTCTTGCCTCTAGTGCACCTTGGCTTAGATGAAGGAAAAGGTTTCTCTGGAGATGATTCCACATCAGATGGTGAAGAACTACAGATCTGTTCTAACTCAGTAGAGGGACATTGAATGGGAGGAATAGGTTCATTTTCGGTGAAAACTCGAGGGACTCCCAGAGACTCATTAGTAAGGTTTGGAGAAGAAACCGAAACTAAAGGAAGAGAAAGTCTACCAGAGGGAACCCCAGATTCCATTGAGAGCCATCTCTCTGTAATTTCAATTTCATGGGCAAGAATGTTTGTAGCCCTGGTCAAAAAAGAATCAAGGGTTGCCCCTACACCCGCACCTCCTACTTCTTTTAAGCCTCTCCCTTTAGCCATTGCCAAGGGATAAGAACAGGCAAAATTAAATACCTTCTTCTGTAGCAGGCGAAAGGGAGTGGGCCCAGCCCGGCCTCCTCCGAGCGATGACAAGCGTAGACGGGCCCGCCCTTGGCCAGGGTTTGCCTGGCGCGTGCCTGCGCGCGTTCCACAAATGGGGTGGTGCGTGGAGTTTTGTAGCTGTCGGTGGTGAGAGGGGCTGATGAAAGTCAGCTGGTGTGGCCCTATGGAATCCTGGGACCTGGAGTCCCTGCTCACAAACAAAGTGCCCCCTACGAGCTCCTGGTGTGAAGCATCACCCGCGAAGCGGGTGGCGTGAGGAGTTTTGTAGCTGCTGGTGGTGAGAGGGGCTGATGGAAGTCAGCTGGCGTGGCCCAGTGGACTCCTGGGACCTGGAGTCCCTGCTCACAAACAAAGTGCCCCCAACGAGCTCCTCTTATATGGGCTCTTCATAGAAATATCTAATAGATTATTCGCGTCTCGTCCTTTCCCAATATTCCATGTCCATAAGGTTTCTCTCTCTATCAAGGCACACGTTCACCCGGACGTCCACGTTTTCGAGTAGCAAATACCTGGCGCAGGAATTAACTGCTGATTTTAAGGGAACATTTTTTGACAAAACTCAATGTAGGTTGTCGAAAATATATTGGCAGTTAATCGCTGAACTGGAGCATTAATCCTTAAGAACAGCAAACTATGAAAGGATGTCATTGTCTCACTGGATGGCATATTATAAGCCCCAAACCCTTCATAAAATGTTTCCCTTAGTCCCGAATCAGTGCTTTTGTTGGCTGCTCTTTAATATTGCAAAATCGGAGAATACAGTCGGTTCCAACACTAAAAGTATTACGAGGCATACAGCTATCTGGCAGAGTTTTGGAACCCTTTGCACTTGGCTGTAGTTTAAAATCTTCCCGGTTTATTGGGTTGTTCGTAAAGGGTTAAAGGGCACAAAGACCATAATATTTATGAATACATCAGCACCTTTATTCTCTCCTAATTGTCTATGAATTAGAGCACAATTAAATGCGTCATTTTCTTTATCGAGATGCCATCATCAACCAATGGTTACAGTTGCACAAATTTCTGGACTTAAGCTTTTGAACAAATAAGCACCAGCATTTTCTTGTATTACTTTAGTTACAATTTTGATATCCCATTGTTAACTATTTTTATTGTGTAAGCGCAAAGCACTAGCACTTTCTCGATTTAACTTCACGTTTAATGTATAGTTATTCCAATATATAGCATGAACTACTCCTATGTTGTAACATGTTGAATATACCTGCTCAATAAAAAAAGTAAGGCCTGGAAACCTAGGGGAGAACTCGTAGTAATTGGATTATTGATAACTAATCTGGAAACTTTTTCCTTCGAAAGTTTGAAACCTCTGTACAATTGCTTAGTCTTAATGCTTCACAGAGTAAGAAAGGAGCAGGAAGAGGTGTGCCTGTATTTTTTAAACTGCAGGCGGAGCACCTTGTAAAAATGCTGCTCAGTTGTAACACAAGTAGAACGCTTCATTCAAAAACGACGCTGTTCATGGATTGTGTTACACCCACAGACTGGGGCTGGGAAATAGATATGGAACAAAAGGAGTATTAGTTTCGCCCCATTGATCCTATAGTGATGTCTTTTGACTATCATTTAAAAACCAAGGCCAAATGGTTTGACAAGAAGCTTTCGGCACCTGTCGCCATAGAATGATCTACTCTATGAAGCTATTTTCCACTGCACCTGCTTGAGGAAAAAATCAATTGCATGTTTTGTGATGAGTCAAAGATAGAGGTTTAGTCAAGTAATAATTTACTGGACACTCTGATTAGACATATTTAATTGTGTTTCTATATCAAATTAATTCATAGGATTGTTGCTATCATCTTGCATTAAGATGCGTGCTTTGTTTCATTGTGTGCTGTTATTGCATCTTTGGTCGAGAGAGCTTTGTTTTGGGATTAATGCTTGAAGTTGTCACACATTTGTTTTGCATTGTTCTATTTGTCGTTAGAATTACTGTTTTCAAATGTCTCCAATACTTCACTATTTAATATTCAAATCGTTGGCTTGCTACTACGTTTCAGATAGTAGAATATTAATAGGGTCAAAGTTAGCGGCTTTATGCATGTGGGTATGGCTGTGTGTGTATGTGTTTGTATGGTGGGTGGGAGGGGGTGACTCTCATATTTTCATGAATTCCGAGTTTTATGTCACAAAGTTACAGTCTCTTTAAGTTGTCTCATTGGTACAATACACCTGCTGCAGATATAGCTGAGTACTGTGCATAGCACAGATTCAAATCCAGTAACTAAATGCCAAGGGGCAGATTTACAAGAAAGTGCTGCAGCGTGGCACCGCAAGCTCTTTGACTGCGCCACGCGGTGCACTTTCAGAGCACAGGAATGCAACATATCTACAATAGTATGTCGTATTCCTGTGCTCTCCCCTGCGCTGGTGCACAAACAGCTGCCATGCGCCAGCTCAGGTACCCTTGCACCATGGTGCAAGGATGCCTGCGCCATGGAGGATTGTTTTTATGCAGGAAGGGGCACTTTCCTGCAGAAAAGCAATCACTACAGGCATTTTCCTCATTCAATGTGTGCTGTAGAATGCAGCATGCATTGAAAGAGGAAAAAACAAGGCAAAATGAAAACATTTTTCCTCGTTGCGCCTGGCTACGTCACCCCTCGGGTGGCATAGCAAACTCGCATTTTCAGGTTTATGATTTCTCGTAAATCTGGAAATGTGTCTGGTTCCATGGGTGCTGTGTGGGAACACCCACAGCAACAGCCATGGAACGCCCCGTTCACGCAAAGTGTTGTGTGTAAAGGGGCCAAATTTACAAGGAAAGGAACAGCCACACAGGGTGGCTTTTCCTGTCTTTTTACATAAAGGGCAAATACATGCGCTTCCAGTACGTCACAAAAAGTGACATACTGGTGGCACAGGGGTCTTCTAAATTTGCCCCTAAGGGCCTGATGCATATGTCAGCCATAAGGATGCTCCACGCAACGCTGACAGAGTATCCTTACCACCACCATAATGGTCTGCCCATTTGATTTAAAATCTGACGAACCTTTGGTGTAATTAATTAATGTAGTGTGTTGCGCACACCCGTTTTAAATTAATTTATGTCTGACCCAAAAAATAACTTGCTCATCTGATTGTCAGTGTATGTATTTAGGTCAGGAATTAGGCTGCTTACCTCATTTAACAATTATTTGTATAGTAAGTGTGCAGAATCACTTGTTGCCTTGCCGCAAAGCTTGAAGTTTGTTTCAAATCTTTAACACATTTGGACTTTAATGTAGCAAAAACCTTGGTGTAACCATAGCGGAGAGTACTCCATCTCTGCCACTGTTACACCCTCCAACGGTCCGACAGAGTAGTCTGAGGTTGACCTCTAGATGGGTGGACATACAGGTCAGTTTTCACTGCCCATCAAAGTCTGGAAAACCCTGGCAAAAGGAGCAGAGAAAATTGTCTAAAGATCCCTTCTCCGTGGGAGATACTTCCCATGGCAAGTGGGCATTGCATTTTTTTATTTTCGTAGACTTCGAATATTAAACCTCAGGTGTGATTACAAATCTATTGTCTCTTCTGAACCATGGAGCATCAGGAAATGGAGAGAAATAGAGATCTTATGACAAACTAAAGCTTTATCAGAAACGGAGCACTTCACAGAATATTTCACAAACCTGGTAAACATGTTTTCCAGGTAAGGCCACCAATATGTGGTCCTCACAAACCTTCTTGTAGAGCACTCACCTAAGTCTCCTTAATGAGCAATCTCAGAATTTCTGCCACGCACATTTAGGGTGGGACAAACATATCCCGCTTTAAATCAACTTCATTTTGAACCAACAATGCATTTTTTACTTTCGATTAGATTTGTATATCCATCAACAAGGATTTTTCTCTGGACCAATTTCCTACTAGTTAACCAGCATATTAGCAACCCCAAGTACAGCTACCACACATTAGTCATGTACAAACATTTGATCGTGTCAAACTTACATAACAAACCAAAAAACAGTTGCTCTGCAGTTCTTAACAAATAAAAATACACATTAAAATAGAATATAAACATCTTGGTCAAAATACTCATTCGTCTCAAAGGTCCATTTACAGTCCATTTACAATCCCTTTTTCGAAAACAAGAAAACAGGGGTTTGTGATCTACCCTTAGAAGGAAATGGCTACCTATTAGAAAAATGTTTATTGTTCAACGGACAACATGAACCCAGGAGCCTCATGCTTAGTGTTGCAATACCTCTTTTCCATATCAGTATGTGCTTTAAATGCAAAGCAATGGAATGGAAAGTTTCAATAGGACTTGTGCCTGTGCTTCGAGTTAGTACGGCACCCCAAACCCTTCCACTCAAAAGTTGTACAGACAGGGTCTCTAATAATGTTTCACTTAGTTTTTTTAAAGTCTGATGCCATCTGTTGTGTTCACTCTGATTTAGCATTCTTTTTTAAGAGGACTCTCATTTGATCTGTAAATCTTGAATAATACTCATATAATCCAAGAAATTAAGACACCTGACCTTTGTGCTAGGTTAACTGTACATCCCTGATGGTGTTTAAGAGGGATTCCTTCTCCTTGGGTTTAATACCTTCAAAAGATATGCAGCGACCCAGGTATTCTCTCTCCATTTGAAAAAATTACGTCTTGCATTGTAGGTGGCAAAAACCAAGATGTAATTCTGGAATGTGTCACCTTCCTCTGTGTCTTTGAATAACATTCCATATACCACTTGAAATCTAGCACAGCTAGTGCTTATTCAAACGGTATCCTATGGTTAAAATATGGTCCATCAGCAGTTGCAAATATAGTTAAATGCTTGCAATTATCCATCAAACAGTTCTGGTGGTATGCCGCTTTAAGTCAAAAGTGGAGAATAACTTGGCTTTACCCAAGGGAAGAATTCCTGAGTCTTGGGTAGGAGATATGAATCCACCAGAATCTATTTGTTTAGGGGGTGAAACTGCATGCAGAGTCTCAAATCTACAGACTTCTTCTTTCACTGAAACAGTGGGCACCACCCGTTTTGAAGAATCTGTAAGTTCAATCATGTACAGGGAACACAACTCCCTCAACATACTAATTAGGCCCTTCCTAATGATAAGGGGAACAATGCATAATTTGTGTTTGGCGTGAATGGCTACAGCCTTAAGTTAAATGTCATGGTAAGGCCTTCTACTCTGCCTGACTAGTTACTGAAAATATCCTTGTACTTCTGAAAAATGGTTTCAATCTAGAAGCTCACTACCAACAAAAGATATGGGCTGATCCATTCCAGGGTGTAAAGTCATAACCAGGTCACATTGATGTCACCAACTCAACTGGTGCTGATCTTTCTTGCTGGCATGCACTTTATCTAAAAAGGAATTGTTCAGAATCTCTATGCATGAAATCATAAAGCCAGATTTGAGTATCAATCAATCAATCAAAAAATGTGTATAGCGCGCTACTCACCCAGTAGGGTCTCAAGGCGCTGGGGGGTGGGGGGTCAGTTACTGCTCGAAAAGCCAGGTCTTGCGTTGTTTCCTGAAGGAGAGGTGGTCCTGGGTCAGCCGTAGGTGGATGGGAAGGGAGTTCCATGTCTTGGCCGCCAGGTAGGTGAAGGATCTTCCTCCAGCGGTGGCTCTGCGGATGCGTGGTACGGCGGTGAGGGCGAGGCTGGCCGATCGTAGCTGGCGGGTGGGTGTGTAGAAAGTGAGGCGGTTGTTGAGGTACTTCAGGCCCATTTCATGGAGAGCCTTGTGTGTGTGGGTGAGGAGTCTGAACGTGATCCTCTTGTTGACGGGGAGACATTGCTGGTCTCTTAGATGGGACGAGATGTGGCTGTGGCGAGGGATGTCCAGGATGAGTCGTGTGGAGGCATTCTGTATGCGCTGGAGTCTTTTCTGTAGTTTGGCAGTGGTTCCCGCGTAGAGGGTGTTCCCTTAGTCTAGTCGGCTGGTGACGAGTGCCCGGGTGACTGTCTTCCTGGTTTCGGTGTGGATCCATCGGAAGATCTTACGGAGCATGCGCAGGGTGTTGAAGCACGATGACGACACAGCGTTGACTTGTCTGGTCATCGAGAGGGAGGAGTACAGGATGAAGCCCAAGTTTCGTGCGAGGCCACCAGGAGTCGTCCCAGGCGGTGGGCGATGATCCCAGGATGAGGACTTCCGTCTTGTCTGAGTTCAGTTTCAGGCGGCTGTTTTCAGTAATAAGTAATAAGGTACAAGAGAATAGGAGATTTTCCAGAGCCAATACAGTTGGGATGATTTTATATGTATAGAAGAGTGAGATGAAAACATGTAAACTGTTCATGTTTGTATTGTAGAAAACCAGATGATTTTGTAAAAGATTACATACAATAAATCTAAGATGTTTAAGAGTCAAGGGGCATTAGTGCTACCTACATATGAGTTACAGAAAGCAGAAAGCTGGTATCCTTGGCAAGTACCTTATCTTGTTCCAGTGAGAAATTTAAGTAGGTATGCATATGAATTGTGAATATCAGGTAGTCAGCTGTGATTCACATAATTCCTATAAAGTTGATTTATCTTAAGGCTTGAAACAGGTGGTTTAGTTTCAGGATTTTTGGCTTTTGAAGCTTCTGGGAGTGATATTCATATACATTTTCTCAATCCTTACACATCCCAGTTCTTAAGTGAAAGATGCCCGAGGATGTTAAGCCACTGGATGGCTCCAAGTTCTTCTCAGGATTAGTTAATTTTATCAGTGATTTATTTTGGAATCATGTAGGAAAGTTTTGTTTTTATCTCATGGATGCTCCACAGTTTAACATAATTTCGGTGCCCTGATTAGCTCTCTGATAACCCTCCCAGGACTGTTCAATACAATCTGATTATTGTCAGAATTATTGTTTGTTCAAGAAGGAATAATATTTTCAAGGTTCTTGCAGACATGGACATTTTTCCAGCTATGCAGTGCGCAATTTCTTTACTTTTTTGCTATCAAGAATTTAGTGATGTCTTAGAATAAGGAAAATGTATTACTTCTGCAAATTATGCTTGCAAGATAGAATTTGAACCGGGTACATAAATTCCTTGTAGGTAAGCGCATACTCTCTCAGTCAGGGATGGAATATCTCAACTGTATCTACAAACAAATGAGCCCCTATAGTTTTATTGAACCATTACATTCTTATTCTTCTTTGCCCTTATTTTCCATACAAAAACAGAGGTGAGTTCAGGACATGTACACATAACAGAGCTATCAATAGAAACATCTCCCCTTGCTCTTGATCTTTCTTATTAGATTAGATCAGAAACGCCAACAAAATTCACTAAGGGCCTGATTCACAATGGTATGCTTGCACTTTTGGGCAAGTGACTGACTGGTTTCTATTCACAAAGGTATTTTACTAGTACTATCTTCATAACTGCGTAGTCTCCACATATCATAAAGTAGGACTGTCCTATCTTTTATATAAGTTTGCCTTTGGAATCAGTCCCCATGTTTGATTTAAAATGTACATATCATCTAGTCAGTGTCTGAGAGGGTGATGAGTATAAAACAGCATTTCCTACTTAGAGGCCTATTAGGATGGCGGACGGACCTGCGTCCGTCCACCACCCCCTAGGTGGAGGGACCGTCCGCAGGGGCAGCGGCCGTCCCTCAGTTGAAATTAGGATGTGACCGCCACCCTGGCGGTCACATCCTGTATATATAACATTGCGGTGGGTGCTGCTTTAAACAGCACCCGCCGCAAAGTCAAATATGCATGCTGTGCATTTGCATGCACAAAGCGGCAGGCACCGGGTGCACCACCAACCCCCCAACACCCTGGTGGCTGGCAACGGGCCCCCAAAAACAAAAGACCACATGCTTTTCCACGGCGAAAAAGCCGCCATGCAAAAGCATGTTTCCGCCTGCATAGTAATATGGCTGGCGGTGTCTTGCAGACACCGCCACCATATTTGCGTACACCCACCGCAGATCAGCGGCAAATGGACTTGCCGTCCGCCGCTGATCCCAACGCCATCGTAATGTGGCGGTTGGTGTTTTCCCTCACCAAAGCGATGAATCCGCATCCTCCAGCCCGGCACTGGCTTCCGCCGGCCTGGAGGATGCGGATTCACCGCAATCCTAATAGGCCCCTTAATTTGGAATGGTTGAATACCAGGCTTTCCCTTTCACATTCTGTATTTCTCCAACAGCATTTCAGTAGTCTATAGATGAAGTTTTGTGGGGTGTCTTGAATGCGTTTTGCATTATCAACCTAAATATTAATTTGATCTACTCTCATATTTTGGAAACACATATTAGATGTTTAGGCAGTATTGCAACATTTTATGAAACATAACTTTTCTGCCAAAATTGATAAATTACCTCTTTGTACTATTGCTGTGGACTGCATCACACCAGAGTGTATTGAGGTGGATGAAAAGAAAGTAGCTGCCATATTTCAATAGCCGACATCCAGAAGTTAAAGCAATTGCCACTTGCGACGTCATCAGTGATGTCACTGACCATGTCATTAGGGATGTAATATGTGAGGTCATAAGCAGTGGATTGCGGAGGCATTAGTTAAGGTTAGTTTAGGTAACTAAAATTGCTGAATTTCTAGGGTTTTATACAAGTGAAATCTGAGCCTAACTATTACGTCTCTGTAACATTTGTTTTTTTCAGAGAATTTCTAAGGTATTTCAAATCTTATTTCCTAATTATGACATCCCTGTAACCTTTGGCTTTTAAAGCGAATTTGAGAGTGCCAAAGGCCTCTCAGCAATCCTGCTGTGTGGGACATACTGGAGTAACAGGAGTGATTGCTGGCCCCCAAGGACCCTCAGCAGGCAACAGGACTTCATCCCCCAACTATTAGTGCACTAGGAAGCATTTTTGTAGAGGGCGGAGAAAAGAATGGGGCCACGAAGACCTCTCAGCAATCTGGAAGTGTGGGACTTACTGAAGGTAACAGGAGGAGTTGTTGGCCCCCAAGAATGTCCTGCTGAGAGGTCTTTGGAAGTCACGCCCCTTTTCCACTACTCTGCAAACGCACCTGCTGGCACCTTACTGGTGGGGAAATGAAGTTCTTTTGTCTGCTGAGTGTCCTTGGGGGTCAACAAGACGTCCTATTACCTCTAGTACGTCCCACACAGGAAGATCTCAGAGAGATCTTTGGAGGCCATGTTCCATTTTTCCACCACTCTCTCTCTCTCTCCGCAAAGTAGATTCGACCAGCACTCTCAAGATTTATTGGCGAAAAATGATTAACAAACAAACGAGTTTCGTCAGTCCTGCCTTTGTCAATGTTGGTGGCCCCGTTGTCATGGCGACCTTTAAACACATGATTGTGACATCGATTTGAAAACGAACGGAAAAATTACTACAATTCTATGGGAGCCATCTTAGAACATGTTATGGGACATAGTTTTAAACTCTCATAAACTCACCAGGCTGTGTGTCCTTGTCCCTCATGAGGCGGAAGCCGGGAGGTTTTGTTGCTCTCTCATTTTCGTGATTTTAACTCGATTGTTACTGTGCTTGATTTAATAAGCTTTTAAATTGCTCATACCTCTCCCCACCTCTTCGCTGCCTGGGCCACTCTCAGCCGAGTATTGACGCTGACTAGTTGGTCCAGGGTAAAAACTCACGGCGGCCATATTGAGTGTGTTCTAGCGCTCTGACGCACTCTAGTTTCGCATAAAAGGAGCATTGCTGAGCCCTGCGCTTGTTTAGGCTGTGTGTCCGGATCCCTCCTGAGGCGGAAGCCGGGAGGTTTTGTTGCTCTCTCATTTTCTTGATTTTAACTCGATTGTTACTGTGCTTGATTTAATAAGCTTTTAAATTGCTCATACCTCTCCCCACCTCTTCGCTGCCTGGGCCACTCTCAGCCGAGTATTGATGCTGACGAGTTGGTCCCGGGTAAAAATTCACGGTGGCCATATTGAGTGTGTTCTAGCGCTCTGATGCGTTTCGCATAAAAGGTGACGGACATGTCTCCGCGCAGCGGACGCGATCAGCGGACGTGCCGGACCTGTGCCGGAGTCGTGCCAGAGTCCTGCCCATCTGCGCCCGTCAGTGCCAAGGAGGCGCTAGGGGCCAAGGAGGCTGACCCAGTGACTATCCCTCTCGCAGTAAGCCATGTCTATCCCCTATGCACTCTCAAAGCACTCAAGCCATACTGGCAATCTTGTCATCATAAGCATGTGCCTGGGAGATTTCGGCATGGTCTCGAGTGCTGGTGCTTTAGGGATACGAGAACCTCTTCCCCACTCTCACCCCCATGTGTCCCGACTGTGACAATGGAGCTACACCCGCCCCCTTCCTCCAGGGAAACAGGCTTTCTTATCAATGTTCGTTCCCTCGTCAAAAACAATATTGCTTTCCGAGACTTCATTTCGGAGAGGAAGCCCTCATGGGCCTTTGTCACCGAAACTTGGGGTTCCGACTCCTCTGAACCTGAATTGGTTAATGCCATCCCGATGGTTATGCCTTAGTGAGACTGGACAGAGAGGGACGGAAGGGGGGTGGAATTGGCATTTTACACAAAACCTCTGTAAACTGCCACATCGAGTGTCTTCCATCTCCTCAGAATTCCTTCCAGGCTTTACATTTTTCTCTCAGCCCATCTCCTACGGTATCCTTTGCAGGAATCCTTATCTATAGGCCCCCCGGTCCCAGGTCCGCTTTCACCGCCGAGCTCCTTGAAATACTGGAACCCTTCATTGATAGGCCCAATTTTACCATCCTTGGTGACTTCAATTTCCATCTGGAAAACTCCTCAGCATACACTATGTCTTTGGTGGACTCGCTGGCCTCCTGCGGGCTCTTAAAAATTGTGGGAAGTCCTACCCACTCTGCCGGTCACACTCTGGATGGAGTATTTACCAATGATTCTAGGGTGATAGATGACCTTCCCCTTCCTCTCTCTTGGTCTGACCATATGGCAGTGCCTATTCGGTTAACATTTTGTCTACCCCTCGCACCTTTAAAGGTCAAGAATAATTGGGCCTCAAAAAGGAACTACAGAGGTCTGAACAAGGAGTCCCTTGGCCCCCTTATCTCTAACCTCAAGTTCTCTTCTAATTCCGATATTCATGCTGCCGCCTCTGAGCTTGCCACTACCATCTCGAAGGCTGTTAACATCTTAGCCCCGGCTAAGCCTTATTATTGCGCCAGGAAACGACCGTTGGCTTCCTGGTACTCGGACCCCCTCAGACTGCTCAGGCAGGGGTGTAGAAGGCAAGAAAGGGTCTGGAGGACCCATCCTGACCCCGGCGAAAGGACTAAACACAAATAGCCAGAATAATGAAGCTTAATTGCGCTCGCAAAGGGCCAGATTCTGAGAATCTGGCCCTTTGCGAGCGCAATTTTTGCATTTGGGATTCATAATCCCAAATGCAAAAATCGGTAAATGCGATTTTGCTAAATTGCGAGGAATTACATTTAAGGAATCTCTATTTGAGATTCCTTAAATGCAATTCATTAACCATTTATAAATTGCAAATTCGCAATTTCGGGCTGCTATATACCGCGAGGTCAAACCTCGTGGTAAATAGCGAAAACTTAGAAAAATGCTTTTAAATGCTTTTAAATGCATTTTTCTAAGTAGCATGTTGCACACACACATGTCCTTTGGACATGTGTGTGCGCAACACCAATGTAGATTACATTTCTGGGGTGCTACAGGGTGTCCTTTGGACACCCATAGCACCCTTGAAATCGCATCCTTATTTGCGATTAGCAAATTGCTAATCGCAAATAAGGAATAACTCCCCATTCATTCCTATGGGCCTTTAGGCCCATTCATTCCTATGGGCTAATCGCAAATAAGGAATGTGTCGGAATCGCATTTTATTTTGCGATTCCTACATGAATCCCGTTTTGCGAGTCTGTAATAGCGATTCCTTATGAATCGCTATTAAAGACTCGCAAAACGGGTCTTTGATGAATCTGGCAGAAAGACCTTATTAAAGAATATAAGACCGCAGTCCTGGCCGAAAAACAGTCATATTTTACTAAGCTTACCACCTCCCTCAGCTCTCCCAGAGAATTATTCAAAATTGTTGACTCCTTATCCTCTGCTCAGTACCCTGATCCAATTGTTGCATCTCAAGAGCTTTGTGACCAGATTTCCACATTTTTTCACACCAAAATTGTGGACATCTATACTACCTTAGAAGCCCTCAATCGTACCCCCGCCCCATCCCCCTGGCAGGAGCCGCCTTCTGTTCCTCACAAAAACCTATCTAATTTTCCTCTTCTTACCTTCGAAGCTCTCAATAGGCTCCTTGACAAACTTAAACCAGGACCCTCCCCTGGACCCCTGCCCTCTAAAAACTCTAAAGAATTGCAGAGAGGTCTTGCTTCCCGTAATGAATCTGGCAATCTCCAATGGTGCTTTCCGCGCACCCTGGAAAATGGCCATTGTCAAGCCCCTCCTGAAGAAGGCCACTATGGACCCGGGGATACTAAAGAACTTCCGCCCTATTTCCCTCATCCCTGCTCCCGCAAAGATGCTCGAGGCCCATCTCAATCACCATCTCGGTGCCTTCCTTGATCATTCCAACCTGCTAGACCCCTCTCAACAATGCTTTTGGAAGGCACACAGCACAGAATCAGCGCTAACAGTGGTAGTCAACAACATCTGCGTTAAGGTCGTCAGTGGTCAGATGACTCTTCTGATCCTGCTCGACTTACAGCCGCCTTTGACACCCTGTCTCCTACCATTCTGGCCTCCCGTCTTAGTGAGATGGGAGTGGATGGGCCTGCTCTGAGCCTCTTAACTTGCTTTCTTAGTCAGCGTGAACAAAGGGTTAAACTGGGCGACTTCCTCTCCTCTGCCAAGCCTTTGCAATGTGAGGTCACTCAGGGCTCATCTTTGAGCCATACCCTTTTTAAAATATATGTGGCCCCACTTGCTAGGCTTGTAAGATCTTTCGAAGTTTTGTCGTACGCTGACGACACCCAGTTTATGGTCTCCCTCTCGCAATCTGTGGAGAACACGGCCGCTAATTTCAGGAATTGTATGGAAGCAGTGGCAGGCTGGACGACCTCTAATTTCCTCAAATGAAATGGGGAAAAGACCGAGGTCCTCATCTTTGGAGGAAAACAAGATGTTTGGTCAGCCGACTTGAGGCCCACTGCCCTTGGAACATGCCCCAAGCCCTCCCCCGTTACCAGTAATCTGGGTGTTATCCTCTACAGCACACTCTCATTTGATAAGCAAGTTAACAGGACTGTTTCTACTTGCTGTGGTGTCCTAAGGATTCTGAGAAAGCTTACGCACTATCTCTCCCCGGAAGCACGTAAACAAGTCTCGGTGGCTCTCATTTCCCCTCGTCTGGACTATTGTAATGCCCTATATTTGGGCATAAGCAAAAGATTAGTCCATCGCTTACAACTTGTCCAGAATGCAGCAGCAAGGTTTGTTGTTGATGCTCCCAGACGGTCCTCAGGTTCCTCGATTAGAAAAACCCTTCACTGGCTTCCTGTGCAGGCCAGGATAAACTTCAAGGTTCTAGTTCTTACCTTCCGTGCTCTTCACGGATCTGTTGCGGAAGACATTAGGTCTCTTGTGTCCCTCTACACCCCGGGTAGGGCCCTGCGTTCCTCCAATAAAAATCTTCTGTCGGTCCCTCGATCCGCCAAGGCCAGATGGGGAGGGAAGCCCTTTTCTTCCCTGAGCCTGAATCTCTGGAACTTGCTTCCTGCAGAACTCAAGGGCCTGGCGTCCCTAGACCTGTTCCGTAAAGGTCTAAAAACCTCGCTCTTCGCAGAAGCCTACCTGTAAACCCCTCATCTGTGCTCACATCTCACTCAGCTGTTTTCCATCTTATGCGCCTTGATGCCTCCGGGCTAAGTCGTGCAATACAAATCCCACATTCATTCATTCATTCATTCATTCATTCATTCATTCATTTGTGAACTGAATTACTTGTCAGAATACATAATTCATTCACAATACATATTGTAAATACAATCAAAATCAGAGTGTAAATTAAATTAAATTAAAGCACATCCTCTGTACAATATTTACATTATATACATTTTTAACAGTATCCAAAAGAAATAATTAAACAGGTAGTTATTTCAAAAATTTAACAAAACAGCAAAAAGACAAGCAAAATAAACAAGTGAAATTAAATAACAATATTAAAAGTAATATCAATATAATATAGATCCATCTGATGAACATTAGGGAAACTGTTGGAATTCAGAGGAGTTTGGTTTACTATTCCCACTCCAACTCAGTGGCGTAACGAAACTTGAGTGGGCCCCCTGCAAAGTGCATAGAGGTGGCTCTCCATGCTCCGGACGCCACCCATGCACAGTGTCAGACTGGCCCCCTGTAGCTCGGGGCTCCACCCGCACCACGGGGGCAGAGGGAGTTATTGTTGCACCCCTGCTCCAATTTACACAACAGTAGGGATGGCATTGGATTTCGGAGGGTTACTATTCCCACTCTAGTATAAGCAATGGTAGGGAAATTGTTGAACTACAAAGCAGCAGTTAAAATGTTGAACTTTAGAGGTGGGAAGATTTACTATTCCCACTCCAGTCTAAGCAACAGTAAGTTAAGTGTCAGATTTCAAAGGGGTTAGATTTACTGTTACCACTTCAGTCTACACAACAGCATTGGAAGTGTTGGACTTCAGAAGGGTTATAGTTACCATTCTCATCCCAATGTTTATAACAGTAGGAAAAGTGTTGAATTTCATAAGGATTAAAAATACCATTCATACTCACACTCATTTTACAGAAACCTTTAAAAACCTAATATTAATAATGTTTAAAGCATATTTTATATACAAATTCCTGAAAGAATGATTTTTTTTTATTAAAGTCACTTTGCTTCTAACATTTAGTATTTATATGAACATATTACTTAAATTAAACAAATTAAGCAAAAACAATGTCTTTGAAATATCAACATATTATACATATAGAGCTAAATTAATTAAGAAATTAAGAAACAAATCAAACAAAACAATGCATTTAAGTAATAAATAAAGAATTAAAAATATACATAATTATCAATTAAACAAATAAAGTTAACAATGAATTCTAAATAATCTATATTGTCAATAACTTCCTACACTATTCCCATACAAACTCAACAATCAGATTCTAAAATATGAACTATAAATTACTATCAAATGTATAAAAATTAAAAACAAGATTATAATTTACAAATTAAATTTACAAAAAAAGGTAATCAAATAAACAATTTCATTATCTATTTAATTTACATATTAAAATGGACACATTCATTTAAATGTATTAAAATGTATTAATCACCTGCCCTGGTCCCCTACAAATATCCCACTACTAAATATATAAATGTTGTAGATGAATAAAAAAAAAAAATTCGACATACTTAACTAAAATAAATAAAATACTAATTAGAGTAAATGCCACCGCAGATATTACTGGTGTCCTACCCCACTCACCTTGCACTTGTCTGCGGGGATCAAGAGGCATCCAGTGCAGTGTTTAAAAACATGGACAGGAAAGATGAGCATAGCCGGCTGCCATCCTGGCCCCATTAAGGCTCTGCCAGCACAGGTAGCTGGCCTGGCTGCATAAGGATAGGGTCCTAGCACAGTCTTAAAGGTAAACACATGTCTCTAGATGTTAGAAACACTTTCAATGCAAGGCTGCAGCAAGCAGGTAAATACAAGGATTGTGGTACGAGGCCACTCATACAACAAACACAGGGCATAACCAGCAATTTGGGCACATTCAGCGGCCTGCAGGAAGTGCAGCATTTCCACCAAAACTAATTTGCTCAGTAACCCTACCTAACCAGAGGGTGCATTTATGCAACAAGGAATATGTTTCATAGAGCCTGAACCTTTGTATGGAATGCAGGGTCCTCTGTTGGTTGGTGCTAAAGCTGCACTAGTACTTAGTAAAAGTAGAAATAAGACTCTGGGACACATGTTTATCAATATACTGCTTATTCACAACATTGATGCTAGACAATGCAAAGTGTTATATTACCGTCTACACTATTGCATGTTGATTCACTCCCAACTGATTTCAAAATTGTTTCATTGAGATATTATTCTATGTTTTCTGCTTTTAATGATGTTGGGGCACCCTGACAAAGTCAGTAGGCCTTATTGATAACTAAACCCCCATATTGTTATATTGCATCTAGTCTAAGTGGGGGTATTGTAGTTATAGGCCATGTCAAATAACCTTTTTATTTTTTGACTGAATTTCGAGGATTTTCTTTAGCATAAAGTCATATTTTATTACCATCCTTAAACCCAACTCCCCACCGTGCACGTCCTTTGGCAGTACGTAACATAGGGTTAGCTGCAGGGCCTAGCTGTAGAGCCAGGTCCTGTAACCAAACCCTCAGATGCAAGCAACCCCTGCATCCAGTACCTTGCTAGCAGCCAGCCCCGCACCATGCATGCGCAGCTTGCGATTGGTCTCACAGGTCCTTGACACACTCAAGCAGACTTATTGACTTGGTCAAAAAGTCACAACACCAAAATATAAAAAGTGAGCCTATTGGCCTTCTCTTGTTAACATATCAATCTATATATATATATAGATAGATATTGTCATATAGATGCTGCTTTTCTATATACTGAGTTACTGGGAATGCAAAAGAACACTTGATGATGCTTCGCATGCAGAGAGCTGGTGGCAGATGATGTGATCCTCTCCTCCTGAGATTTAGAGGTATGGGCCCGCCCTGCTAAAACCCAAAAGAGACCTTCATTGATATAATATAATATGCTAAATAGGGAGGGTGAGAAATAGGTGTTATTAATTCCTATTAATTTCAGCATTATAATATGCTATCACCGTTTGCTTACTATGGACTAGTGACTATGCTGATAAGTTTGATTCTTATAATATGTTTGCTAGTATTATATAAGATACTGCATTTGAGAACCTTGCATTGAATAATAAAGATTTCAAATGTAAACGTGTCCTCTTTTACTCCAAGTTCTGGTTTGAAATGATTGTAGAGCGAAAGAGTGTTCATGTGTTCCACGATACCTGAGGTAATCTAAGTTCATGTTCTGGTTTGTCTAAGTCATTGGGAGTTTGTTATGACCAATGAGACACTGTAGCTAGCTCGGTAAGGGGATTTTGGATACTGAGGTGAGTTTTGGGTCACCCTAAGTCACTGAGGTTTCAGATCTCTATGCACAGTTCTGTAGGAGAACGGAATCCCTGCTAATTGGTGCCCAATCGTTGGTGGTCTTATATCATGACACTCGAGTAGTATATCATTCGAACCTTAACCCCTTCATTCCCGTTTCCGGAAAACGGTGGTGTCGGAAAAACCTACCTATTTTTGAAATAGGTCTTTTCAAGCTTGAATCTATCTAAAACGGTTTCCTTGAATTACTACCCAGTTGTGCTACAAAGTAATCTTTGTTTTTTCACGTTCCTGTGCAGTCATGGCACAAGCCGTGGACGTTCCGCAACATAGTCACATTGCGGTGCGTGATCATTTGCGGGCTTATAATGTTCCTTTGGAGAGCTTGGCTGTGATAATGGTGGTGAGTGCGGAACATGCTTATCCATACGAGTTGTTATATTCGTGGGTGACATTTCCGGCGGTGGACCCAAATTCTGGTGTGTTCCACACATACACAGCCACTCCTGTACCTAATGAGTATACTCCGTACAGGGCGCAGGAAGTTCCTATCTATGTTTGGCACCATGGAGTTTGGTTTGGTGGCGCCCTACCCCATTCTTTAACCGCTCCGAGATTGGGTCCTTTTTCCATTCCAGGCGCTGATTGGCCTGTTCTGGCTGGATTTACTCCTCATCCTCTGCACGGCAATTGTAACCTAGGTGAACTTCGGCGGCTACATGTAGTCGCGATTGCCGTGAATAGAGCCCTAGTGCACTACACAAGCCGTAATCTTCAGGGTGGAGCCCCGGGTGGTGCGGCGCTTCCGGCAGGGCAGACTGGTTTGAAAATCAGTCCTGTAATGGTCAATTCCGTAATGGGCAAGAAGCCCCAGGATAAGGATGATTTTCCTTTCTGGCTTGCCGAGTATTTTTGACCAGCTGGAAGCAGTATTTCCAAATACGACTCCGGGTGAAATGCTCCGGATTCTTACGCTTAGTTTGCCGAAAGATTTGGCCCCTGAGCTTGTTTACTGTGAGACATGGGGTAAGACTTTTGCAGCGGTCTATGCGAGGTGCTACGGCACCCCGTCTATGTCCAATCTGTCTACGGTCCTTAAACGTGTTCAAGATCATCACGGACCGGAGTCTGCGGTTGAGTTGGGTATGCGCCTGTGTGGCACCTTTGATGTAGTTTGCGATATGATCCTTGCAAATGTCAAGGGGGGTGCTGTGAACTTTCAGGTTGCTAACGCGTTGGCGGCTCTTCCTGATGCCGAGAAACCCCGACAGTTGGCGAAGATAATTGTGGCGGCTTGTAAAACAGTTGGTCGCACTGCCAAGGGTCTTAAGCCTTTTTCTGTTGAGGAGAAAAAGCAGCCCCAGGGACAAACTTTGGAAACTGACGTGCAGCCCAAGTCCAAAAAACAAAATTGGCCTAAAAAACAGAAACATGGAAACCAACCACAACAACAAACACAGGTTTCTCGCCCTGCGTCTCTGTTACCTACGCAGTCGGAACGTGTTTATGACTTGCGCAACCGCGCGACGATTAAGACTCCTGATCTGTTTCAGGCTTCTGACCAACGCTCTCCTCGTTCCTTTCAGGACTCATTTGCTCCGACGACCGGTGGTGGAGGGGGCGGCAGGGGGCGGGGTGGCCAGCATGGACGTGTCCAGCCCCACCTGAGGAGCAGTGCAGAAAAGCAGGAAGGCTCTACGCCTAGGGGACCACAGTTTGCCAAGAGGAAAGTCGCAGCCTTAACAGCGCATCGATATGCCCCAGATAGTGAGAACGCGGCTTCGGAATCTGACGTGGGCTCTGACCTTGCTGGACAGCGCAGCGGAGATTACCATAGTGAGAGAGGCGCTCCGTCCACTACTAAAGGTAACAGCGACTGATACTTATGTTGTCATTGAAACAGCTGACACTAGAGTTGCTCCCCCTGATAGACTTTTTGAAATTGTCCTGTTGATAGAAGGTGACATACAGCGAACCATAAAAGGGGTATTTGGGAAAATCTTTCGTCTATGTATGATATTTTGCTTTCGGAGGCTGACTGGCCCCCACCTTTTGTACTTGCAGCTCCGCGAGGGGAGGAGGTAATCCTCCTCAGTTTTGCGAACACTGTTTCGAGAGCGGAAGCACTGCACTTTGCAGAAGAGTGGGTTCTGGCGCATGCACCGGCTGTGTACCGCAATCAATGTGGCTGGGATAAATTGTCCCCCGAGCCACGAGATACCTTTACGGTCTCAGCCGCAGCCTCAACCTCAATATCCCATACGACGTGAAGCCAAAGCTTTAGTCGCGGCTATCCTTGAACAATTGGAATATCAAGGTGTAATTGAAACATGTGTGTCACCGATAAATAACCCCCTTTTTGCTGTGAACAAGCCGGACGGCTCATATTGTTTGGTTTTGGATTACCAGCATTTAAACTCGCATTGCCGTAACTGTGCAGTACAGAATACCCACGGCTCTGCCCTTGTGAATAGTCTTGTACGTAAGCGGTTCAAAACCATGCTTGACATTTCCAATGGTTTTTAAGCCCATAGATTGTACGGTCCAAGTTCCCAATGGACCTCCTTCACATGCGGCGGTGTGCAAAAAATGTTTCGGCATCTCCCTATGGGCTATAAGAATAGTCCTGGAGTATTTTCCGCCTGCATAGTCTCTCTGTTGGAGAGAATCGACCCAGATGCTTCTTTGTATGTGGATGACATATATCTCACAGACGACGAGCTTTGGGAGCATCTGTGTCGAGTAAACAGTATTATTTGTAACTTTGCAGACATGGGTTACAAGTTTAACTTTGCAAAATCGCACATTGCAGAGTACACAGTGTTGTTTCTGGGCTATGAACTCAACAATAAAGGAAAAGGTTTGGCTCCTAACTTCCTGGAGAAATGCGCACAGTTGCGCTCTCCAACAACACTGAAAAAATTACAGTCTTTACTGGGCTTTTTAAATTTCGGGAGAACATACATTCCGGAATATGCCCAGCGTATCAAGCCTTTGTATGCTTTGATACAACCATCTTTTTCCAAATCATGCTGGCTGCCTGAGCATTCAGCTATTCTGCAGTCTTTGCAAGCTGATTTGCTCGCTTCTGAATATTTACAGACTCGTGATAACCAGACCAACCTGGTGATAAGAATTGTTCCTGGGACGGTAGGTTTCACGTACCTAGCTTTTAATGAAGGAGATACAGTACCTATTGCTTACAAGTCACACTTGTACACTTCGGCTGAAATGCGAATTTCCACTGTGGAGAAAGTGTTGACGGCTGTGCAGATGGCAATTCTCAATGAACGTGCCCTGTCACAGGGAAAGCGCATGTTGGTTGTTACCCCGTGTCCTGCCTTGGAGGCAGTTACGAAAGCCAGTGTACCAAATTCCAAAGCTTTTCACCCTCTGTGAATTCAATGGGCTGCATCCTTGACATCCCAGGATGTCACGTTTATTTTTGATGCCACTTTACGGTCGCAGGAGTACTTACAGTATGAATTCGTTCATCCGGCTCCTTTAGCAATGCGGCCGTTGGAGGATTTCCATTGCATCATTTACACTGATGGTTCGGCGCAGGTTGCGCATGGCTCTAAACATGCCTACGTTTCCGCGTGCGCCATTGTGGTCGGTGCCATGGTGAACGAGGAGTTCAAGTCCAGTGTCGTGCACATGCAGACACTTGGGGACTGCATCGCACAATTAGCAGAACTTCGTGCTCTGATGCTTGCATTAGAGTACGCTGATCCTTGTGTGACGACTTTAATGGTAAGTGACTCTCACTACTGTGTCCAGTCTTACAATGAGACTTTGTCCTTTTGGATTCAGACTGAGTTTCGTGATTCCAAAGGTAGCACAATAAAACATAAAATGATCCGAGTCCGAGTGGCTGAACTTAAAGATAAGTTACCACTCATGTTTGTGATTCATACTCTTGGCCACCAGCGTGTGGGAGTCCACGCTGTCGGTAATTCGCTTGCTGATGAAGCGGTGAAGTCAGCAGTATCAAAATATTTAGTTGCAGCTGTTACTCGTTCCAAAAGTAAAATAGATGATAGCATCTTAGCAGCTGTTACTGCAACTGAGAAGGGAGGTAAATATCCTGCGGGGTTCCCTTCGAAGTACACATACCACTTAAGTCCCTATAAGGTTCCTTATGTGTAAATTCCTGATGTTGGTGAACGTTTGATCCCCAACATGGATCGCAGAGCTGCTTTGATTACAGCGGCGCATGAAGGTGTGGCGTCTGCGCATGCGGGCGTCTCAGCCACTGTAACTCAGCTACAACAACGGTTCTGGTGGCGGGGACTGTACAAACAGACACGCGATTATGTCCTTCAATGTGACATTTGCCAGCAGATTAAGCCTTCAACTGCTGCGCGTCCGCCTCAGACACAGTTGTACATTTCTAATAAACCTCTGGGATGTGTTTATTTAGATCACTGTGGTCTGTATTCTTCTGATACTGCATATAAGTACATCTTGGTAGTAGTTGATTCATGCACACGCTTTGTGTGGGTATGGCCCCATCGCAGCGCTGATTCACGGACTGTCATAAGAGATTTGCGTGTCTTTGTAGGGATTTCTGCCTGTGGTACCTTCCATTCGGATCAGGGTCCGGCTTTCGCTTCTAAGGCGTATAAGGATGCTATGGTTTCGTTGGGGGTCCAAGTCAAGTTTTCGTCTCCATACAGACCTGAGGGTAATAGTGTAGTGGAACGAATGAACCGTGACTTAAAGCAATCTTTGACAGCTCGAGTTATAGGCACTGGCAGAAACTGGTTTGCCCATCTCAATTGCGTGCAGCGTGCTCTTAATAATCTCCCTAGAAGGTCTCTGGGTGGGAATACGAAATGCTCTTTGGTATCAAGATGTATGTACCTGACCTCGACGGTCTAGACTGCAAGGCCCAGGCTGCGACCTTTGACGTGGATGAACATTGCAATGTTTTACAGGATCTACAAAAGACCAGAGACAGTCTAGCTAAGGAACATTTGCCCTCCACAACGGATGTTGCGTTGCAGATCCCGGTAGTTGGCTGGCTACCCCATGTTGGAGAACTGGTTCGAGAGAAGATCGATAACAAGAAAGAATTTGGTCCTTCATATCGAGCTCCTGTTCGCGTTCTTGGAATGAAGGGCACGAGAACAGTCATATTACCACCGCTTCCAGGTCATAAGGAAAACAGATTTATCTCAATTGACAATGTCAAGATACACAGGGTGGCCGATTCTTCATAGCATGACACCGGCAGTATCCTGTCCTTCCATGGTGAGACATTCTGTGTTGGCCATTACTTCTGGTGCTGAGCCAGAGGTGTCCCTCGAGATGCCTGTTGTTTCCAATCCTTTATTAAATACTTTTCCTGTTAATGACACTGATGACCTGAATTACACCTATCCAACTGATTTATCAATGCCGGATTTGCAGACTCGTTTGGCCACGGAATCCAGATTCTCTTTTGACTCTGCTTCAGTACATTCGAAGAAACCCTCAAATATTGCAATTTATGGCACGTTATTTAAAAAACATTTTTTGATTCCCCCTTGGACATATATTTGGATGATTCTTTTTTCAATTTATCTTTTTATGTCAATTGGTTTATTTTTTTTTATTTTTTCCGTCTGATCGATGGACACTATGTCAAAGAGAGAACAGGAATTCGGTACCTTAATGGAACATTGGCCCCTCTTTCCTCTTCGCATTCAGCACACAGACTGAAAAGAGATTTGAATACAGTTAACATCACTGCTTGGCCTGTTCTTGATGGGATTGTGTGGGATGCGGTTAGGTTTCAAATCCATGCCCCACTGAAGTGATTAATGTTCCGAATGTGCTTAGAGTAAACATGGGGGATGTGGTAAAACAAAATATGCGTTCTGATGATTGGGATATTCAGGCCGTGGAAGCATTATTCTCTGATTTGAAATATTTGAAATATTATGCTGCCTTTGATGCTGAGGATTTATACTTAGATTCTGTTAATTATGGTGATTTGTTTTGCTTTCAACATTATAGTAATCATTTTCTGCATAAAACAAGTTCCAGAAGGGGTACTGTAAATTACACACAGTGGGAACATTGCCCAGCTCCATTACAAGGCAGCTCCAGTACATTTCTGAACAAATACACTTATTTTACAGACTTTAATCAATCAAATCCTGAGTCATTTTATTTCAAAATGACACAAAAGTCCATGTCCAAAGTTAGACTTACCGATACAAAATTGCTGTATTCGAAGTCCTTTCTAGACAAGTTAGCTGTAGATGGCTACGAGCTATGGAAGGAAATAATTGACCTTGAATCGGTTTGGGGTACTAAAAATTGGCAGGTACAAGGCACTGAGGATTTGCAACGTGCATGTCTCATCCCGAATCACATGTTGTTTCTAAATTCTACCATTTCCCAAACAACATGCTTTGGATTGGCAACTTCTAAAAAATTAAATACACCAACTATCCCCGAATTGGAAGAATATTCAGGTTGGGGTAATTACACTGAATTGTCCATTTGTGATGTACAAACACTATTGCACAATTCATCCTTTAATGTATCCAGTTTGTATCCAAAGAGTTGGCTGATGTGGCATAGAAGCTCTGATTCTTGCCAACATCGATTTCTGGGTTTGACTGAGGGTTTTACACAAGTCAGACCTGATCCCCGTTTTGAAGCTGATCATACTGTAACACCTTACTCAGTGGGCAAACTGCGTCAGAATTGGTTACAACATTCCACGTTAGCTGCAGTTAAACTACATCTATCCCAGTTAAATGATGATGTGGATTTAAATGATTTTATAAAAGGCCCGGCTAATGGCAGATCAAAACGGTGGATTTATGCGGTTTACAATGAAATTTAGAAATTTTCCCAAATTGAGGCTGCTAAACGCCTTAGGGCTATTGACCAAGCAAATTTGGAAAAAGTGCTTGCAGTTGTCGATAACAGTATTAACATGCTTTCTTCCCGAATTTACGCTTTGAATAATAAGGTTTCTTCTGTTGTTGACATTGTAAATGATGAGGTGTCTGCATTATACCATGGTCAAAATCAATTGCGTTCTGTAATGCAGTTTGCATGGACACTGCAGTCTCTTAAGGCGGGCCGTGTGCCCTGGAGTTACATGAACGTGTCCTCCCTCTTTGCCCCATTTAATTTGACTGACAAGCAGCGCATGCTTTCAATGCATGATGCATCATTTTCTATGTTACATATTGAAAGGTTAGAGTCTTTACCCTTTTCTGTAGCTGAGGCCGCTGCTGCAACGTGGCTTATCCATGGATTAACTACATTACCATTTGCTTTGTACAAATTTACTAATTGTATGCGGTATATTGCAATAGGGCGATATGAACCGCTAGGCAGCGCTTTCTTCCATGAGGCATGGTCTTAACCATACACATACAGATGTCTAAAGGATGGAAAGGAAGTGAATCTTAATGGTGAAGAATGCACGCAGTCACCTGACCGTTCATTAATATGCAGACACATCCAGTTACACGGTTCTTGTAATCAGGACCGACCTAATTTAGCCTGTGTTTTGAAAGGCACACCAGTTCCGGCAATAGTTCCACATTTACATAGGTATTTGCTTTTGAATAACGAAGAGTGTTGTGGTTTAATGGTCGGTATCGCTTATGTGTTTACTGTATCAGAACGTGTGGTGTGTTGCAAAAATGTTCTATATCCTCCCACACATGGGACTTCAGATGTTTCCATCTGGCTGCGCATCCCAACCTTGAAGGCAGAGTTCAATGGTATGAGTAGAATAAGAGCCCTTTTGTCTCAAAAAGAAGTGGCCCTGAGCTAGGCCCAGGAAAATTTTGTCCTTCACATAGCTAACCCACGCACAGAGGTGCAGGCGCTTTTAAATACTGACTTGCCATTTAATTTTTGCGAGTTAGTTCATCAAATCTTTAATGCCTCCTCCACATCTGGCCTCGCTCATTTTTTAAAATTAGTTAGCAGTGGTCTCGTGACTACCTTTGAAAAAATATTTGGTGTCATCCCCGCGTTCTTTCATTCTATTTTCTCAAGTTTGTTTGGCGGATTCCCTGTTTTGCTAGCTTTGGCTGCAGGCATTTTGATATTGTTTTGCTTTATAAAACATGGATGCCCGTCCTGCGCAAGAAGCTGCTCAGCTCCTCCTGACACTGTTTTGTAACCGGATGCTTGATTACTATGGCACCCTGCCGCTTGCGACTTTAAGCACATCATTTGGATTATCGTTTCGATTTCCCTATTTCACATGTGTCCAGCCTGTGTTTCATTGCCTGAGCTGCGATTTCGACTGGCCCATTGATTAGTGTCTCTGCTTGACAGTATCTCCTGATGTCGATTTTAATCGCTTGATGAGCCCCGTAGTTGCTCACGAGTTGGTTTGTTCTGGCGAACGGATTATGGCCTTGGCAGCGATGCATGGACTAATGGGTCAGTGGGACATACCCGCAGCGGCGCATGAGTTTCTGGCACATAGTGTTCTTGAGAACCCCCGAGTTGTCCTCTGATGTTGCTAGAGGATCCGGTGCTGGAGGAGCACGTATGTTCTTTCCCATTGCTTAATTGGATGGCTGAACTGTTTTCGGATGATGACAGTGATTTCATGTAGGAAGCTGTTGCTGCCTATTTTGCATATTCTGTCCAATGCTGAGATGCCTTGGAGACTTTCATTATTATGGCACGTGAATTTTGGTATTTTTGAAAGGTGCCTTTTTCTTACGAACATTTGAATTTATACAACCCAGGCCTAAAACTTTGTACTTCAGAGGCCTTGCGTTGAAGACTTTTAATTAAAATTTGTTTGCCCACTATAGGAATTCATACATATTTTTATATATTTAGCTTAGCTCAATATTGTTGAACTCTGCTTTCATGTTATGCCTCTTTTCTAGTATTGGCTTACTTTTTTGCCCGTCCTCGGATCATTGGGGGGATGTCATATAGATGCTGCTTTTCTATAGTTAGCATGAGTTTATTAAGTGTTTATATGCCATATTTTCCTTTGGCTTTAGTTTGCACACAACATATAATTGTTATTGTAGCTTTCAACCTAGACGAAAGATGTGATTTATTTGAGAATAATATGTTATTACTCTGATATCAGTCGTGCTTGGTACACTGTCTGCACAGTGAGTGCTGAACCCTCTAAGAACAACTCAACACAAGGTTGCTGGGAGGTCTGATCCTCGCACCACAT
Organism: Lissotriton vulgaris; assembly: GCF_964263255.1. Lineage (NCBI taxonomy): Eukaryota > Metazoa > Chordata > Amphibia > Caudata > Salamandridae > Lissotriton > Lissotriton vulgaris. The sequence continues at coordinate 2,097,153,430 of NC_141685.1, read as the reverse complement.
TAGACATAACACAAATACAGTTGCTGCCAACATTGGGCTCTAAGCGGGTTTAAGATAGAGTTACTGGGAATGCAAAAGAACACTTGATGATGCTTCGCATTCAGAGAGCTGGTGGCAGATGATGTGATCCTCTCCTCCTGAGATTTAGAGGTATGGGCCCGCCCTGCTAAAACCCAAAAGAGACCTTCATAGATATAATATAATATGCTAAATAGGGAGGGTGAGAAATAGGTGTTATTAATTCCTATTAATTTCAGCATTATATTATGCTATCACCATTTGCTTACTATGGACTAGTGACTATGTTGATAACTTTGATTCTTATAATATGTTTGCTAGTATTATATAAGATACTGCGTTTGAGAACCTTGCATTGAATAATAAATATTTCAAATGTAAACATGTCCTCTTTTACTCCAAGTTCTGGTTGGAAATGATTGTAGAGCGAAAGAGTGTTCATGTGTTCCACGATACCTGAGGTAACCTAAGTTCATGTTCTGGTTTGTCTAAGTCATTCGGAGTTTGTTATGACCAATGAGACACTGTAGCTAGCTCGGTAAGGGGATTTTGGATACTGAGGTGAGTTTTGGGTCACCCTAAGTCACTGAGGTTCCAGATCTCTATGCACAGCTCTGTAGGAAAACGGAATCCCTGCTACAATATATATCGGTATATCTATACATCTATCTATATATATTAATGTATATATATATATATATATATATATATATATATATTCACTGAAAAAAACATCGGTTTCACACCAGTTATAGTTAGCTGGTCATTTTACTCATACAAAACCTATGAAATTCCCCTGTTATAGTTAGTTCAGCTAACTATAACTCGCGCGCCCGCAATGCACTGCTGATGATGTCACATATTACATCACTCATGACATGGCCAGTGACTTCACTCATGACATCACTGATGACATCTCAAATGACATCCCTGATGACATCACTGCTGACATTATCCAGTGAATTTTTCTCTTTCTGAAAAATAAACAAATATGTTCGTATGTTTTTTGAAGACAGCATGTGTGCAGGACTTTATAGGTGGATGAGTGTGTGTATGGGTGTGTTAGTGAGTGTGTTAGTGAGTGAATGACTGTCTCAAAAGTATCTTTATGAGTAACTACATATGTTTTAAACTAGTATAGGTAAGTATTGATGTATATAAATGAGTATATGTGAGAGCGAGAGATTGTAAGAGTTCCTGTATAAATAAGTATGTGTTTCTATAAGTGATTGTTTTAGAGAGTAAGTATGTGTACGATTCTGTAGAAATTAGTGTAGTGGTGGGTGTATAGCTGTATATGCAAGTAAATGGATGTTTGATAGTTTATTTGCATGTGTGAGTAACTCTATAGATGAGTGTCGGTGTGTAATAAGATGTATAGGTGTATGAATACATATGATGAGTGAGTACATGTATGAGTGCCTATAAAGAACTGTTAGAGAATGACTGGATATGTATGTAGATTTTTGAAATACTGAATAGGTTGTTCTAACTGGAATTGGTATCTCCATTTTTTCGAAAATGTTACTTTCTATTTTTGATCGTGTGTATCAAAGAAGAGGAGGTCTGCCACAAGGATGATGTCATCAGTGATGTCATCAGGGATGTCATTTGAGATGTCATCAGTGATGTCATGAGTGATGTCACTGACCATGTCATGAGTGATGTAATATGTGACATCATCAGCAGTGCATTGCGGGCGCGCGAGTTATAGTTAGCTGAACTAACTCTAACAGGGGAATTTCATTGGTTTTGTATGAGTAAAATGACCAGCTAACTATAACTGGTGTGAAACCTATGGTTTTTTCAGTGAATTTCAAAGGTTTTTTAAATGCTAATTCCTAATTATAACGTGGCTGTAACCTATGGTTTATTCAGTGAATTTCAATGGTTTTGTAAATGAAAATTTTTTAATGTAATAATTGTTATATTTTTTATACTGATTTACTACATTATTATACATTTTTTATTTTTAGATATATTATTTTTTAAATTACATTACATATTTTTTATATAAATTGATAACAAATGTTTGTACACCTCTCTGTAACGCAGCCCCCTGATGCGTTTGCAGAGGGGGAACTAATTCCCCTTGCATATTGGGGGTCCCTGGGGGCCAACTTGCCCACCAGGAACCTCCAGTATTCCCCAGGGGGCTGAATTGCAAGGAGGTGTAATGAGGCCACACCCTTTTTTACACCTCACTGCAGCGCAGCCCATGGGCGCGTTTGCAGAGGGGGAACTAATTCCCTTTGCATACTGGGTCTCCCTGGGTGCCAACTAGCCCACCTGGTACCTCCAGTATGCACCAGGGTTCTGCATTGCAGAGAGGTGTAATGAGGCTATGCCCCTTTTTACACCTCTCTGCAACGCAGCCCCTGGTGCGTTTGCAGAAGGGAAACTAATTCCCCTTTTATATTGGTTGTCCCTGAGGGCCAACTAGCCCACCTGGAAACTCCAGTATGAGCCAGGGCTGCATTGCAGAGAGGTGTAATGAGGCCACACCCTTTTTTACACCTCTCTGCAACGCAGCCCCCGGGCACGTTTGCAGAGGGAGAACTAACTCCCCGTGCATACTGGGGGTACCTGCGTGCCAACTAGCCCACCTGGAACCTCCAGTATGCGCCAGGGGCTGCATTGCAGAGAGGTGTAATGAGGCTGTGCCCCTTTTTACACCTCTCTGCAACGCAGCCCCCCGGGGTGTTTGCAGAGGGGGAACTAATTCCCCTTGCATACTGGGGGTCCCTGGGAGGCAACTAGCCCACCAGGAGCCTTCAGTATGCACCAGGGGCTGCGTTGCTTTGCCCCGGAGGGCGGCGGTCCCCGGGGCAGTGTGGGGGGGGTTTGGGCACCCCCCACACTTCTTTTTCACTATGCCCCTACACTTTGGTCCCCCTGGGGGTAATTTTTAAATAAACATACCGTTTTAAAAAAAAAAACATTTTTGGCCTTGGTGGTCCTTGCGGGACCCCATGAGCAGGCCTAGGGGGTCAGGGTGCTTCTACCCTGATCCCTTTTTGTGTTCTACACGTTTGTTTTTCTGCTTTCTTGTGCCTCGGTGTACCGAGCACAAGATGGCTGCCAACACTTCCTGGTTTGAAGTATTGAAAGCCAATGAGGCACCAGATGGCTGCCATCAATTTCTGTTTTTGAGTGTTAACAGACAGTGGCAGCCAATCAGCATGAAGCTCGTGCACGGCAAGGTGCGCGCACGGTGCGCGCTTATAGATATATAATTGATTTCAACTTTAATTTTTTCAGCAACTACTGGAGGGATTTACACCATTTAAACAAAAGCGTGATCTGCGTACCAGACCCTACCATTTTCCCACATTTGGTGTAATTCCGTTCAGCGGTTCGGGCTGTAGCCGTGTCTAATCGTCCTATGGAAATTAACATGGGGAAAACACGTTTTGGGACCCCTTTTTTTCTCGGCCCCCGCTTGACGAATCTTCCTGGGACTTTCAGGGCAGGAGCGGAGCGGGCCATCTTCTTTGAGAAATTCACGGAGATTCATCAACCGGCGCCAAAGTTACTCCCAATAGAAAGAATGTTGCCGATTTCCTATAGAAACTAGGTCCTAACTATAACAACCTACTGGCGACCGCCAGTAGGTAATATAGATATCTATATATAGATATATCTATCTATCTATATATATATATATATATATATATATATATATATATATATATATATATATATATATATATATATATATATATATATATATATATATATATATATATATATATATATATATATATATATATATATCCCAACGTAAAAGTTAAGCCCCAAAAGGAAGAAGCCACAGGATCGGAATTTTTGAATCCATATCTTTATGAGAGCAGCAGCCAGCAGGGGATGCAGACAAACTTTTCACCATCTAAATAAACAGCCAGACCGGTTTCGGGATTACGATCCCTTCTTCAATGGCATCCATTCTAAAGATGATGTGATGTGCACTCAATTAAAAAGAGCCTGCCCAAGTTGGATGAGATCGGCTGTCCTGGAGCAGCAGAATAATGGCAACAGGACATTTCAGTATCACGTTTCACTGGCCCACTTGGGTTTGAACTTCATTATAATTTATTTCCTTCTTAAAGATGAAACTCACTTGATACTATAAAACTTTGCGTGCACTTCAAGACCCAGAAGACCCAGAAGGCCTTTTTTTCTACCACGCCCACTTGGGCAGGCTCTTTTTAATTGTATAAAAGTATAAGAGTATAAAGAAATGGATTCAAAAATTCCGATCCTGTGGCATCTTCCTTTTGGGGCTTAACTTTTACGTTGGGATATATATATATATATATATATATATATATATATATATATATATATATATATATATATATATATATATATATATATATATCTCAATATATTAATAGATATATATATAGATTTCAGGCTTAGGGCTCCTTCTGCCTTCCCCCGCCCTCTGCAGTGGATCGCTGATAGTTGGCGGAGCGCGCCAAACATAGCAATTTCTTAGATACACAAATAAAGCGATCACTCGAAGGTCTGCAAACATCAGTAATTGATTTTATTCCAGGTTACGCATTTCGCTTGCACGGCAAGCTTGGTCACACAGTGATTCATGGGAAAAGGCTGGCAATACATAGGAGATATGGAAATCAAGGAGGGAATATCGGATAGATGCATTTCTACAGCCAAATGGCATCCATTTTGCAGTGTAGTAGAGATACACGCAAATGGTATAAAAGTGTACAAATTAAACATGTGTATTCTGTCATACATGAATTTCCAAAGTGGATAAAATGTCAGACCTCTGAGAGTAAATCAAATGATAAAAAGGGGGCTAGAATCAGTTATTCAACCCTGGTACTGACGTCACATGACAGACCTGAGTGTATAGGGCAGCTATTTTATAATGTTAATATTCTTATACAAAGTGCATGTAGTTTCACAGTCTTTTTGTGATATCACAATTAGTCTATGCATACCAGTGGTAAATGATATACACATTTCAATCAAGGAGTAAGACAGTAGAGGAGACTATTAAAGTACTGAAGGTGTTCCACTAGGCATTGTGCCTTTGGGAACATCTAAACACTGTGTTACTGTAAACCAAGTAATTACATCAAGTCTTTTGCATTTGTCTCATGAGGGACACCTAGTAACGACTAGTGGAACTGCAGCTTCATGAAAGGGTTTTAATGCTTTTGCATTTGACTCATGCGGGACACCTAGTAACGACTAGTGGAACTGCAGCTTGATGTAATAATTACACTGCTTTTCCATTTGACTCGTGAGGGACACCTAGTAACGACTAGTTGAACTGCAGCTCTTTGTAGAATTATTTTGATATTGGATACTATAATATTCACTGGCCACTGCTAACCTTGTCCCATAATGCTTTGCAGGGCCTTTGGTTGTGATTGTATTTTTGCCCATAACTGTGGGATGGGACCACCACTAAATCGTTCATCAAAATGTGCTCTTTATTTTCCTGGTTCTCTGCCTAGGTTAGGGAGGATCCCAAAATCATAACCTCTCTCACTGCTTGCTAAATTTTCATTTTCTTTTTAAAATTACTATATGCATTTTAGCATGTAAAGACAGAGATACTTGTTATTTTACCAAAAGTTAATCAAGTTTCTGTTTTATTAATTGGGAGTCCGACAGAGTGAAGTTGTGGAATTCACTGAGTTTTTGTTAAATTTTGTGGAATTCCGCGTAGTAGCACTTCGCCAACTATGGCCATTCTTAGTGAGTGGTTCCTAAAACAAGGAAAGAGAACGAAAAATCACGAGCTGTCTTTTTTTACTTATAGAACTCTCAACGTGTTTGGTAAGTGCACAATTTGGATGTTGGCAATACTCACCATGCAAACTTGGTGTATTAATGTATACCATGACGCCAGGTTGTGAAGAAAAGGATGATGAGTTTTTGTTTTTCATTTTTACAGAAATGAAAGTTGAAAACATGCACTGGTAACCTTTTGACAAACATGTTTGTATCCAGATTGACAGGCAGGGAATGCTGAAACGCTTCTCTAGAAGACAGCTGCCAAATAAAGTTCGTAACCCCACCCTCCCTTGAGTGAGAGGACTCTTTCTCTATGCTAAGGAGGTTCCCTTAAATATATATATATATGTATATATGTATATATATATATATATACATATATATATATATATATATATATATATATATATACACACACATACACACACACACACATATATATAGCAGATGTATAATCTTTCTCAGAAAATCCCCTATATTTTTAATCTAATGTATATTTCAGTAATTCAGGAAAATGTTTAATAATAGTGAATATTTTAAAACATTTTATAAAGTTTTAATAAACAAGCATGTCTGTGAGTATTTATTTTAGCGTAATTTTTAATATTGTATTTTGTGGGCTGAAAAATGTTAAAAGATACTCTTAGAGACATATTGTTAAAAAAAACAGCATGTCCCTAAGTCTTAGGCAGAACGCCGAAAGGAGTGGAAGCGAAGCAGCAACTGTTCAGCCCCCGGACCTGATACTGTGGCAAGCCTGAAGGACGAGGCTAAAGGTGCTTGTGACTGCACCAGGGAAACCACAAAGTCGATAGCAGGACATGCAGGCACTTTGGATGGAGCCTGTCGGAGGCTTGCTCCCATACCTGAAGGATTCTAGAAGAAGGCACTGCTTAAAGGCAGTGAAGTGGAGGGTGAGTGGTTCCTAAAACAAGGAAAGAGAACGAAAAATCATGTGCAGTGTTTTTTTTACTTAAAGAACTTTCAACGTGTTTGGTACGTGCACACTTTGGACTCACCGTGCAGGCTGTTTGTTTTAATGCCTACCATGACGCCGGCTTGTGAAGAAGGGGACGTTGAGTTTTTGTGTTTCATTTTTACAGAAATGAAAGTTGAAAACATGCAGTGGTAACCTTTGACAAACACGTTTATATCCAGATTGACAAAGGCAGGGTTTGCCGAAATGTGTCTCTGGGAGACAGCTACCAAATAAAGTTCTTAAACCTACTCTCCCTTGAGTGACAGGACTCTTTTTATAAGCTAAGGAGGCTCCCTTATACATATATATATATATATACATATATATATATATACAAAAACCAATATGCCAATAAGCACTGCGCGCACTCAGGAGTATGGATGCAATGTTTTTATTCCTTAGCAAACGGTACGCGTTTCGGCACTGAAAATGCCTTGATCACACGTGTGATCAAGGCATTTTCAGTGCCGAAACGCGTAACGTTTGCTAAGGAATAAAAACATTGCATCCATACTCCTGAGTGCGCGCAGTGCTTATTGGCATATTGGTTTTTGTGGACATTATACTCGGCGGTGGGGTCTGCCGAACAACGCGCCACCTGACGACGGGAGATGATCCCGGAAGGACCCTTGTTGTATTTGGAATATATATATATATATATATATATATATATATATATATATATATATATATATATATATATATATATATATATTTATATATATTAAGGATGGGCGATTTCCCTGCAAAATCGCAAAAAAATCTGCAAATTCACGAATTTTCCTGCGAAATCGCAGATTTTTTTGTGATTTGCTCTGGAGTACTTTCTACCGGCTAATCTAGTAAGTGCTCCCTCATTGGGTAAATGTATAGTGCTTTTACTACACTGCAGCTGTGTAAAGGGCCAGAAGATGTGTCTCCAGTGACCATGTGTGCCTGTAACACAGGCACAGGCACACATGGTCACTGGAGACACATCTTCTGGCCCTTTACGCAGCTACAGTGTAGTAAAAGCACTATGGGGCAGATTTACAAGCCGCTTGCGCCTCTTTTGCGCCGCAGTTGCATCACTTTTGTGATGCAGCGGCAGCACAAAAGATGCACCATGGTGCTGGGTATGAACAACGTGACGCATCTGAGAGATGCGTCACGTTGTAAAGCCCTGCACCGTCAGGAGGCGTTCTGGCGCAGGGGAGGGCGTTCCTGCGCAGGAACGCCTCCTAAAAGTGGCTGAGTGAAATCTACAAGATTTCACTTAGTCACTTTTAGGCCAATGCTGCATCAAAACCCTGCGCCTGCTTGAAGCAGGCGCAAGGCTTGACGCAGAATTTATTTTATTTATTTTATTTAATGCAATTTTATATAGCGCGAACTTTACCCGAAGGTGTCAGAGCGCTTTACATAAGAACCAGTTGCAAAACATAAGGACTTAGGATTGCATGCGTTACATAAACGATACACACAGAAAAAAATTGCAAATGTACAAGATGTAAAGTCACATTAAGAAGAGACTGGTGATTATAGTTATGTCTATATACATAGGGAAGGGATATGAATGGATATACTCTAAGAGTCACATAGGAATAGTAGAGTACAAAGGTCTACTGCATATACTAGTGATTAGAGTTATCTCTATATACATAAGGAAGGGATATGAATGGATATACTCTAAGAGTCACATAGGAATAGTAGAGTACAAAGGTCTACTGCATATACTAGTGATTAGAGTTATCTCTATATACAGAAAAGAAGAGTTCCATTAAGTGGGGTCGGAGGGGGATGCAGTCACAGCACCAAGGGAGGGACAGATAAGGGCAGGAAAGAGAGACAAACGAGAGAGGGAAGCAGACAGTAATGAGTAAGACAGTGAGGAGTGTGTCAGAGGGAACAGGAGAGACAATAGAAAGGTCGCTAGGACAGAGGGGGAGGTCAGAGATCGCTAAAATGGCGGAGGAGAAAGGTAGAAGAAGAAGTGAGTCATAAAAAGAAAATGGTGGGGAGAACAAAGGTCCAAGTCCGAAAGTCCAGGAAGAGGGCTGACATAGCCTGCAAGTCCCGGGGGAGAAAGGCAGTCCGCAGCAAAGTCACAGCCTCATCGTTCATCAGGGTCATTGGGGAGATAGGGCCCCCCAGAGCATTGCTGGAGCTGCGTCGCGCTTGCGACGCAGCTCCAGCAATGCGCTGCTTTTACGGCATAGATGCGTGACGCATCTGTGCCGTTTTTGCCACATGGTGCGCCGCATTGTAAATGCGGCGCACCATGGGTGGCGGAGCTGCGGCGCACAATAACAAGCGCATCCCTGGGAATGCGCCAGTTATTTTAAATCTGCCCCTATACATTTAGCCAACGAGGGAAAACTTACTGATTAGACAGTAGAAAGTACTCCAGTTGAGTAGAGGTATTGCACAAAAAGGTGGCATCTTCGTGGACAAACACGCAGGCGGGATTAATTCTGTCCCCTGTTAGACTCATTTTTTGTGCCCTTTTGCCCTCTGTTAAACTCGTTTTTCCCTTGTTTTTGTGCCCTTCTGCCCTCTGTTAGACTCGTTTTTCCCTTGTTGTTGTGCCCTTCTGCCCCCTGTTTGACTCGTTTTTTGTGCCCTTCTGCCCTCTGTTATTCCCTTGCTCTTGTGCCCTTCTGCCCTCAGTTAGACTCGTTTTTTGTTCCCTTCTGCCCTCTGTTAGACTCATTTTTGTGCCTTTCTGCTCCCTGTTAGATTAGTTTTTTGTGCCCTTCTGCCCTCTGTTAGACTCGTTTTTCCCTTGTTTTTCTGCCCTTCTGTCCTCTGTTAGACTGTTTTTTTGCACCCTTCTGCCCTCTGTTAAACTCTTTTTTCCCTTGTTTTTCTGCCCTTCTGCCCTTTGTTAGACTGCTTTTTGTGCCTTTCTGCCCTCCGCATCACCACATCATCACTCAGCGCTACCCCAGCATCACTCAGCACCACCACATTATCCCTTAGCACCACCACATTATCACTCAGCACCACCACAGCACCACTCAGCACCACCACAGCATCAGTCAGCACCACCACAGCATCACTCAGAACCACCACAGCACCACTCAGAACCACCACAGCACCACTCAGCGCCACCACAGCATCACTCAGCCCCACCACATTATCACTCAGCGCCACCACAGCACCACTCAGCACCACAACAGCATCACTCAGCACCACCACAGCATCATTCAGCACCACCACAGCACCAATCAGCACCACCACAGCACCTCTCAGCGCCACCACAGCATCACTCAGCACCACCACAGCATCACTCAGCACCACCACATTATCACTCAGCACCACCACAGCACCACTCAGCACCACCACATCTTACTCAGCACCACCACAGCATCACTCAGCACCACTACAGCACCACTCAGCATCACCACAGCACCACCACAGCACCACTCAGCACCACCCCAGCATCAATCTGCGCAACCATTCAACAACAACTGGTTCAAATATGTTCTCTCAATGTTTCAAGCTTTATTACAAATGTCACAAAAAGATGTTAATATTTCACTTCTGTTCTTGGATTTTCGTCACAATAAAATACACTGACCATAATCTTCACAAAATTTATTTACAAAAGTTTAAGCTATTGCCATTATAAATTAAAATCACTTTTATTTAAGTATTAATTATTTAAAAAAATTAAAAGCCATTGTAATTTGTAATATCAATACATCTAAGTCACGTAAATACAAACATGTTGCATTACAAATGCTATAGGTGTCACATTTGCGAAAGTTATAACTATTGGCATTGTAAATGACAAAGCTATTAATTTAGCTATTTTCAAAACCAACACATAAATAAAAAAAATTGTAATTTACAAGACCAATAGCTCAAACTTTCCTAATGCGAGACCTATTGCATTGCAAATGCTTGTTTTTATATCTGTCAGTGCTACCTGTTGAGGTTTAATTTTTGTGACAGGCGCCTCATGGCCTACTTGTAACTATTCTCTGACCCTGCTTCAAGGGTCAGAGCAGGGTCAGAGAATAGTTGCAAGTAGGCAACAAGGCACCAGGAAGCACTTACAGGCTTACAGCAGCAGGTTCCCAAGTTGAAGTTCATTTCTTTGTAACCCTTTTGTAAAAGGTTACAAAAAATTAGCTTCAACTTTTGCACCTGCTGCTGTAACCCCGTAAGTGCTTGGCTGAAAATTCGTCCCCGCTGATTTGTGGATTTTACGGCGATGTTGCGAGATTCACGCATCGCGAAATCACGGAAAATCCGCAAATTCCGCAAGTGGAACGAATTTTCAGCCATGCTTAATATATATATATATATATATATAAATATATATATATATATATATATATAATATATATATACTATCACCGTGTTGTCCTTGCCGAGCTGTAAAATGACAAAAGCCATTTATCACCTAAACTTGAGTTCTCCAAGCTGTAATAGGGTGCCTGGAGTGATAAATGGCTTTTGCCTTAAGACTTTGCTGTAGAAATGGCAAAAGACTTTGTCCTTTTCTATCTCGGCCTGGATGGCACTGTGCTAATCCTATGCTTAAAGACTTTGATAGAAAAACAGACATTTGAGGCGAGCAGATCTAGAGTGTTGCTGGTGTTGAGAGTGCTCTAACAGGAGCTGCTTTCTGCCTAAACCTGGGAACTACCCAGAGTTCTCTCCTTATTTTTTGGATAATATATGCGCCACTCTATGCCTGAAAGGGTTTTGTTTTGACTAATACTGGGTGAGCAAGGTGGCTCTGTTCACCGAAACACGTATGAGCAGATAATTGGTGAATAAAATTATTCTTACTGTGAAGTATTCACAGAGTCAGCGCCTTCTATCAAAAGTATATGGTTGGACTGGTGTTCAATATATATGTATATATATATATATATATATATATATATATATATATATATATATATATATATATATACTATCACAGTGCTGTCCTTGCCGAGCTGTAGAGTGACAAAAGCCATTTATCACCTAAACTTGAGTTCTCAAAGCTGTAATAAGGTGCCTGGAGTAATAAATGGCTTTTGTCATTTTACAGCTCGGCAAGGACAGCACTGTGCTAGTCCTATGCCTAAAGACTTTGCTGTAGAAATGGCAAAAGACTTTGTCCTTTTCTATCCCGGCATGGATGGCACTGTGCTAATCCTATGCCTAAAGGCTTTGATAGAAAAACAGACATTTGAGGTGAGCAGATCTAGAGTTGCTGGTGTTAAGAGTGCTCTAACAGGAGCTGCTTTCCACCTAAACTTGAGAACTACCCAGAGTTCTCTCCTTCTTTTTTGCATGATTTATGCATCATTCTATGCCTGAAAGGGTTTTGTTTTGACTAATACTGGGTGCTCCCTTGTGTCTGGACAAAGCTATACCTCTCCGAAGAGCTCTAATTAAAGCAAAACACTGTGTCAGGCGTTGCTTTTACTCATTTCAGTTTGGCTTGAGTTGGTATTTTACCAATTCCAAGCTGTAATACTGTGCCTGGAGTGATAAATGGCTTTTATCATTTTACAGCTCTGCAAGGACAGCACTGTGCTAGTCCTATGCTTAAAGACTTTGCTGTAGAAATGGCAAAAGACTTTGTCCTTTTCTATCTCGGCGTGGCTAGCAGTGTACTAATCCTATCCTTAAAGACTTTGATAGAAAAACAGACATTTGAGGTGAACAGATCTAGAGTTTTGCTGGTGATGAGAGTGCACTAACAGGAGCTGCTTTCCACCTAAATTTGAGAACTACCCAGAGTTGTCTCCTTCTTTTTTTGCATAATTTATGCATCACTCTATGCCTGAAAGGGTTTTGTTTTGACTAATACTGGTGCTCCCTTGTGTCTGGACAAAGCTATACCTCTCTGAAGAGCTCTAATTAGAGCAAACCACTGTGTCAGGGGTTGCTTTTACTCATTTCAGGTTGGCTTGAGTTGGTATTTTACCAATTCAAAGCAGAAATACTGTGGCTGGAGTGATGAATGGCTTTGGTCATTTTACAGCTCGGCAAGGACAGCACTGTGCTAGTCCTATGCTTAAAGACTTTGCTGTAGAAATGGCAAAAGACTTTGGGGCATATTACCAAGCTATAGCGATAATTATCGCTAAGCTTGGTTAGCGGGCAAAATATTATCGCCAAGCTTCGCCTATTTTTATCGCTTAGGAGCCTTGATATTATCAAGGTTTATCTCCTAAGCGATAAAAATCAGCCGAAATGCATGAATATCGCTGTAAAGTCAGCGATATTCATGCATTACCGAGAAAATGCTCTTAGCCATGTTATCCACCTACCATTGGATAACATGGCTAAGAATAGCTCAGGCCAGGCTTTAGCTTTTGGAGATAATCGCGCTTAGCGCGATTATTTCCAAAAGTTGGTAATTGGAGATAAAGATGTTAGCGACTGTTTCCAGTCGCTAACATCTTGGCACGCCCCCGTTGCATGTCATTAACGATAATTATCGCTGACATGCAAAGTGGGCACCTAAATGCCCGCTATCTCCTACTAGCTGTCGCTAACTGGTGTTAGCGACAGCGAGGTAATAGGGCGATACAATTATCGCCGCTTTAGCGGGAAAAATTCCAGCTAAAGCGGCGATAATGCCCTTGGTAATATGCCCCTTTATCCTTTTCTATCTCGGTGTGAATGGCAATGCGCTAATCCTATGCTTAAAGACATTGATAGAAAAACAGACATTTGAGGTGAGCAGATGTAGAGTGTCGCTGGTGTTGAGAGTCCTCTGACAGGAGCTGCTTTCCACCTAAACTTGGGAACTATCCAGAGTTCTCTCCTTCTTTTTTGCATAATTTATGCGTCACTCTATGCCTGAAAGGGTTTTGTTTTGATATTTATATATATATACACATATATAAATACATATACACACACACACATATATGTAGCATATGTATCACCAATATTTTTAATTTAATGTATATTTCAGTAATTCACAAAAATGTTTAATATTAGTGAATATTATAAAACATTCTAATAAAGTTTTCATAAAAAAGCATGTCTGTGAGTATTTATTTTAACATCATTTTTAATATTGTATTTTGTGGGCTGAAAAATGTTAAAAGATACACTTAGAGACATATTATTAAAAAAAAAAAACAGCATGTCCCTTAGTCTTTCTTTTAACATTTTTTAGCCCACAAAATTAAATCATAAAATCAACCAGAAGGGGGCTTTGCACTCCAGCTGCAAAGAATATGCTGCTAGGTGGATGCTGCACTCCTTGCAGTCCCCCAAAACATTAAAGAAAATTAATGGTTGTACCCCTGCCCCTTACTGGGACACCATCAAACTAAAATAAATATATATAAATGCCCTTGGAGGCCATTATGGGGTACTCTTTTATGGAACAGTGAATAATACATTTTTTAGTTTTACCATTTGTAAATGATTGTGTAAGTGTCCGGATGCCCACCCGGCACACTTTAATGTTTTATTTTAGTTGGGGGCCATGGGGGAGGAACAGTGCCTCCATGGACCCAGGGCTGCCCAGCCAGCTCACAACTTTTGTGCCAGTGGTATCAAAAATCCATTTTATTAATTATGTTTAGTTGGGTGCCACAGGGAGATCTCCAAGGCCCAAGCCAACTCCCCTTGTGGGAGATGGCTTTTTGAAATTTGTTGGTAGCTGCCCTGGTGCCACCGAGGGCAGTCACAATCTAGGGGTTCACAAAAGAGATCGGTGGTAGTGTCACCCTACCAGGAGGGAGAGCGTCCGCACATAAAGTTAATACGTCTCATAGAAATAATGGTACATGTGAAATATATTGCATAAAGAGTATTCGTCTGCTCAAAAGGGTGCTCATATAGCCTGATGCACACCCACCACCCGGAGTGTTAAACAGCATAAAGTGCCAAATATCAAAAAGAAAAATGAGAGCAGGCCATACAGCACACCCAAAATTGTCCAATTAGTGATAAATCTAGGAGAACCTAGATAAGTGTTCTAGAGCTATCAAAGTGCAATATTGTATTTTAAATTCATTCACAATTGACAATAGTGCAAAGTCCAAAGTACTAAAAGTAGCTTCAAATTCAGAGATCCAAGCCAAGTCGTATTCTTCCAACTCTTTATTGTATATCCATAGACATATAAAAAACTTCACAACTCACACCGCCGACACGTGTTTCGTCTCCTAGAGACTTTTTCAAGGCAAAGATAATAAATGCGTAGACGTGTTAGTGTTTCGCCTCTGATAGTCGACCCGTATCCCTCAAGTTGTGGTTGCTCAACGATGGTCATACAGTAGACCACCCAAACAATGTTCCTCTCCTGAATGTTAGATATGTGTGGAGAGTCTTCGTTGTTTGAACAGCCGAAATGGTATGTCAAGGTTATACAGTCCGTGGAAGCCAAATCAGGCTGCAAGATATCTCATGTTAGTTTGTCAGCACCGCAAAGGTAATATTATTCAAGTCTTAGTTCAAGGCAAAGTTCGCCAAGTCAAATTGTCATGCTACCACTCCACTGTTTCTTCGTAAGTAAAATGATAGTCTTGAGGGGAGAGTCCTCTTCAGTGTTAGTATGCACGTATTCAAGACCTTGATAAGTCTCTACGATAGTTGGTAGCCGACGAAACTCCAGTACCGATAGCCAATCTAGGGGTTGTTGGGAGGCCACTGGGGGAGCACCAAGGCCCCTGCAGCCTAACCAGATCTCCAACCAGCACCATACGGAGTGCTGGCAGGAGCCGGTACCTTTCCTTGGCTCTGTCTGGGTGGTAGCAGCATTTAATTTCACTGCTCCTGCTAGTGGGTGGGAGCAAAGTTGAGTTCCCTGCCTGGGAGAGTGTGGAGAGGGAACCACAGTGTTCCAGCTGTAGGTTCCCTGGGACACTGTATATTATCATGCCCCAGGGGATGTGGTTCCTGGGATGGATGCCTGCAAGGGGAAGGGTGGTGTGGCCCTCCTTGCCTTTTATTTCAAAATGGCCCTAGGAAATGTAATCCCTGGAGCTCGGGATGGGGAATGGGGGTTGATCACCTCCTCTCTCTTTTTTTTTTTTTACAAATCGGCCTTGGGGATGGGATGTCTAGGGCCCAATAGAGGCAAGGGAATGGGTCTGCATGTCCCCTCTCCATAAATTTGCAATTGGCAATGGGGTGGGGTCCCTACTGTCCAAGAGTGGCTTAGGGTGGTGGGCACCACTCATGCCCCGTCCTCAATGTTATTATAGAAATGACCCCTGGGGTCAAAATGCAAACTTAGCAAACTACATCAGCCGTTTTTTTTATGCTGATATCCCGAAGGACTCCCACAGAATTGCAACATAAAAAACAATTTTTATCTTATTTTGGACCCCAGGCTTCCCTTTTATATCTTTTTTTATAACAATCTCAGAATAAGGGCCTGAGGGGCAGATTATGACTTTTGCAGTCACATCTTCAGCCAGCCGAGAGAACGGCGCCAAACCGGAGGCATCCCGACCGCCACATTATGAGTTTCTTGCGGGGCTGGCGGTGTTTGGGAGGTGGAGTACTGACTGTGGCATGCTTTGGCTCCAGAAAAGAGCTGCAAGCCAATGCCAGCCATGATGCCGTGCCTCCCGTCAGTCAGGTGTACAGTTTTCATGCAACATGATGTGCAGGTGCAATAGTATACGCACTGACTTGACGGCATTTGTGGGCATCACTGTGTATATGTCAGCAGAAAGGCAAGTCATAATTGAGCCATTGGTCAGAATGCTGGCACCTCCATCATTCACCACCTCTTCTCCTGCTGCGGGATGACAGATGTTGGCAGCAGTCTGGAAGCAGTGTTACCGCCGCCTTTATAATCAGGTGTTCAGACTCCCCCCCCCCCCCCCCCCCCCCAAGGTCCCAGAGTTCATGTTGTGTCCAGCCAATCAGAGCACTCGCAGCAGTGCACTCCTGTGGAAGTGAGGAGGCCCAAGTGAAAAAGAGCCCCCAAGGCAAAAAAGAATGCTCACTTTTTTAAAAGCTGGGGTTGAGGCACTCTCGCAAGAGTCCTTTGAACCTGACTTGCCAGAGATACAAATATATTCGATCCTTAATTTCTCAAAAACTACTGAAAGAATTCACTCCAAATGCTTTCTGGGCCAAGATCTAGCCTCCCACCAAATTTGATTTAATACTGTTCAGCAGATTTTTGTTGTAGCACTTCTCAAAAAAGTCTATGGAAAAGGCATTGGGAGTTTTGGAACCACAACCTTTTCTCAGAACACACTTGATGGATCACACCGCAACTTTCCATGCAAAAAGAATGTAAAAAACACCTTAGAACTAGAAGGCAGACCGGTCCTTCTGTAATCTGTTTTTCAAAAGAAGGTACACTCGGAGTCTAGGAGCTCCAAAATTAACTTTTATTCAAGGCACAAATAGAGCAAAAAAAACAACGCATATTGAAGATGGCTGAGGCAATTACCATCTCACCTACCACCTTGGTGGTTAACAAGTTGCAATAAAGAACAGTGGTGTATTGACCGGGAGAGCCAACCTCTTCGCCACCCTTTAAGAACAACTAGCCGTTTCCTCAAACAAATGGGAATCTTCTATGGTCCAGCACAACATTTCAGTGTAAAAATTATACAATTACCCACAATTCAACTCTGTTATTTAATCCGATGCACAGACTCCATAGATTTATTCCACAGAAATCTATTTATTTATTTATCTTCTTAATTTGGATAAAACAATTTTTTTCTTCGATTCAAATGTAGCCAACACGTTTTGTCACGAAGCCATCTTCAGGGCTACAACAACATACATATAATATATATTTTTTTAATCTGTACATGGAACTTCTTTCCTTAAATGTACAGTAAAAGAAAAGTGGCAAAAGAACATTTTAAACGCCATTTTGATATTACACGTGAATATAACACACCTCATATACCAACATGCTCCTGTGCTTCTGGATATTTATTATATTATTTGATCGATGATTATACCAAATCTATTTATTATTAAAAGGTTCACTGTGCATAAAAAGATCACCATAAAGCAATACATATTGGGTGCAAATTCATGTATTTACATCATGTGGCCAGCACTATTGCCAATTTTGGTTTGCTATTCCTAACTATCCATATAGAATTTTCATTAATTATGTATCACCTTTTACCAAAAGATTTACATATATTATTGCAAAGCGAAATTAACTCTAAGAACAAGTTTCATTATAACATGGTATGAGCTTTCCTACCTTGATATACGAGTTCTTCTGATTCAAACAATTTGGTTTTGTCTTTTGTTTATTAGATATTCTTTGCATCATTGAAATCAATCTCAACCTGAGGTAGATGGAGAAGCATACTTTACCAAAATATGAAGATTCTAGAGCATTGTAAAATGTGTGTTGTCACCAATCCAATCAAATGAATAAACACAAATCATACCTCTAAAAATGAGGTCTCAAATAATCTTTCTGATCATTCATCTTGGGAAGAGAATTACAGAATATAGTGGCTGACATTACCTTACTGTCCTTTCTGTAGATTCCACCCCGCTAAACAAAAAAATCAGATAGTATATGGTATTAATTTATATTAATTATAAATTATATTAATTTATATTTCTTATGAAATCATTATCTGATAATTGGCAAATATGTCAATTCTCTAATTCAATAAATGTGACTCAAGTCCTTAATTCATGCATATATTGTGGGTGCAACATATCGTTTTTGACATTAGTCATTCCACTGAGTTATATCGCGCTTTCAACAATTTGTGGGAAGGGCTGGCGCCATGTTCAGAGGTCCAAATGTAATTCGATGATAGATTCATATATCCGTGACAATACAATAATATCTCCCAAGCACAGCTCAAATATAACATATCCCCACAACACATATCATCCAATTATTCTTATTTAAAAACATCTGTCCAGTGGTAATGTTAGAGTACATCATTGTGACATGCACTCCTAATAACCTACACTAGTCATAGTACCAATGCCAGTTGCCAAGTCTTGTTTTCTTTAAAATGTGTGCTTGAGATCACCACCACCTTAAATCTTCTACCATTACTTCTCTTAATTGTGAGATTCACCTATTGCATTGCTACTACACCATTCAGATGTGTGGGATAGCATGAATTCGACAACAGTTATTACACTAATAAAAGCGATCAAGTCTCACTTCCTTTTCAATATAAGTTTCGGACCACAGCCATCTTGAACTATCCAAGCAAAGTTCTCTCAATTAAGCAGTTTGTCAGTCAAAATGCCATTACATCAATTGTTTGCATAATACTCCTAATCGTACCCCTAAACCAACACATGTTAATGCAATATCCTGTTTGGCATGACATAATACCTGTTTGAGTGCTCCAAGCCAAGAATAATATATGTTGTCGAGCTAATCGCGACTCTTTCAATAACCTTTTGTCTCAGTTAAACTTTTAGCTTTACTTAAATTAAACTTAAGACCACAACTTAAGTTTAACTGAGACGAAATCATAACTTTACTACCTCTAAATGACCTTTGTGAATACTTAAAGTTGTGAATACCGAAAGTCGTAAAGTTAGAATTTAGTCTCAAATTACTTTTGTGAATCGGGCGCTTTGATTCAGAGTATGGATAAAGTAAATGAGATTTTCAATCTGACATGCGCAGTAAGATGTATTCAGGTTTTGATGGTTGCCATCTTAGACTGTCTCGACAAAATGTTATTTTTATGTCTCCGAGGAACGTATTATATGTTATGACGCTCTCCTTTGCAGCCATCAGTAATTTCATCAGACAGAATCGATGTCTAACATGGGCTTTTCTACATGTTGTACAAACAGTTTCTCACTGAAACAGTTATATAAAACATGGATTTATGAATCCATATAAAATAAAAAAAAGTTGACAATCTGACATACGCAATGGGACGTATACAAAATTTAGACAGCCACCATCTTAGGTATTATCTAATTACATCACCACAAGACACATCATAAATCACAAAGTCCTCCTTTGATGTTGTCAATGATGTTATAAGCACAAATATTCTTATCATTTAGGAAGATCCAAAGCAACTTATAACCGCACATACACTTTTAGTAAAAACAGCATAATATTATCGTCAAAAGGACATGTACACTGGACCATATCATGATCTTCTTCTAATGCACATATAAAAGGCCACCATCTTGGACCATTCAGGCAATACTATCACACTCTCGTTCCCCTCATAGATTAGGTTAATCCAGAAATTGACAATCACCTTTTAATGTTTTTTGTAAAACCCGGGGATAAAGATGCCTGGTTAAGTATTAATCTGTATGTGAAGTAATGAGAAAAACAACAATGTTACCACTGAGATTTTCTTATGAAAAGTAATGAAATTACTTATTTGTGTTGAGTTCATTTGAGACTGTTCTTAAATGACAGATCCATCTGGCTTCTTCCTGTCTCAAAGCCAACTCCCTGTCCCCACCTACCTCTTTAGGAGTTATATGTAACAGTACTTTTACAGTTTATGCAGTGGGATGTGCATGGCAGAAAATCTATGATGGCAGTACTATTCAGTATCTGAAAACTTGAATAAAAGAACATGTTATGGCAATTAAACACATAGATGACAGATATCCAGTAACCATCCACATACATTCTGTCTATCCTGCTGAAATAAAAATATGGTATCATCCAATCGAACATATAACTCTTAATGAGTGAAGTAGGGACGGGCAGGTCGCCAATCACGCTTTACATATGAAACACTTAAACTACCTTTTTCGTGCAGTGATGGGTAACGTTGTTTTTATCATCACTTCACTTGTGGATTAGCACTTGATCCAAAGCAATGAACGGACTTCCTTGTCATCAGAAGTCACGCCCTTGTCTCCAGCCTGAGCAGCACACTGCCAGTAGGACTTGGTGCACTACAGTCGCAAGTGGAACCAAGATTCATTCACTGTGTAAGAGGGGACCGCCCAGGAGGGCTCTAGGGTGATGAGTAACCGGGTTGCATATCGGTTGAGTTACGGGGTTTGGTGGGCCGCCTATCGAACCAACCCGAACCTCCAGGGCTCCAATCCACAGCCAGGCGGGGGATTCCTCCCTCATCCACCCCGCACCTCTGCCTTTCTGAGAGCCCCAGAGCCACTTTGGCAATTTGGTACTGCTGACCGCATCACAACAGGATCCCCCACCATATCCTGCCATAACCAGCCACTCTCTGCCCCTTGTGCCTCCACCCGACTGAAGTCCCTTTTGAGGCAAGGCCTCCCCCCACCAGAGGGGGCCGTTACCTTCATTTTCCCCTCGTGCTGGCAGGTCGCAGCACAGGGATTGTCAACACCCGGGATGTGGGGTAACTCTACCAGTTGGTTGACCAGTTTCTTTTGCAGCACCTGATTCCATTTGTTGATTCTGGGTAAACACATGTTGAGCCTTTCATGTTTACAGCCCATGATTAATGTGGTGACCGTGTGATACATGATACATGATACATGATACATGCTTGATTTTTCAGTTCTCATGATTAATGTGGTGACATATTGAATACCTGGTTACATGCTTGATTTGCCAGTACTCTTGATTGTTGTAGTGACAGTTTTAATACCTTGTTGCAGAGGAGCAAGACCTCTGACCTCCTGGTTGGAGTCACTACTCCCCCCCAGGCAGGTTCACCATTGAAGGCCTGCCTGTGCCTCATCCCTGGTGGTCTAGTGGAAGAGCTTACTCTTCTGCTAGTCAGCTCTGTGTGTGTCATCTTTTTCTCTGTGCCTTTTAACTGTTTGCCTTACTTTTCTCGGCTTTTTCCTGTCTCATGCCCTTTTTCCTCTGTCTCCTTTTCCCAGGTGCTCCTCACCAATGCTGACCCCGCAGCCCCTCCCCTCAGTGTGGCCCTCCTGCCTCCCAGCTGTTCACCCTACCCTGTCCACTACTTAATGGTGGCTGCACAGTGGCCGTGCAGTGGACGCATGCAGCGGGAATGCTGTTTGCACGCCAATGGCAAGCCCATATGCATCCGTCCGTGACCAGAACAGCGCTAAGGACCCTGGTCCCCCGACCCTCAACCAGTACGAACCCAGCACTCGCCACGCACTCAACCCCGGATGCAACAACAACTGCCAACTATAGACGCCGAGCAACACCCAAGGCCCAACCTCCTGCCAACACTGTTGTCGTACCTTCACCCACTTCCGGACCCAGGTAGCTACCCCAACCCGCCAAACTTTCACCTGGACAACCACAGTTATCCCAACACTAACGCCCTCCTAGAGAACCTCACCAACATAGGACTGAAGAAACTGGTCTCCACCCCCACTCACACAGCAGGACACACTCTCGACCCCATCTTTGCCGTTGGCAACAGCATTTCCTTCAGCCACAACACAAAACTCTGGACAGACCACCACTGCATCCACTTCTCCTTCACAAAACCCACTGTACAGAAGCACATGCACCGCCTCCCACACAGAAGCTGGAACAAAGTTTCAGAAACACACCTCGCCTCTGCCCTCACCTGCACTCCTCCCCCAAATACAACAGATGCCAACACAGCAGCAAGCAACCTCCACCAATGGATCGCCAGCTGCACCACCACTCTTGCCCCCCTCCAGAAGACCACAAGATGACACAACAAGAAAGTCAACTAGCTCATTGCAGATCTTCAAGAATCCAAGCGCTCCTACCAACAACTGGAGAAAACGTGAAGAAATAGCACAACCCCTGAAGGCTGCTCTAACTACAAAACAGCTGTCACAGTGCACCACCAACTCATCAAATCAATAAAGAAAAACTTCATCCAAGGCAGAATCCTCTCCAATGCCCACAACTCCAAGGAACTCTTTGCCATCATTCAGGATTTCACCAAACCCAACAACAAAACAACTGGCCTCCCCCTTCCAACATCTCTGCAACAAACTCACCCCTTCTTACACTTCAAGATCAAGACGCTCTACGCCAACTTTGACGACCAAGACCACAGAAATGCTGGAACTCCCTCCCTCAACAATTCCATCCAACAGACCCTTCTTACCTGGACCCCTGTCACCATAGAAGATACCTTAAAGACAATGAAGAGCATCTTCTGACCCCTGTCTGCCACACCTCTTCCACAGGGCCGTCACGGCCATCGCACCTGAGCTACGCTGAACTATCAGCTGCTCCCTCGAGAATGCCACATTCCCCGACAACTGGAAGGACGCCGAAGTCAAGCCCCTCCTAAAGAAGCCCTCCACAGACCCAAAGGACCTCGAGAACTTCAGGCCCATCTCACTGCTTCCTTTTGCCGCCTAAGTCATTGAAAATGCTGTCAATACCTAGATAGCACACGTCATAGAAACCAGCAGCATTCTAGACACCTCTCAATCTGGATTCCGTCGCAACCACAGCACTGAGACCACCCTCCTCGCCACAAATGACATCCATGCCCTCCTCGACCAAGGCCACACAGCAGCCCTCATCCTTCTGAACCTATTGGCAGCCTTTGACACTATCTCCCACCTCACATGACTCAAGGAAAAACCTTAGACTGGAAACGATCTTTCCTCTCAGGCAGAACGTAGAGAACAAGACTCCTACCGTTCCTCTCAGAACCGACAGAGATCAGATGCAGAGTACCCCAAGAATCCTCCCTCAGCCCCACCCTCTACAATGTCTACATGGCCCCCCTCTCAACCATTGTCAAAAACCACGGGCTCATCAATGTCTCCTATGCCGATAACACCCAGCTCATCCTCTCCCTCACCAAGGAACCAAACAACACCAGGTGCAACTTCCAGGAAGGGAGGAAAGCTGTTGTGACCTGGATGAACATTAGCTGCTTGCAGCTCAACTCGGAAACAACTGAAGTCCTCATCCCAGGCTCCACCCCTTCCGCATTGGAAAACACCTGGTGGCCCTCGGAAACCCACCCTTCCCAACAGACCATGCATGCAACCTCAGCATCATTCTCAACTCCAGATCAATGCCATATCCTATGCATTCTTCACACCCTCTGCATACTTCGCAAGACGTTCAAGTGGATACCCTCCAATTCCAGGAAAACATTCACCCATGCACTCATCACCAGCAGACTGGACTACGGCAATGGCCCTATGCCGTAATCAATGAAAAACTCCTCTGCAACTCCAAACCTTCCAGAATGCTAGAGCCATCCCACAATATGAACACATCACCCAACACCTCCACGACTTCCACTGACTACCCGTCAAAAGCAGAATAACCTTCCAGCTGCTCACACACACCTTCAAAGCCCTCCACAACACCGGACCCCAGTACCTCAATGAGCAAATCTCCTTCCACACCCACAAGAGAAACCTCCCCACAGCAGACTTCCCCCTAGCCCCCTTCCCTCATTTCCACAGGAGTAGAGTGGAAGATCCTTCTACCTCGTAGCCAGGACCTGCAATAAACTTCCCTTTCACATCCGATGAAGCCTGACACTGCACCAATTCAGAAAGATCCTCAAGACCTGGCTCTTCGAATGACCCTAACCGAGCTGCTCACACCCTCCCCCTAGTGCCTTAAGACTCTCACGCTCACGGGTGAGTAGTGCGCTCTAAACAAACCCTGATTGATTCATTGATTGAACTATATCCCCAGGTTTTTCATACATATTAAAAGGTGATTATACATTTCTGAATCAACCTCATGTAGGAGAGGAAGAAGATGATACTATTGTCTGTATGGTCCAAGATGGCGGCCATTTATACATGCATTAGAAGTAAGCCAAGATATGGGCCAGTGTACCTGTCCGTTTGGCAATTACATTATGTACATTTATACTAAAAGCGTAATATATGGTTATAAATTGCTTTGAATCTTCTTTAAAGTTAAGAACATCGGTGCTTATAACATCATTGACATCACCAAACGAGGACACTGTGATTTATGATGTGTCTTGTTGTGAAGTGATTAAATAATACCTTGAACGGTCTAATAGAGCGACTGTCTACTTTTTGTATACAACCCATTGTGCATGTCAGATTGGCAACTTTTTTATTTTTTATAGACTCAGACTCATAAATCCATATTCTTCATAATAAGTGACATAGTGAGAAACATATTTTGTGTACCACATGTAGAAAAGTCCATGTTAGACATTGAGCCTGATGAAATAACTGATGGCGTGAAAGGAGAGCATCAAAACATAATACGTTGCTCTTATACATGAAAACACAACTACGTCGAGACGGATTGGTGTCACTACAACGCATGCTTTTACATCGCATGCCTTTACAACGCGGTTTTTACCACGCAGTCCATTACAACGCATAATGCTTTTAGGCGCTGGATAGTGAATTATTTAATTTACTATTCCAACTCCAGTCCCCGTGGATAGCAGGGAAGGTGTTGGATAGTAAATTAAATATATTCCCTATCCTAGAGCGCCCCCCAGCGCAATGCGTTGTAATGGTATGTGTTGTAATGGTTGTGATGTAATGGTAGTGCGTTGT
This sequence comes from Lissotriton vulgaris, assembly GCF_964263255.1. Classification (NCBI taxonomy): domain Eukaryota; kingdom Metazoa; phylum Chordata; class Amphibia; order Caudata; family Salamandridae; genus Lissotriton; species Lissotriton vulgaris. The sequence goes on along the minus strand of NC_141685.1, from coordinate 2,097,128,310 downwards.
AAAAAATGTGTTGTAAGTGATGTTCCCCCGTCGAGACAGTCTAAGATGGCGACCGTCAAAACTTGCATACGTCTTACTGCGCATGTCATCTCATTTACTTTCTGCACACTAGGAATCATAAAGTGATTGTATTCCAAATTACTGGTTCATCAAAAAACACAACATATAAACATAAAATTCCATGTTGAAAATTGGGATTAGGAGCCTTATAAAGTTTCCTAGGTGTACATCACTACAAATAGTGACTGTTTAAAGATGGCGGACGAGTATCACACCCATTTGATGAAACGAGGTAATGTCAAGTGATGTTAATTTGTAAGATTTTTTAAACTGGGTGTTTGGTTCCATCCCCCATTTCCCTTGGGAACACTTCACTGGACTAAAGACATATTGTGAGCCATCATACTCACCGGAAACATGGGACAGGGATTGGGTTTTATGGTAAATTTAACTTACAAGTATTGTTTAAAAAGTTATTGAAAGAGTTGTGGTTAGCTATGCAAAGTATATTATTCTTGGCTTGACACTTGAAAGCTATTTTGTCATCCGAAATAAGAGAGTGCACCCATTGGTTTATGGGTATGATCAGCAGTATTATACAAACGATTGATGTAATGACATTTTAACAGACAAATTGCTTATTTGAGAGAACCATCTAAACATCTTAACAGATTATAGATGGTGCAAAATGCGGTGGCCAGGCTGCTTACAGGCACTCCAAGGTTTATGTCGGTCAGAAATGGCCTACACTGCCTTCATTGACTGCCGATAAAACAACAAGCTCAAATCAAGGCTCTCTGTACGGTCTTTAAGTCCCCGATGTGGAGCGCCCATAAGACCTAAAAAAGCGCATTCAAGGGTATGTGCCCGGGAGAACGCTGCGCTTAAAGGAAGCAAAGCGGGTGATCGTTCCCAGAGCTAAAAAGGCTAACTGGGGTGGAAGGAGCTTTGTTCTAAGAGCCACCAATGCTTGGAACAAGCTTCGGTTATATCTTAGGACTGCCACGGAGCTCTGTCATTCAGGAAATATCTGAAAACTTGGTTGTTTTCAGCTTAGTCTCAGTCTGAGCCAGGGGCTGTGGGAAGCAGGTAGATAGTGCACATTATACTTAGTTGGACATTTCACTCGTACAAAACCATAGAAATTCTGGCGTTATAGTTAGTTGAGCTAACTATAACTCACGCCCCCGTAATGCACTGCTGATGACGTCACATATTACATCATTCATGACATGGTCAGTAACATCACTGATGACATCTCAAATGACATCACTGATTTTATTTATTTTGTTTATTTAAAGGCTTATATAGCGCAGGACTCGACCCCCGAAGGGGTATCTCCGCGCTTGGTTCACCCTATGTGCTAAGGACCGCGTTCTCATGGGTATGCAAAGAATCATGCTGTCTGAAACAAAAACATCTTCAGAGCTTTCCTGAAGGCAAGATAGTTAGTGTTTTGTCTCAGATTAAGAGGAAGTTTATTCCAGAGACTGGGGCCCAAGAACGAAAGCGCTCGGCGTCCCAGTCGTGCCTTTCTGATAGGCTGGACCTGTAACAGAGATTGATTACTGGATCGGAGGGTACGTCCAGGTTTATAAGGGATGAGCTTTTCAGTCAGGTACTGAAGGCCTGAGTCAAAAATGCTTTTATGGATGACACAGCAGGTTTTAAACTTGACCCGTTGCCGAACGGCCAACCAATAAAGTTTCTCCAAGAGGGGGCAGGATGGAGTTCTGGGCGGGGCATTAAGAACCAACCTTGCCGCAGTGTTTTGAGCCACTTGTAGCCTGCTCAGAAGATTGTCATTAGCAACTAAGAGAAGACCGTTACAATAATCCAAACGGCTACCTACAAGGGCTTGGACAAGGGTCTTTCTGAAGATGTCTGGCAGAAAAGGGAAAGCGCGTCTCAGGAGTCCGATTACCTGAAAGCAGGACCCAGTCACCTGATTCACGTGTTCCTTAAACAATAGTCCTTGGTCCAGCCACACGCCTAGGTTTTTTACTGTCTGTTTGGGACTGGGGACAGGCCCCAGGTCCAGTGGCCAACAATCTTGCAACCACAGAAGAGGAGCCTCCCCAAATAGCATGACTTCGGTTTTCCCTACATTACATTGCAGGAAATTGGAGGTCATGCAGCAGGAGACGGCTCTCATACCTTCAGCAAAAGAGTGTTTATTTGCAGGAGTGAGGGTCTGGAAGGGAAATAAAAGCTGAGTGTCAGCAGCATACGACACCGGAGTAAATCCATGCGCTCTCACAAGGTCAGCTAGGGGGGCCACATACACATTGAATAATGTAGGGCTTTGGCACGAGCCTTGTGGGAACCCCTTAGTGAGCTCCGTAGATGTAGAATGAAAGGAGCCCAGGCTGACACTTTGTGAGCGGCCTGAAAGAAAGCTCTCTAGCCAGGACAGAGCCAGACCTCCTACCCCCATCTCCTGCAGACGACTGAGAAGTATATCATGTGATATCATGTTGAAGGCTGCGGACAGATCCAACAACACCAGAATCATAGAGCCCCCTTTATCCTGTGGCATCCTGATGATATCAGTCACAGAGAGGAGGGCTGATTCTGTACCGTAGTTGGATCTGAATCCCGATTGGGAATGATCTAAACCTCCCGATGCCTCGATGAAATTCGACAGATGGGTGTTCACATGCTTCTCAGTCATCTTGCTCAAATACGGCAGAAGGGAAATGGGGCAGAGGTTGGACAGGTCTGTCAATGGCAGGGCAGAATTCTTACGAATGGGATTTACTAAAACTTTCTTCCATTCTTGTGGTACCCGGCCCTCCCCAATAGAAAGGTTCATCAGCGTCTGAATCATAGGGCAAAGTAAGGTGCCTAAAGAGGCAACCATTTTAGCAGGCAGAAGATCTAGAGGGGACCCTGTTTTAATTTGGCCCATCGATGAATGTCACTCTGACTGACCGCCGGAAAGGCGGTAAATGTGCCAGTAACAAGTATGGGAGAGGAAGGAAGGGTGATGAAGAAACTACCCTTAAGGTTTGTAGACTTTACAATTTTGTCATAAATCAACTCTATTTTGTTTTTAAAGAAAAAAGAGATGTTATCACACAAGGATTGAGAGGAATCATCTGGACTTTCACAGGCCATATGTTTAATAAAAGCCTGCAAGATCTGATATAGTGCCTTGGAGGAGTTGCCGGCTTCCGCCAACTGAGAGGTAAGGTAGTTCTTCCTGGCCAGCCTAATATTTTTGTGATATAGAGACAAGGCGTCAGAGTGATTTTTCCTACTTTCCTCGGAGTGTGTTTTCCTCCAAGTTTTTTCCAGTTTCCTGAAGCCCTGCTTCTCCAATCTAAGTTGCTCAGTGTACCATGCCCTCTGACGGAATGCAGGACGCTGTTTGAACAGTTTCATAGGGGCTAGTGAGTCAACCGCAGCTAAAAGAGCAGAATTGAACTTGGATAGAGCAGACACCACATTGTCAGATGCTAAGATGACGTGTTCCACCAATACTTTCTGGAGTTCGTCCAATGTCACTTTGTGCCACTGTCTGCGCCAAAAGGAAGGAGGGGAAAGTTGTTTGTTAGGTTTTTCCAAACCAAGAAGTGAAAATTCAATTATGAAGTGGTCTGACCAATTTACTTGAGTTGAGGGTCGGCATAGTATCTTAGAGCAGTTAGAAAAGATCATATCCAAAGTATGGCCTGCCACATGGGTAGGGCCATTGTTTTGTTTTGTAAGCCCTAATAAGGAAATGTCTGAAAACAAAGATAAGGTCTCAGAATGATTGGGAAGATCGCCATGTATACTAAAATCCCCCAGAAGAAGGAAGTCCTCTCTGGCTTTAAAGTCAGGGGCCAGTAGTTCAGTAAGGGAAAGTGTAAAACCGGCACTTGGCCATGGCGGATGATAAACCAGTGCCCCCTTCCAATGGGTTTTGGATGCAGAACTGATCCTGAAGATCATGACTTCCAACAAGGAGCTACTCCTTTGTTCCACTATAGATACATTCAGCCCTTCATTATAAACAATGGTAATACCGTCGGTCAAGCCTTAATATTTTATATCCTGCAGGGACGCCCAAAGTAATATCAGGGACCGTATGTGGTTTTAACCAAGTTTCGCTCAAAAAGCAAATTTCGGGTTTTACAGTGGAGATAAGGTCCCATAGTTCAGGTGGTGTTTGGGTAAGGAGCGAATGTTAAGAACCAGTCGACACCGGTAGTTCCCCACTATTGCGCCCAATAGAAATAGTAGTATGAGATGCCTGAAATCGACAATAAATACACGCAAAAGGGTCTTCCAGGCATGGCCAGGAGTCCCGAGCACAGCCCACTAAACGCACTGATTGCGTGCTAGAGGTCAGGTGAGAGCTAAATAGTCCTGGGGATGCTACTACTAGAGCGCTAACCGCTCCAGTGATTGACTGGATGTGCCTGGCTCTCCCTGACCCGCCCTCCACGCAACGGTACTAGCTACCACGTCGGACCAGGGTGGGCATGAGTGGTGATCGAGTCCAGGCTTAAGAAATTACACTGTAAGTGCCAAGCCCCCCTTGCAATTAGATTGAAGTTAAAGTGGCACCAATAGTGTATCCTGACTGCAGGCTAGCACAAATTAATTTAAATATTCCAATTTTAAAATAAACAAGTGTTTTTTAAAATTGCAACATAGGCATAAAAGCACAGTTCTTTCACCTGAGGCGAACAAGCGGGTCGGGGAAGACACTGCCATAGTCTTCCCTACCGTAGCTCGCCGACGATCAGAGTCCACCTAAATAGTCCTGGGGATGCTACTACTAGAGCGCTAATGACATCATTCAGTGAATGCGTGATTCTATATAGTCTAAATCTCTATTATATATATGCCAAGGTGTATTGAAGAATGAGTGGGTGTATAAGTGACTGATTGGAGGATTTAGTAGCTGTGTGACTGATTATTTAAGTGAGTTATTACATGTGTCTTATTAGTGACTAAACTTTGTGAATGTCTGTATCAGTCTGTCTGTTGTTGTGTAAGCTGCTGTATGGGTTGGTAAGTAGCTACATGAGTGTGTAAATGGGTTATTGATTGGTTGCCTGAATATTTGTATGGCAGACTCAGTGTGTGTGGGTGGGCGGTATGTGGCTGTGCATAGATGTGTGAGTGGTTGATTCACTGGGTGTATTGGTTCCAGAGTGCATGTGGAAACAGCTGTATGGGTGGTTGAGTGTGTGTATGGGTGTGTTCATAAGTGAATGGATGTCTCAGTGGTGCATGCTCAAGTAACTCACTGTGTCTCACTGGTTAGAGGAGGCAGACCCGGGAGCAGAGGACGGCCCGAGACCAGGGTTCAATTCCCGACGCGGCAGGGTCGCGGACCAGGGTCAGCGGACTCGATAATTCTCACCTCTGTGCCTACTCTAACCAGGGATCACACTTGGCAACTCTGGGCATTAGCTTGCCTCATCTCCACAACGGCCCCCCACATACGCCGGGGATGCCTGGTTTCACTTTGGAGATACCCAGTGGAGACCATCTCACAGGGAAAGCCAGGACGGGTTCCCCAGCGGTCTACTGCGCAGAGATACTCCTTCGGGAGTCAATTCTAGCGCATTACAAACCCACAATTAATTAAATAATTAACTACATATGTAAAAGGCAGTGTATGTGAGAGTTGGAGTCCATAAATGACTATACGTGAGAGTCGGTGATTGTGAGAGTGTCTGTATGGATAAGTATGTACTTGTATCAATTATTGTATAACGGAGTAATTATGCATTTCTTTCTGTTTGAATAAGTGATGTGTTGTGTTTATAACTGTTTAGATCAGTAAATGAAAGTGTGATTGATTCTTTGCATGACTGGCTGGGTGTGGAGTAACTCTGGATGACAGCTGGTGTGTGAGTGTCTGTGTAGGTGATGAGTGCATGTGTTGTATTGATGAGTGACTGCTTGTATGAGTGATTCTATGGGTGAATAAGCGGATGTGTGTGTATACCTAAGAACCAGTGACTAAATATGTAGTAACTGGTGTAGGTGTATCTATGGTTATAAAAATGGTATTCAGTTTTTTTGAGTGGGTTTATCAATGGTTATATTAGGGTGGGAGAAGGTGAATCAGATTGTCACATGGATGATGTATCAGTAATATCATCAGTGATGTAATTTGAGATGTCATCAGTGAGGTCACTGACCATGTCATGAATGATGTAATATGTGACGCCATCAGCAGTGCATTGCGGGGGCGCGAGTTATAGTTAGCTCAACTAACTATAACGCCGTAAATTCTATGGTTTTGTACGAGTGGAAATGTCCAACTAACTATAACGTGCCTGAAACCTATGATTTTTTCAGTAAATTTATTTGTTTTTTAATTGCTAATTTCTAACTATAACGTCTCTAAAACCTATGTTATTTTCAGTGAATTTGAAAGTTTTTTTTAAATACTAAGTATACCCTCTCAGAAACCTAATAATAATAATAATAGCGGGTACTTGTGTTACTAGCTAGGCCATTCCATAAGTACATGACTAGTAACTGGAATAATTACAGTGCTGCAAGCAGAGTGCATGGTGAATTTATAAGTGCTTATGTATTTGCTGGATGGGTGATTGGAGAAGTGCATGGGACTAACAGGAGGATTCCAAGACTGCATGGGTAATAACTGTGTATTTACAGCAGTGTATCAATAGTATGTAGCTTGTTGACTAGCAACTAGATGTTTAGAGGGGGTCATACTGGGATTAGTGTTTTAGTGCTTAGGGTAGTGCAGTGGTGTTTGGCTATTGTATGGGGTCATGCTGGGGTAGTGTTGTAAGGTTTAGGGTTGTGCAGTTGTGTTCGGTTAATGTAGGGGATCGTGCTGGGTAGTGTTTTAGGATTTAGAGTAGTGCAGTGGTGTTTGTGTGGTGTTTGGAGGTTCATGCTGGGAATCGTGTTTTAAGGTTTAGAGTAACGCAGTGGTGTTTGTGTGGTCATGCTGGGAGTACTGTTTTAGGAAAGTGCAGTGGTGTTTGTGTAGTGTTTGGGGGTTGTGCTGGGGGTAGTGTTTTAGAGTTTAGGGTAGTGCAGTGGTCTTTGTGTAATGTAGGGGGTCATGCTGGGGATAGAGTGTTAGGGTTAAGGGTAGTGCAGTGGTGTTTGTGTAGTGTAGAGGGATGTGCTGGGGGCAGTGTTTTGGAGTGTACAAGAATGCTGTGGTGTTTGGGTAGTGTGAGGGGTCATGCTGGGAGTAGTGTTTTAGTGTTTAGGATAGTGCAGTGGTGTTTGTGTAGTGTAGGAGGTAGTGCTGGGAGTAGTTTTAGTGTTTAGGGTAGTGCAGTGGTGTTTGGGTAGAGTAGGAGGTCATGCCGGCGAACCGACTCTCAGACCTCCGAGCGACGGACTAGCTCCTAAAGGCATAGCCGCGACCCGTTGATGTGGCGAGAGGCAGTGTGAAAGGGGTATCTCACATAGACACAGAGGCAGAATATTTTCAGTGTGGCCTCACACAGGTAGAACTACGGACCCGATGGCTTGTAGAGGAAGAGTTGTGAGCTGACGGACTAAATCACAAAATGCCTGCCATCACTTCCTAGTTTTCAACAGTTCACAGCCAATGAACCGCAAGCTCGTGGCGTAACCCCTCAGCCAATCAGATGTCAGAATTCTCAAATATCGATATCTGTAAAATTGGATATGTCTACAAAACTACTAATCAGATTTACACCATTTAAACAAAAGCGTGCTTTCTGGACCAAGACCTTTCTCCCTGCTAAATTTGGCATAATTCCGTTCAACAGTTTGACCTGTAGCCTTGTTTAAAGTTTCCAATGGAAATTGCATTGAGAAAACACATTTTAGGACCCCTTTTTTCTCTGCCCCCCCCTTGACCATCACCCCCAAACTTTCAAGATAGCAGCTGATCAAAAAAGAGAAACTTTTGGGAACATTTCATACAGATTTGTCAAACGACGCCAAAGTTATAAGCACATGGAAGGCTCCAGGAGGAGTACTGCACAACACCCCTCCCAACATGAGTGAAGCTTTGGGGCTATGTAGTCCCCAGCGGCCCTGCATCCCCAGCAAGCCCCCGCTATTATTTTTTAAGAAATGCCCCCAGAACCTTGCCCACCCAGGGGCCTCATTAAAATAAAACGCGACCCGAGTGCAAATTGCGGCAATTATTCTTTTTTTTAAATGCTTTTTTTGGCCCTGGGGGTCCTTCTGGGACCCCCTGAACAGGCCTAGAGGGTCAGAGTGTTTCTACCCTGCCCCCTTTTCTTGTTTTATATCTTTGTTTCTCTGTTTTCTGGTGACCAGCTTCTACCGAGTCACAAGATGGCTGCGCACAATTCCTGGTATGGAGTGTTGGCAGCCAATCACAGTGAAGCTCCTGCTTGGGATATAGACTTCACCCAGATATCGAAACTTTTATTTTTCGAATTTCTCGGCAACTGCTGAACGTATTTACACTACCATTTTGCCAAAATTGGGGCAATTTCGTTCAGTAGTTTGGGCTTTAGACTTGCCCAAAGTTTCCTATGGGAAATAGATTTTTTGGCTCTTATTTTTTGATTTTCTCAAAAACTACTGAACGGATTTACACCATTTAAAAAAAAAAGGTCATTTTCTGAACCAACTTCTACCTTTTTTCCAAATTTGGGGTAATTCTGTTCAGTAGTTCTGGCTTTAGCCCATCGCAAAATTTCCTATGGAAATTAACATGGGGGAAAACATGTTTTGGGACCCCCCTTTTTTCTCAGCCCCTGCTTGATGAATCACCCCCAAACTTTCCAGATAAGAGCTGCCCTGGATAGACTTTTTTTTTGAGAATTTCGCGAAGATTCATCAAACTACGCCAAAGTTATTGGCAAATCAAAAAATGCTTTTCCTATGGAAACTAGGTGCTAACTATAACTACCTACTGGCAAACGCCAGTAGGTAATATATTACAACACTCCCTTCCTCGAATATGGGGGTGATATAAAAGAAGAGAGGGGCCGCAGCTCAATTCCTTTAAGTGTGACAATTTTATTTAGGCAGCATAAACTCTTCCATGCGTCGGACGGCCCCCGGCATTCTGACATCACGGTGGACATGTGCGGAGGACTGCCGGGGGTGTCCAAACCGACCACACGTGGAATTCTCCAGCACCGCAGGGGAATTCCGACCGCAGTGAAGCGGATGAACGCCTGAAGCGTTTCGGAGCCCGTAGCTCATTAATCACAGGTCAGTGACGTTTGCATGCTCTGTATGTATATACTTTAGATTCCAACCCCAAAAATAAAAGTGGGGCTGCATGGAACCAGTTCAGTGATATTAAATGCAGCAGCCTTCTTAAAACATTGCAGTTCATGCTGTAAACTAGCGGATTGTTACTTTACACACCTCATTAGGCACTTCTATACAATTCTAATACAATACAGTAAATAAAGAAAAGTATCAGGGAGGTTAAAAATATTATTTGCACCAAAACAATAATTCTTCTGTTTGATTGCACCTCATATCACCGATATGCAAGTATATTCCCTCAGTTCAGCACCAGTTGTATAGGATACTTGTATAGCGATTAATAACAGAACTGATGGTTTAGCATTATATTCTATAAGCAAGGGTGGTGCAGACAATTCAGCCCAAGTGGACAATTATCTTATTCATACTACATCCATTGTACATTATTTCTCCCTCTCTGTAAACTGAAAAGATCACCCAATAAACTTGACAAACAAAATACCACAATGGTCCCCAGGACTTCATGAACCTACAAAGATATATTTTAGCTCTCTTGCATTCATTTCTTTATCTGATGGCCTCCAGAAAATCTACAACAATAAAAATAGTACAAAATTATTCCTGAACTTATATTCACCATGTTTAAAAACAGCAAACTAACAATCTAGGATTCACACATTAACAAACATATCCTATGTGGACTTCTGATGTTATCAGTGATGTAATTTAAGATGTCCTCATTGATGTCATGACTGATGTCACTGACCACATCATCAGTGATGTAATATGTGAGGTCATAAGCAGTGCATTGCAGGGACGTAGGTTATTGTTAGCCCATCTAACTATAACTGCTGAATTTTTCTGGGTTTGTTTGAGTAAAATGTAAGCCTAAGTATACCGTCCCTGTAACCTTTGGTTTTTTCAGTGAATTTGTACTTTAAAACAATTCATTTCATAACCATGATGTCCCTGTAACATTTGTTTTTTTCAATGAATTTCTACAGTTCGCTGAATTTAAATTTGGTTTGTACAACAGTGTTCAAACCTTTGTTTTTTTACTAAATTACTAAAGCTATTTTAATTACGTTTACTAAGTATAATGTCTCTCTACTTTTTTTGAAATTCAGTTTTCTTGTTTTTTCATATTGTAGTAGATTGTTTACAGGATGTCTGCTACAAACACAGTCTTTCACCAATCCCATTGATTAATATTTGTTTACACAGAATAAAAAAGAAAGAATATGCAGATGCAGAATATGACAAAAAGAGGTGAAAGTTTTATTTTTGCAGTAAAATAGAATGAGAAAGTACTCTAAATGACGCAGAAATAATAAGTTGAAACCTGTGACAATAATGTAAATAGGTTGAAAAGAATATACTACATAGAGTTCAAAAATAGATGTCAGATGGCTGATGATCATAGTAACGTGTACACAATGATACTATTTTTTGGGTAAAAAAACTTTTGAACATTGTTAATGTTTAATATCTAAGTATTATAAATGCGTAATTTTTTTTAAGTACAATTTGGAATACACAGGAAATGAACCGCCAGGCATCTCCGGTTCAAACTCTATAGTTTTTCATTGTGATCACATGATAGCAATGAGCATGCAATTTCAATCTGCGGATTTGGCGAAATACGAAATAATTATGTTAGGGGTATAGGAACTGTATAATGACATTATTGTATTAGGTCGAAGATATTTGAAACTATTTTTTATGTTCCTTTTCAATTTCCTGCTCAAATGACATTTTTTATCATTATGCAAATCCAAGGTTCTGCAGCAGAATCCATGGAGTCGCTTGATAATAATAACCAACCTTTCATTTTTATTTGTTTCTCTTGAGCTGGACCCACATTTTGCTAAAACATCACCCAAAACAGTCACTTTGATCTTGGCTGTTAGTGAGGAAATGTTGAAAGCTGGTTGGTGCCTTTCGTTATGGCAGAAGAAAATACATCACCTGCTGTAGCTCCAGAAGATGAAGAGGGAATAGTGGAAGAAGTAGTTACTGCCTGCTGGAAGAAAGGTGAAGTCTGGTCTGGTTCCTTGAGGCCTCCTGGGGAAAAGAAAACCACACCCAGGAATGTGGAATGCAAGTTGTGTGGGAAGCAGCTTTCCAGAGGTACTATGAAAAAGGATTGGTATGGCACATCCTCATTGTGGAAGCAGACTTTGCAACTCTATTCAAGCTCGCCAGGCTGATGAGGGGTGTTACCCCTAAACTAGTCCCAGGATGCATGTTTCTGGTCCAGGGAAGACCTGGCTTTGCAGTTCAGGCTGGACTGTTCCCACGAGGCACAGGGTCTAGACTGATTTGCACATACCTGTGTCTGAACTGGGATGGTGCAGTAAGATAAAGAAGTATGATGGATTCATTCAAGATCTGTGACTGGGGTGAGTGACCAAAAAGTTTCAGCGTACCATCCATCATCTCCTTGTGTTTGCTTTGTTTGAAGTAAATTGGCAACGTATCCCCAGACGTTGGTCCCTTACTCACTTTGCCATTAGATTCAAGCTAGGCTGGCTGATGAGGGTGATTACCCCGAAACTGGATCCAGGACGCTTGTTTCTGCCCCAGTGAAGACCTGGTTCGGCAGTTCTGGCTAGACTGTTCCCGTGATGCAGAGGGTAAAGATTGATTTGCATATAGCAGTGTCTGACCTGGGATGGGGAAGTGAGCTAAAGAATGATGATGGATTCAACCCAGATCTGTGTCTGAGGATGAGTCTCTGGATGGATGCATGAATATCAGTGATCCTTTCATCATCTTCTTGTGTTGGCTTTGTTCACACTAAGTTGGCAGGGTATGCGCAGACGTGGGTCCCTTGCTCACTTTGCCAGTGGATTCAAGTAAGCCTGGCTGATGAGGGGTGTTAGCCAGAAACCGGTCTCAGAATGCTTGTTTATGGTTCAGACAGGACCAGGCTTGGCAGTTTGGGCTGGACCGTTCCCATGAGGCCAATGGTCAAGACTGATTTGCATTTAGCTGGGTATGAACTGGGATGGCGAAGTGAGCTAAAGAATGATGATGGACTCAACCCAGATCTGTGACTGTGAGTGAGAGTCTAAAAAGTTTCAGCGCTCCTGCCATCATCTCCTTGTGTTTGCTTTGTTTGCACTAAGTTGGTAGGGTATGGCAAGACGTAGGCCCCTTGCTCAATTTGCCAATGGATTCAAGGTAGTCTGAAACGTTTCCTCACTCCGTCCATCATCTCCTTGTGTTTGCGAAGGTATAGAACAGTCTCTTTTGTTAATTTTTCACCTTTTTTGCTACAGATTTTTTAAAACGTTTCCTGGTTTGTGAAACACGTACTTCTTTAGTTTTTGCCACTTAATGTGCAACTTCCATTTTTAGATACTACTTTACCCTCAATCTGCATTTTGCCATATAATTTTTGACAAACTCCTGAGCACTCTTACCATGGTCTCTTTTTTCCCTCTGCACATTGTTCACCTTATTTTCTGTGTCTTTCTCATTTTAGAATCAAACAATTTTATTCAGCAGACATATAGCAGTGAACACAGCCAGGCTGCCTACATCCACTGGCCGGCAGAGCGTGGTAAAATAGCACAAAAACACAGCCATAGGGTCTACAACCCGGAGAGCGACCCGGCGATGGTGGGCTAACAGCCAGGCGGTGCAACCATGTAGGGAGTCGATGCTGCTTTTTATCAAACCAGAGAAAAGAAAACAGTCCAAAGGAAACCAAAGCCCTCCCGCCCCACCCAACACCTAACCGACCCTGACCCACCTCCCACCCGCCCCCCCACCCTCTCCGCATCAGCATAGTTCGGGCAGCCAACAAAGTCCAAGTGTCCAGGGACCCCACCACCCTCCGCGAGCAAGCCAGGATCACTCATAATGTTGCCCCCGGTGGTTCCAAGGGAATGAGTTGCAATATCTGAAGGAATTTGCGGCATGTAACCTCTCGTAAGTCCCAAGATAACAAGTGTATGAAGGGTGCCCAAAGCTTAGCATACGTGTTCCCCTTACCATCCACACACAGGGAAAGCCGCTCCATGCCCAGCAGCAGCCAAAGGCGCCTAATCCAGTCCCTCGGGTCAGGGGCATCTGGCGAGCGCCACCGCGAGAGAATCACCAGGCACGCCGCCAGGAGAGCCAGAGCAATCTGTCTACCCCGTGGGGAGCGCAAGGGAAACGCCTTAGGGTGAGGCAGGCCCAGCAACACATGCTCCGGGGCCCTGGGGAAGGTGATACCAAAAGCATTGTCTATGTCATCTAGAACTTCCCGCCAGTAACGCACCAATTTGGGACAATGCCAGAGCAGATGGGATAGAGTGCCTGTCGCGCCGCAGCCCCTCCAGCAAAGACTCGAGCACTTGGGGTCCCACCCATGGAGCCTCGCCGGTGTGTGGTACCAGTAAGTAACAATTTTAAAGGCCGCTTCAGCTCCCGCCACATTGGCTGCAGTGTGGTGCGCGCGATAGTGTATCTTGCCCCATTCCTTACTCGTCAGGGGGCGGCCCAACTCTGTCTCCCATCTAACTTGCGCTCTGGAGCGCTGCGGGTGTTAGCATTTCATAATGAAGGCATAGAGTTCGGAGATAAGTCTGCGATCATCCTTCTTGAAGGCCACCCAGCGCTCCAAGGGCGTCATCGGACGGGACATGTCAGCTATATTGTCAGGAAGTGTCACCCAATGAACGACCTGCGAGTAGTGGAAGGCGTCGGCAGCGGTCAGCTCAAAGTACTCCCGGCGAAGAGTGGAAAACGGTATCAACCCCTCCGGTTGGAAGAGGTGACCCACCCTCTTACAGCCTAGCTCCCTCCAGCGCTGGAAAACCGGCGAGGCGCATCCCGGGGGGAAGTCAGGATTGTCAACTATAGGCGTCAGAGGAGATGGGAAAGTGGTCCAACCGCGCCTGTACGCCAGACGGTCCCACACCGCCAGCGTCGGCGAGGACACCGGGGAAGAATAAAGGCCCCAGGACCTGTGTTTACGCGGGAGCCAGAGCTCGCGCCAGATGTTGCGCCCCGCTACCGTTTGATCCATGAAGAGCCAGTGCTTGCTGGACATGGGTCTGTTCCATTCCAGAATGAAGCGCAGGCACGCGGCCTGGTAGTACGCCTCCACGCACGGGAAGTTAAGCCCGCCTTCATCACGCGGTGCCATAAGTCGGTCGATAGCGATTCGGGGGCGCTTGTAGTTCCACAAAAACGTGGTCAGCAACCGCTGGAGCTTTCGCAAGGACCTCGGGGGGGGGACGCAAAGGTAGCATCTGGAATAGATAAAGGATGCGAGGGAGGATCGTCATCTTTATCGCAGCAAGGCGGCCAAACCAGGCCAGCTGCAGCCGGGACCAGTCCGAGACAGACTTAGCCGTTTGGTCAAGGAGGAGCCTGTAGTTGAGAGCAACCGTTTGGGCGAGCGTGGGCGCCAACTGGATCCCCAGGTATGGGATGGCCGTCTGGACCCATTGGAACGCGAAATCAGCCCTGAGGTCTCGAACCTCCTCCTCCGGTACCGAGAGATTCAGGATTTGGGACTTCGAGTAGTTGACCTTGAAGCCGGCCACCAATCCGAATTCCTCCAACTCCCGGGAGAGATGTCTCAGAGAGGAGCGCGGATGTGTGAGGGACAGAATGACATCGTCCGCATAAAGGCTCACCTTATGCTCCTCCACCCCAAAGCGCACCCACTGCACGTCTGCGTTGTCCCGGAGGCGCTGCGCGAAAGGCTCCATATAGAGCGCAAATAACAGGGGCGAGAGAGGGCAACCCTGTCGAGTCCTCCACGTGATCGGGAAATACGCAGACCTGCTACCGTTCACTCGGACAGTGGCCCGAGGGGAGGCGTAGAGGCAGCGGACCCAGCTGACAAACGGGTCTCCCAGACCGAACTTACGTAAGACCGCGAACATATACGACCAATCGACCCGGTCGAATGCCTTCTCGGCATCGATGGAGAGAAAGCACGCTTGTATCAGGTGCATGAGCCTCTTGGTGTTCTCGCCACCCTGGCGCGTCGGCACGAAGCCCACCTGGTCAGGCGCGATGATACCGTCCATAAACGGGCTGAGGCGGGCAGCCAGGATGCCAGAAAACAACTTCATATCAATGTTAAGAAGTGAAATGGGGCGGTACGAGCCGCACTCCTGGGCGTCCTTGCCTGCCTTATGAATAACAGTGAACACAGCCTCGGCCATGGACGGGGTCACGTTCCCCGAGTCCCGAAAAGAGTTAAAGAGACGCATCAGGAAGGGGGCCAGGGCACCACAGAACTTCTTGTAGAAGGCGGCTGTGAAGCCATCAGGGCCCGGCGATTTAGCCACCTTCAGGCGCGCAATCGCCGAGATGACCTCTTCGACGCGTATCTCCGCGTCGAGAGACGCTGCCGAACTCTGGGAAAAGGGAGTAATGTCACAAGACTCCAGGTATGCCTGGACCCTGCCCTGCTCCGGGGGGTCAGAGGAATAAAGTGCATGATAGAAACGCTGGAAGCTGTCCGCGATGTGCGCGTCGGCGACCTGGACCACCCCGTGTTCGTCCCTGATGGCCGAGACCATCGTCTGTTGTGTCTGGGCTCTCAGACGATGCGCTAGCATCCTGCCCCCTTTATCGCCACTAAGATAAAATTTGTGGTGCAGGCGTAAGAGCGCGTATTCAGCCCTATCAAGGTCTAGGTGTTTTAGCATGCGCCTCTTCGTCTCCAGCTCCCTCCAGACCCTCTCCGCCCCCGTCCGTTTGTGTATCGCTTCCAGCCCGCGAACGTCACGCTCGAGTCCCTCGCGTTTCTCCTTGCGCATCTTCGCCAAAGAAGCCGAGATCGCGATTCATTCACCCCGTACAACCAGCTTAAGCGCCTCCCACACCGAGCTAAGGGGCATACCGTCGGTATCGTTGGTGGCAAAGTACTGCTTGATAGTGTCCTGCAAGCGGTCTACAACAGAGGCAGAGTTAAGCAAGGAATCGCGCAAGCGCCAGCCCCCGCGTGCCTGCTTTCCGGACCCCCCCGACAGCACAACCGAAATGAGCGCGTGGTCAGAGAGGGAGCGCGGCGCAATCTCCGCGGAAGAAAGCTGGGGAAGCAGGGAGGTGGAAGCAAGGAAGTGATCAAGGCGCGCGTAGGACTTGTGTGCTGCAGAGTAATAAGTAAAATTGCGCTCTCCCGGGTGCAAGTGGCGCCACACATCATGAAGTCCCCCCTCCTGTAGCCAAAGCAGGCCCCCCTTAGAAATAGCGCCAGACGAGTGGGAGCGCGCTTCGGACCTGTCAAGCGCCGGGTCCATCACCATGTTCAGATCACCCCCCACCAGGACCCATGGATCAGGAGAGGCCAACACATCCGCAAGCGCTGAGGTCAAAAAGGGTTCTTGCTGCACATTGGGGGCATAAAGGGAGCCTATCGTGAAATGGGAATCACCCCATTGAATCCTAACCGCCAGGAAACGACCCTTGATGTCAACCACCTGGGACAGCACCTTATAATGCGCCTTCGCGCTAATCAGTATCGCCACCCCCTGCCTCTTCGTGCCACAGGAAGACCATGGCTGAATGGGGAAGCGCCTGTCCTTCATCCGTCTCGTGTCTTTGGCGAGGAGATGTGTCTCCTGTAAGAGACAGATGTCGCTATCCGACCCCTCCAGTAGGGACAGGATCGCTGCTCGCTTGACAGGGCTGTTGAGGCCACGAATATTCAAGCTAACAACCTTCAAATCCTTCCCCATCAAGAGGGCAAGACAAGTCCCCCGCTAAGGGAAACCAGCGGCTGATGCGGAGCGCCCTCCCCCCCCTCCCCCAACTGCCCCCTGACCCACCCTGGCCCAACCCCCCCAAAACCAACCCCCAAACAACAACAAGATCCTGACAAGGCCCCCCCATGAAAGGAACATCAAAGGGAAACAAGAGTCCGTCAGTGGAGTCCCAAGGGCTGGGGGCATGGACTTACTCCCACCAGCCACCCAGATCCTGATACAGGACAATATACACGGGGAACGTGTCAGTACATTACCCATCAGTGTCCAGTGGACAGGTTCCTCCACCGCCAGCCAACAACTTGCAGAGGGAAAATGGTCGGTCATCCCGCTCAGGACCCTCCGGGTGTCACTGTAACCTTCGCCACGGAGGCCACCGCTGCATCTCGTTCCTGCAGGCTGACGGACAAGTCTGGGCCCGAGGGTTTAGATGGTTTGCCCACGGTGTGCCATTCCTCGGACCGACAACGAGACCTCGAAGACCGAGACCTCGATGAGGGCTCAGCGGCAGGGTCTGCGCTCTCCATTCCCAACAGCTCCCGGGCGACCTCCACAGAGCGCACCTGGACCAGCTTCCCCTTCCATCGAAAGACCAGCCGGAAGGGGTGCCCCTAAGAGTAGGGGACACCCTGCTCCCTCAGGAAAGCAGTGACTGGTCGGAAGCCCCGCCGCTTGGCCAAGGTGGAGGCTGCCAAGTCCTGGTAGAGCACTGGGCGATGCTCACGGAACATGAGGGGATTGTGCTCACAAGCTTTTTTCAAGATCCTTTCTTTGAGCTGAAAGTCGTGCACGCACACCAGGATGTCGGGGGGGGTGCATTGGCTCCACGTGGCAGGCCGACCCTGTGGACCCTATCCAATTGAATCTCGCCGAGGTCTTCGTCCTGCAGGACGTGGCGAAACAGGCCATCAACATACTCGCGCAGGTCCGACCCCTCGCCTTTCCAAGGGACCGCGCGAATACGAATGTTATTGCGCCTGGATCTGTTCTCTAAATCCTCAGCATGAGTCTGTAGATCGAGATTTTGCTCAGTAAGGCGGAGTACATCCTGCTGGAGCCTGTGGATGTCCCCAGCCGTCTCTAAGTCATGCTCCTCGAGGGTCGCCACCCTCTCCCCGATGGCATCGACGTCTCTGCGGACCTCCCAGAGATCCGAGGCTAGTTGCGTCCGGAGCTCCTGTATGTCCTCCTTAATGGCTGCAAAAAGTTCACGCATGAAGGCCTTGGTGGCCGGTACCTCAATCTCCTCCGGCGCCGCCGCTTTGTCTGCCGCCGCAGACGTCCGCAGTGGCGAGGCTCTCTGCGTGCCCTCCTTCAGGGCCTTCTCCTTCTCCTTGTCCTTCTTAGTCCTGTTGGCTGTCATGGCGGCGCTGTCTCCCCCACACACCAAAGCGCGCCCTTTCTTGTCAGCTGAGCGGGCCTAGGGGGTCGCGGTCGCAGGGTACCCGGTGCTCCCCGCCACAGGGCAATTGCCAGGGGTATGGATCGCTAGCTTCGCTGCTCCAGGCAAGGGTTCACCACCAGAAGGCTCCGGCCAGGATCATCCCGGTAGCCACTCCGCAAGTTGAAGGTGCAGGGGGGAGGGGGCGTCGTCCGCTCTCGTCCGGTCTCCTGCCCCCACACGCTGCTTTCGCGCCCCTACCACCGCCGACCCAGGCGGGAGGGGGGAGGGGGTGAAAGATGGCACTGCGCGGACCTCTTCACAGGACAACACCAGCCAGGACGCGGGCCCACAAGGGCTCTGCCAGCTCGACCTCCGTTGCACCAGTCCTCAGTGTGGCGATGGCTCCGTCTACCAGCGTGAGCGCGGAGCCGGGGGCCTCCGGGGGGCACGGGGGCCGAGACCGCAACCGACAGCAACACACCGCCAGGTACCTCCGTTGGGCGCTAGGGCCGCTTGCCGCACCCGCCGACTGTGGGCGGTCCCCTGCCGCAAGGCGGCGCAACAGCAATGGCGCCCGGCGCGAAACACCGCCAGGGCAGGCCCCCGAGCCGGGACCCACAGTGGACGCCCGCCGGCGACGTGCACCACGCCCTTCAGGCGATGCGCCGATCCAACTGCCAGGAGGCATCGCGCCCGTTTCCACGGGACGTGGGAGCTGGAGACTGCACCGGCGGTCGCCTGACTGCCTCCGGATGACCAGCGGTGATTTCTGGGCGATGGCAGGGCCCTCTGCAAGGCTAAAACAACGCGGTAGGGAAACGGCGGCAGAGGGACCAAGAAAGACGTCCTACTCCGCCGCCATCTTGGCCACGCCCCGTCTTTCTCATTTTAAAGTTGAAAATACTGTTTCCCCTGTCTCTTTCTTTTTTTGCATTTTGTCAGTCATTGTAGTTGTTCTTTTTTTCAACACTGTGTACCTGGATTAGTAATAAAAAATACATTGGGTCTAGATGAAATCATCTAATTATTAATTCACTAAGTAACTACTTTATCAATAAAACAATACAACATATTAACAGAGGGGGTGTGAGCCTGTGTAGAGTTAAGTGAATGGGTCTAACAGTATCTGTACAGATATCTCACAGGATGTGAGAGTATCTCCATAGGTATTTGAATGGTTATGACAGTGTCTGTATAGCTATGTGATAGGGTCTCATAGTTTATGAATAGGTATGTGAGAGGGTGTAAAAACCTGTATATGGGTGTGTAAATGAATACATGGGTCTCTACATAGGTGTATTGGTGTATATGAGAGTCTCTGTATGGCTATGTAAATGGTTGTGAAGTATCTGTATAACTATGTGAGAGGTTGTGAAAGTCTATGTATGGGTATGTGACAGGATGTCATCGTCCCTGTATCAGTATGTGACTGGATGTAAAGTGTATGAATATCTAACAGTGTAAGTGCATTTTTGCGATTAAATAATTCTCAATATTTATGTGTAAGCGTGTGACAGACTTTACAGGTATGGGAGAGGGTGGGAGAGTGTCTGTATGAATATGTGAAGGGGTGTTACACTGTAATTAAGCAGGTCTGAATATGTATTTGGAAGATTCTCAGAGTCTGTGTGTAGCTGTGTGAATGGACATAAGGGTGTCTGAATTGATATGTTAGAGGGTGTGAGAGTATCTGTGTAGCTATATCAATGGGTATAAGGGTGCCTGGATGGCTATGTAACAGGGCCTCACAGTGTATGAATGAATATGTGATAGGGTCTGACAGCCTGTGTATGGGTTTGTCAATCGACATAAAGCTCTGTATATGGTATGTGAAAATATGTGAAAGTCTATGTATACATATAAGGATGATTATGACACTTTCTCTATGAGTATGTGACAGGCTATGGCAGTCTATGTATGGGTATTTGAAATGTTACAACACTACCTCTGTGGGTATCTGAAAGGCTGTCACACTTTATGTATGGGTATGTGACAGTATGTGAGAGTCTTATCTATAGCTATATGGCAGGATGTCAGAGTTACTGTGTTAGTATGTGAATAGGTATTATAGTATCCGTAAGGGTAAATGAGATAGTAGCGTTTCTCTATGGGTATGTGAATAGGTATTCCACTCTGAATAAGTATGTGAATCAAAATAATAGGTCTGTTGGATCATCTAAAAGGATGTCAGAGTCTGACTATAGGTACATGAATGTGTATAAGGATGGATGCATGAATACATAATAGAGTGCAAGAATATGACTATAGGTATGTGAATAGTTGGGACAGTGTCTGTATAGATAAATGACACTGTCTAAAAGTCTATTAATAGATATCTGAGAGGGTGGTTGGGAAGAAAGATGAGGAATTGACACCACAGAGAACTCTGATCCACTCCATGGTTTCCTGCTCACCACCACCACTGTTAGGCCAGTGATTCCTGACACAGCGTGATGGCCCCACAAAAAGGCCAATGTCTCTTGAGCAGTCCCTGGTACATGAGGGGCTGCTAAAAATCGGGGTGAAGATCTTGTAATTCAGCAGGAGGAAGACCCAGGATCTAACCCGGCAGCCACACCCCTGGTTACTACACCCTCACAAGTAGGGGCCCTATTTTGAAGCTGCTAAATACAGGGTCAGAGCAGATGAGGCTGCATCTAAGGAGCTGGTACTGGGAGAAGCATACTATTTGATAGAATCTTTAATGGCAGCAGCTGTAGCAAAGGCACCAGTGAGAACACTCCTCCTCTGTTCCAGGTACAAGGCAAGGGTCAGGATGTGGACCAGCATCTGGATCGTGGGCACGATCATAGTGGTGCCAAGTCAACAGTGAATTTCCTGCAATCCTCTAGCCCTGGCTCACCAACTCCTCCCAAAATAGAGCTCTCATCTGGGGTCGCTGGAGCACCCGCTGTGCAGTATTCCCCATTAGAGGCTCTGTGGGGTACCACACAACCAACTAAAATAAGTACTGCTTTTGGCATTCCCATTCTAGCCAGGAGAGGGGCTGATGTTGTTGGTCATCCGTGCATTGCACCAAGGGAGGATATAGAGGATGATGAGGGCTTATTACTTGGAGGGAAAGCTGGGAGCCTCCAGGCACTGTTTTACAACAGATGCGGATGTACAAATGACTGGTCAAAGCAAAAGTAATCATCTATCTGCCCCATGGAGTTTGGATTGCATGCCACAGCTGTCACTGTCTGACACTATCTCCAATCAAGGGGGCGTGGCCCCTAAAAATGAACAAAGAATACTCATAGATCAAGGCACAGCTCACCCATTATTCAAGCCTACAATGCAGTGGCAGTTTGGCAAGGCAAGTAGCCAGGGGGCTATGAACAGTCCACTTAGGAAATGTGTGACCTCTAAGGGAGACGTTAAACCAATTATTTCTTGTTTATCTGCCACACTTCCTGGGTTTGTAGGTGAGAATCAGCACCCTGACATTCAGGCTCAGCATATATGCTCTACCCCAAATATTGGTTCTCCCTCAGGTAAATAGTCGGGGACACTCTCCCTCACTTACAATCGAGGAGTTTGTGGGAGAAATGGCAGGAACCATCTTTAAGATCAATTATGTTAGCCCTACAGGCTCATTGGGCCAAGGCTCAGGCCTAACATACTCGGCAAGCGCTTACAATGTGAAGATGCAAAAATCGCTGAGGAGGTTTCCAGCCAGATCAGTAATCTTTCAACAGATGTCAGTGATCGCAGCAAAGACTGGCCTTTAATGAGGAGACAGCGACAACAACAGTTAAGTCTATCGAGAGACATGAGGGTCAGCACAAATTCCTCCAAACTATGATTGAGGACATGGAAAACCAGCATAGGAGGATTCACCCAAGGATTTTTGGGATACCAGAGGGTAAAGAAGGATCTGATCCTCAACAGTACATGGTACCATTATTTAGAAGGGCTTTTCCAGATCTGAGCGATAGGGGACTCGGATTCGCAGATACAATGTGCCACTGGCTCCGCCTTAACTGCAATGCCTTCAGCTCTAAAGGTTCACAGCCCCGACCTTTACTGATTTATATCAGGAGCTTTCTCTTAAGGCAGGCTATCTTTCTGACTGCTCAACCAAAATCCCTGGTTTCATTAGATAGTATGTCAATCGTCCCTCAGTCAGACTTATGTAGATCCACAGTAGACCAGAGATGGAAGCTTCAATGGTTTATTGACCCATTGAAGGCCGCAGGTGCACAAGCTTTTCTACAATAACCTGCCCACCTCAAAATTATCATTGATGGATGCACTCAGATGTGTTTTTCAGAGGAAGAGGCAACACAGGCACTTGCTCAGATAAAGGGGACAAATTAGCACACTTAACATTTGAATTGTATATAGAATGGAGCGTAGTTTAGTTTGTTATTTCCCTTTCTACTTGTTTGTAATAATTATGCTAACCAATTATAAGGGAGTTGGATGACAAGTTGAGAGCCTGAGCTTCTTCCCCCTTTTTTTCTTCTTCTTTATTATTTTTGCCTGGTCTTTGTTTCATCTCTTTTTCTTCACTGTTTTCACTTGGTGGATGGGTGGTAGGTGGGGGGTTTGGGGTGGGCAGGTGATGGGTTCTCCTTGGGCCCTTTTTTCCTCAATGGCCCCAGATTGGCGTAATACCTTCCTTAGGATATGGGGAGAGGTGGGTTCTTCTTAGTGGGTTGTCGGGTGTGGTGGGAGATGAGATCAAGTTGGGTATTACCGAGTGCCTTTCAATGGCAGTTTGCTTTATCTGCAGAGGGTTGGGAAGGGGGAGACTGAGCCTGAGGGGGAAATAGGTCATAGTCAAGTGATTTCATGTAGCATGTATGCTAAGTTTATGAATGGATATGAAAAGCTTCTACTGGAATATCAAGATATGGGAATCCAGTTATTTCTATACTGTATAGATGGCTAAGATGGCACAGATTCAATGTATGTGTTGAATGTGTCTGGGATTAATGCACAGGTTAGGAGACCATTGATCTAAGAGGAGATTGGATAATATAAACCACATTTGGTGGCGCGAACTGAGACACATTTGGCATATAAGGATTGAGACCAACTTAGGCAGCTGGATTACAACATTGTTGCCTCTAAATTTCAGACTACAATTTGGGGGGTAGCTGTCCTCTCTTCTAACAAATTTCAGGGCCAGGTATTAAAAGCTGCGGCTGACTGCAGGGAAAAAGCTGCTACTGACTGCAGCCACACAGAATTTCAATCAGGTGAAGTGCTGGAAATATATTCAACGTTGTTACCCTCTCTCGCAGAGGAGCAGGCATTTGATCTCCAGGCAGAAGTTTCAAGACTGGAAATTGAGGATGCATTATTGGCCCTATCATCAGACAAGCATCAGACAAGTATGTAGGGGAGGATGCACTCCAGATGGATTTTTAAGACGTTCAGAGGGATATTGAGCGTGGAATTTTCCTACGTTGTTCCATATATTCAGGCAAGAGGGGCCTTTCCAGATAGCTAGAACACAACTAATATTGTGTTTTACCTGCCGCACGTACCCGTGCTCTGCCTGACAATCTAGAACTGTACGTGGACTGCTTAATCCTGGTGTACCCATCCCAGATCTCTTCCGCTCACCGGCATTCACAGCCCAGCGGAACTCCACGGTCCTTTTACTTGTACTCGCCTCATCCCGCAGCGCAGCCGGTCTATTAATTCACTGTACCTGCGTGCCAACATCCCATATCTGAACACCAACAGCGCTGAAGAGTCATATCTTTTACACGTGTCGGCTGGTTGCATTTCCATTTGTACTGATCAAGATGGAACTATAACAAAACGTTTCAAACAACGCTGGACCTCGATTATATTTACTTGAACTTTTGCCTAACCCATTTGGTTCTGACAATAGAACCCATAACTGTAATACTTGTGCACCGAACCTGTTCTTATGTATATGGTATGGGACGTGTCCCTTACCTTTGCAGGGGCTGTTTTCTGTCTGGGTTTGTTGCCCTGACTTGTTTGCACCGTCTGATCTTAGCAAAAATCAATCTAACTCACAATCACACCCGCTAGAGCGCCACTTCTTCCTGTCCCCTACTCAAGCCCAATCTTCTCGCACATGGGTATGATACTACTTGATGCAGAGAAGGCATTCGGCCCGGTGGTTTGGGACTGCTTATGGGTCACGCTATCTGCTTTTGGTATAGGGGGCAATTTTGTTAACTGATTCAGGCATTTTATATGACTCCATGTGCCTGAGTTGCATATGCTGGGAATTACTTTGGGTTCTTTTGTATTTAATGTGGGACAAGACAGGGGTGTCCACTCTGGCCCCTCCTCTTCGCTCTTTATATTGAACCTTATTTAAAGTCCCTTCTTAGGAGCTCAGATATTCAACCGTGGGCCTTTGTTGTTCGGCAAATTAAAACTTAATGCATATGCTGACGATGTGGCTATCGTTTCTTCCAGCCCTGCAACAGCCATTACTCAGATATTTCTTGAAGCACGTACCTTTGGAGGATACTCTGGTTATAAACTAAATATAGGTAAAACACAGATTTTTCAGAACTTTATCTTCAATTCTCCAGTTACGGGGGCTACTACCTTAACAGTTTATTTAGCTATTAGGCTGTGCTCCGTGGTTTTGAATATTGTAAAATAAAATAGTCCAACTTTACTATCTGCAACAATCATTAAATTAGAATTATGGACTAAGCTACCACTCACTATTATTGCATAAGTAAATATAATTAAAATCAATATCCTCCCTTAATGTATGTATCTGTTTGGGGCAATTCCAGTGAGGGCCCTGTATTCTTTTTTCAGATGGCTGGAAGGTGCTATCAGTAGTTTTATCTGGGGCTATAGGCGGGCTAGGCGTGCTAGCCATCTTTTAAAATCTCCCTATAAAACATGAGGGCTCTCACCCCCAGACTTCAAGCTCTTCTAATGGGCCACTTTCACTGGTCGCTTGTGTAGTTTACTGACCTTTTGTGAACCAAATCTAACACCACTGTACTATCAGCTCGCATTAGGAGCAGGAGCCAGGCTTTTCTTTTATCAGCTAGATGATCCCAACTATTAAAAGAGGATACGCTTCAAAGTGCTCAAAGATGTCATTTATATTTGAAAGGGGTTCTGCAAGAAATATTCTCTGGCTTTATTAACAAGGATACCTCGATATGGGATAATCCTGCTTTTCCTTATATTTCTCTCAATTTAACTTGCAGAGTGTGGGCAGATTGCAGGATTACAATAATCGGCCAATAATTTGATTTAAATAGTTTCCGATCTTTTTTGACCTACAACATGCCTCTAAACTGTCTCATCATTCTTTCTTTAAATATCTTCAGTTGAGGGATTGTATACAGATAGGTCGTGGGCGTGTCGAGGGCATCGACAGCTCAGAATTTGTTTTCATATTATTTAAAGCTTGATATTAAACCTACTATAAGTATGATGTATCAGGCACACTGAAGCGTACCCTCTTGTTATAGATGACACTCCACTATTATCGGTGAAATGGAGCAGACTTCTCACATCTGAAGTTTCAGCTAGGGAGGTTCAGCTGACTTTAGATCTGCTGGACTGGTCTGTACACTCCGTTAATCTTAAATTACAACAGTGGCCCACGGTGTCTTTTATATTATACCAGAGATGTAATTGCAACATGGAGACCAACCTCTTCTATGGATGGGACAGATAGAACTAGATGACCTAAGTGTAAAGTCTTTCTCTGCTGATGTCCTGCACATGTTCGCGCTCTGCCCCTGTTTACACACATTTTGGGAAGGGGTAATACACTATATGTCATTAAACCTGGACCTTCCCATAAGATTATCTGTCAAGGAGATAATGATGGGTGTTAAATACGAATTTAAGGAGGCTTATGGAAATTGTTCACAATCATGCTGACATCTGCCCGACTCTGTATTGCTTGAGCTTGGATCTCAGAGAATGCCCCAAAGGAATCATAATAGTGCACTCTTCTCTATCAAATATATGAGTTAGAATCTGCTTTGGCTAAAGTAAAAGGTTTCTCTTCTCTGCTAAAATTTGATAAGATTTAGAAAAAGTTTAGATGGGATTTTATCATTGCTGATAATGGTTAATTGTATATAGTAATTTTCTAACTTCTGATCTGTGCATGTCCATGTAATATATTCACAATTTTAACCAGTTTATTAATTACTTAATTTATCTGTCCTGAATTAATCAATTGAATTAATAGGGTACACATGCCCTTACTTGACTGTTCCTCTTCAGATGCGTTATTGTTTTTTCTTTTTGATGTTTTATCCTGTATGAATTTGTCTTATGTATTATTTTATGATATGACCAAATAAATGTAAAAAAAAGGATATCTGTGAGCGTGTAAGAGCCTGTATATAAGCAGGTAAATTGATATAACAGTGTATATATGAGTATATAAGAGTGTGTGCCAGGGTGTGTAAATTTCCGTTTTGCATATCTCAATGGGTCCAAGGTTGTGACAGTGTCTGTATAGAAATGTGAGAGGATCTGACGTTCTATAAATGGATATTCGAGAGGGTGTAAGAGCCTGTGTATAGTTATCTAAATGGATAAAAGGGTCTCTACATGGGCAGCCCAGAGTGTGTGAGAGTCTGTGTATGGCTACATAAATGGATGTAATATGCCTATGTGTGAGGGTGTGAATGTATATGCAGGTGTATGTGACAGGATGTGTGAACCTCTGTATGCATATGTCAATGGGTATATAGGGTGTCTATGTGGGTATGCCAGTAGTTGTAAGTGTCTTTATATAGGTATGTGAGAGACTATGACAGTCTATGTATGGGTATGTGACAGGGTGTGAGAGCCTCTTTAGGGATATGTGAATGGGTATACCAGTGTCTCCCTGACTATATGAGGTGGTTTGAAAGTC
Organism: Lissotriton vulgaris; assembly: GCF_964263255.1. Lineage (NCBI taxonomy): Eukaryota > Metazoa > Chordata > Amphibia > Caudata > Salamandridae > Lissotriton > Lissotriton vulgaris. The sequence goes on along the minus strand of NC_141685.1, from coordinate 2,097,101,180 downwards.
TCTGCATGCATATGTAAATGGGTATAAGGGTATCTACATGGATATGTGAAAGTCTCTTTATGGATATGTGGAAGGCTGCCCTACACAGAGTCACAGCCTTTCACATACCCATAACGAGGCTGAGCACAGGCAAATAAGTGTCAGACTGTATAGATATGTGAATGGGAATAAAGGAAGCCTCATTGGGTATTTGAGAGGGTGTAGCAGTGCATAGATGGGTATGTGAGAGGGTGTGAGAGTCTCTGAATGGGCCTATAGAGGTTGGCAGAGTCCCTGTATTAGTATGAGAATGGGTATAACAGTGTCTGTATAAGCATGTGACTGAGAACAAAGAAGGTCAAAGTTAGAATAGGAAAGCATACACTCAGCTTTCTTCTGACGTTCTAAATAAATGCTTCATTGTACCTTTTCATCTGTTACTATATGCATAGGTATATAATGATGTGTAAAAAGTAAATATATTTAACTAAACCTTGTTCCCTTACCAAAAGCATCAGTGTGAACCAGCTCATCTTAATCTACATATGTAAGTATATGTTATTCAATAACTGTATACATAATAAAAAACCTTCAAATCCCACTGTACACATTAGCGGTTAACTCCTTGTGTCACTCCCTACATTGGTGTATACCTCTGTTTTATTTTACTACACCTGTTTTTATTTATAGTTCCTAATTAATAAACTTTACTTCATTTTCATTTTCTACTCACTCTGAACATTTCAATTTACTATTGTTAAACATCTTGCTCACTTTCATCCACCTTACTCACACTCAGCCCTTCTTTATCAACTTATTTTGTGCTATAATATACATACCTATTAAATGTGATTGCTGGTGAATATTTTTCTTTCAATATCAGATTGTAAAACGGGTCTCAAGAAAGTACAGAAAAACTGAGTAGTTGGAAAACCATGTGTAGTGATGAGGTCCACACAGGTAGAGGTGGTTCAGAGTGGTTTATTCACGATAGTTACAAGATCACATCGAGATCATATCAAGACCCCACCAGGAGCAGCCAGCATGATGCTTGTTGTAATCAGCAGTAAGTCCACTCCATATATTATCTTTAGATACGTTTATTTCAAGTTAAGATCTTGAGCAGAACCCCACCTGGAGCAGCCCTCCTGCTGCTCAGCCCTATCTCCCAACTGACAATCTCCACTCACTCAGCATTCCACCGCATCATCCACACCAACATTCCATACCAGATTCACACTGGCTGAGCAGCAGGTACAACACTGGTCAGCTCAGCCAGCTGTGCTTATTTGACTCCCAACATTCCATGTCAAGTCATTACAACAAGACTCCATTGGCAGGGCAAGAATAACATGAGTCAAGCTACAACACCATGGTACCATTCATCATGGTAAACCAATTACATACAAGGCAAGCAGTAATGACACCCTATTCACCTTTGCTTTCACGTTTACAGAGACTGCAAAGAAATAGAAACAGTGATTTCCATTTATATCCTCTCCTTACTAATTAACAGCTCTTCTTAATGGTCAAATTTCTTGACCTTTTGTTTAACTCCTCTAAAGAGAGCCCAATTTGGTAGCGAGCTTGGGCAGGATCCGTGGATTTGCAAGGGAATCTGGGAGTGCCAGAGCAGCCCCCTGTGTAACCTCATGGAGAATCCACAGGTCAGCTCAGTAAATCAAGATACTTTTTAAAAGTTTTCCCAAACACTACCACTTACACACCACTTCATAGCAAACTCTAAATTTAGACCCAAACAAATCTTATTCAATATTTCTAATAAAAACAATGTCTCCTCACATCTATATTCCAGCTTTCCTTATTCCTTTCCCTCATACTCCTGTAGGTCTGTTTCCACGGTAACCAACAATGTAACATTCTCTGTTAGCAGTAGGTCAGAAGTTCACAACTCTCTACTGCAACTTCCAAAGGCAAGTTTCACAGGTGTGGTTGAGTGTATAAAATGACAAGCATATTCCTCATAACCAATCACACATGTTCCTATTTTAAATATATTGTACAGCCTAGTTTTAATCATTTCCTTATTTTCACCACCCATTGAAATGTGTTGTATTAAACTTTACTTGTTAGAGTTATTTGTAACTGAGATCACGTTGAAAACTGCCTAATTGAGCTGCAGACTTCTCCTGTGTTCTACTCCTCCATCCTTCAAAATGGCTAATGTGGGGATTGTGGGTCACAGTCTTGTGTTCTGGGTAAGAGAGTTTGCTAGAAACAGAGGTATTGCAGAGACATAGGTTTACATATTATGGATATAGTGTCAGGTTTGACCAAAGAGGGTGAAAGTGCCATCAATTGTTTCCATTGGTTGAAAGCATGGAGAACAATATCCAGACCTCTTGATTGTGCACTGTGGTGGCAATGACCTGGTCACACTAACTGGGGTAGGACTCGGAATCCTAATGAAGAATAACTTTTTTTTTAACACAAATTTTAATGAGCTTTGCCAATTATTCATATACAGTACATATTATGGAGTACTTTTCTTTTGAACTTTCTTATGGCTTAGAGTAAGTGTCTATTCACATTTCCAAACATTAGTTTCTATCCTTATATTACATTAACACTTATTATTTGCAACTATGGATATGATATTGCTATGAACCAATGACATTACAATATTCGTCACCATTGTGATATGCCTTGTTTTGTAACTACACATGACCTGTTCTCCCTATAGAGCCACCCCTAAGAACACCCACCCATAAAAGAAAAGAGAAAAAGAAAAAACAAAAGGAATAAACGAACGTAGCCGCAATGTTTAGATACCTTGTCGCTAGTGTATAGTGCTATAAGGTAGTCATGTCCGATATCGTACAGAAGGGCAGAGAGAAGGGGCATATAAGGGAGGCGGAGGGGTGGGGGGAGGAAAGAGAAGAGGTGGGGACAGGGTTACCCCCAAAAGTCAGAGCCACCGTAGTACTAATAATCAGGTATTGTCATTATGGTTCTCCAGAGTGTCCCAGGGGCCCTCCACCAACTCCTCTGTATCTACTTTGAAGTGTTCTATTAGTTGTGCCCATTCCAGGGAGATTGGTCTTTTCCTCAGCCTCTATACTCCTCGCATTGAAGCACTTCCCTTTCCGCAACTGCCCATCTAAGGACTTCCTCCCTCCATTTACCTTCTCGTAGTGCCATCTGGGATATCCAGCGCTGGGTAATCAATCTTTTTGCAGGCATCATGGCTAATCCTGCAAAGCGGCGCAGTAGCTTTGCCTTCTTGGGGAGAGGGAATAGACCCAGAATGCAGGCCTCTACAGTATTCCTAAGGGAGTGCTCAGTTAATACTGATAGGTTCTGCATAACCTCTGGCCAAAAACCTCCCAATAAAGGACAGGACCATAACATTTGAATAAAGTCAGCATTCTGATTAGGACAACTGGATAGCCAGACGAGGCAGTGTCTACTGAAGAATGCCTTTGAACAATTAATGCAACTTTTCCTTCAAGCTGCGTTGGTATTTTCTAACATATGCCAGAGGCAGAAATAAAACTGGTCTTTTGAATTTTGTCCACAGATAGAAAATGCCAGGAAGCATGAGACCATAACACGGACTTTGTCTACAATAATAACCTGTGCTTCAAAATACATGGATACACAGAAGAGATGGTGTTCACTTCACAGATGAAGGCAGCAGAGTGTTTCTGAACAACTTGAAACTCTGTTCGCTCATATTAATAGTCATCATATACACATAATGAACGAATCTATAACAGAATTTCGACAGACAGAATTTCGACCTACACAAATATCGGCGTGATTATATCGATAGCAAAAATATCGACGCCCTATGTACAACATGGTAAGTACCAAAATATCGAAAAAATAATATCGATGTTAAAAATATCGATGTTAAATATATCGATTTTTTTAAATTTAAAATAACATAAAAAATACAGTAAATAATACTTATTAATTACTTAAACATATTTAAATATATGTAATAATGGAAAAAAAATAATAATACATATTTAATTTAAAAAATAATAATTAAAAATAATATATAATATATAATTACTTAACAATAATTACTATTTCCACTCCAGTGGGTGGAACAGTAGGGAAAACTGACCCTGAACCCTAAAAATACCCCTTTCCCCAAAAACCTAAAACTGACCCTGAACCCTAAAAATACCCCTTTACCCAAAAACTGAAAACTGACCCTGAACCCTAAAAATACCCCTTTACCCAAAAACTGAAAACTGACCCTGAATCCTAAAAATACCCCTTTACCCAAAAACTAAAAACTGACCCTGAACCCTAAAAATACCCCTTTACCCAAAACTGAAAACTGACCCTGAACACCAAAAATACCCCTTTACCCAAAAACTGAAAACTGACCCTGAACCCTAAAAATACCCCTTTACCCAAAAACTGAAAACTGACCCTGAACCCTTAAAAAACCCCTTTACCAACAAACTGAAAACTGACCCTGAACCCAAAAAATACACCTTTACCCAAGAACTGAAAACTGACCCTGAACCCTTAAAAATCTTCTTTACCCACAAACTGAAAACTGACCCTGAACCCTAAAAATACCCCTTTACCCAAAAACTGAAAACTGACCCTGAACCCTAAAGATACCCCTTTACCCAAAAACTGAAAACTGACCCTGAACCCTTAAAAAACCCCTTTACCCAAAACTGAAAACTGACCCTGAACACCAAAAATACCCCTTTACCTAAAAACTGAAAACTGACCCTGAACCCTAAAAATACCCCTTTACCCAAAAACTGAAAACTGACCCTGAACCCTTAAAAAACCCCTTTACCAACAAACTGAAAACTGACCCTGAACCCAAAAAATACACCTTTACCCAAGAACTGAAAACTGACCCTGAATCCAAAAAATACCCCTTTACCCCAAAAACCAAAACTGACCCAGAACACTAAAAGTACCCCTTTACCCAAAAACCCAAAACTGACCCTGAACCCTAAAAATACTCATTTACCCAAAATAAATTAATATTACAATTAAATTACTTCCCACCCTATTCCCCTATAAACCCACAACCCGCTCCAGCAGTAAAACATATAATTTAGTTAAAAATATACATAAATTATCAATTAATTATTCTATTAATCAATTAAAAAAAATCATTGCCAATTAATATTCCATAGCAAAATAAATTAATCTTAAAAAAATATTATTTTCATTACAAATAAATTACTTCCCACCCTATTCCCCTAAAAACCCACAACCCGCTCCAGTAGTAAAACATATAATTTACTTAAAAAATACATATATTAGCAATTAATTAATCAATTAATCAATGAAAATAATTCATTGCCAATTAATATTGAATTGCAAAATAAATTAATCATTAAAAAAAAATTATTTAATTACAAATAAATTACTTTCCACCCTATTCCCCTAAAAACCCACAACCTGCTCCAGTAGTAAAACATATAATTTACTTAAAAAATACATAAATTAGCATGTAATTAATCAATTAATTAATTAAAATAATTCATTGCCAATTACTATTGAATAGCAAAATAAATTAATCATTAAAAAATAATTATTTAATTACAAATAAATTACTTCCCACCCTATTCCCCTATAAACCCACAACCCGCTCTGGTAGTAAAACATATTATTTACTTTTATATATTTTTTCTTTATAAAAACATATTAAACACATATTATAATAATTAATTTAAATACTTAACTAATATTTCTAACACATATTAGTAAATCGAAATTACTTACATCGATATATATGCTATCGATATAAGTAATGTCGATATTACTTACATCGATATATATGCTATCGATATAAGTAATTTCGATATTACTTACCTTAGAGTCGATATTCTGGCCATCGATATTCTGGACATCGATATTCTGTCCCATCGATATTAGCAACTCGATATAAGTGTAAGTCGAAATAACACAATCGATATTTTGACTGTGTACCATAATGAACACAGCCGCTCTTCTAGGAACCAACCGTGTCTCAAGCAGTTGTTATTTATGTCTCTAAATCCTCTTTTTAACTACATTTGTTGACTCCACAGACCCCTAGCGGATGCGCAAACCAAAAACGCACATTCAATGAAAAAGAGCACATTTAATATTACTAGTAAATGGTTTTGCTGCATATCACAGTGGAGATAACAGAGTCTAAATGGGTATCAGTTTAAGTGAATAATTCAGTTTCTCAATACGTGTGTCTTTATAGTATATAAATGGCTCTCACAGTGTCTATATAGGCATGTAAATGGGTGTTATAGTATCTCTATCAGTATGTGAATGGGTGTGTATGGGGTCTTCAATGGGAGTGTCTGCATGAGTTTGGAAATGGGTGTAACAGTAACTGTTTATGCATGTGAATGAGTGTCACAGTGAATGTAGGGCTTTGTCAAAGCATGTCTCAGTGTCCGTATGGGTGTGGCACTGTCTTTATGGGTATTTCAACTGGTGTGATAGTGCCTCTATAGGTTTGTAATGGGTGTGACACTACGGGTATGTGAATGAATGTTACAGTGTCTGTTTAGGTACATGAATGGTTGTAACAGTGTCTGTATAGGTCGTGAAAATGTGTAACAGTATCTCTATCAGGATGTGACTGGGTGTGACATTATCTGTTTGAGTATGTGAATGGAAGTTACAGTGTCTACATAAATTTGTAAATGGATGTGACAGTGTCTGTATGGGTTTGTAAATGGATGTAACAGTGTATGTATACGTTTGTAAATAAGTGTGCCAGTGTGTCTATCAGTATATGAATGAATGTAAGAGTGTTTGTTTCATTATGTCAATGGGTGTCACAGTATCTGCATAGGTTTATAAATGAGTGAGACATTGTCTGCATAGTTTTGTGAATGGGAGTAACACTGTAAATAGGTGAGACAGTAAATTGATACTTGTATAGCGCACTAATCACCCGCAAGGGTCTCAAGGTGCTTGTACGAATACCGCTGTGGAACCCATCCTGGCTTTCCCTGTGAGGCGTCCACTCCTGGGCACCCCCAAGGTGGAGGCCAGGCATCCTTAGTGTTGTGGGGGCCGTTGTGGAGATTAAGCAAGCTATTGCCCAGAGTTGCACTCCATGATTGGAATAGGCACCGAGGCGAGAATTATCAGGTCCGTGGAATTTTGAGCCCAAGACCTGCCGAGGCGGGGAAATGAACCCTGGTCCCGGGCTAGACCCCTGCATCAGGGTCTGCCGCTCTAATCATTGAGCCACACTTCTCCACAGTGTCTTTATTGATAACTGAATGGCTGTGACAGTGCATCAATGGGTTTGTGAATGGGTCTGACAGAGAGTCCATGGGTATGTGAATGGATGTGACAGTGTCTGTTTAGGTATATGAATTAATGTCTAATTCGGTTTTTGAATGTGTATGACAATGTATGTATGAATTTCTGAATAGGTGCAACAGTGGCTGAAATGGTTTGAGAATGGGTGTGGCAGTGTCTCTATGAGTATGTGAAGGGGTTTGACATTGTATGGATTTCTCAATAGGTATAACAATGACTGTATAGGTTTGTGAATGGGTGTGACAGTGTGTACATGGGTGTGAAACTTTCTATGTAGGTATGTAACTGGATGTGACTGTATGGGTATTTGAACGGGTGTGAGAGGAAGCCTGAGTATAAAATAAAGTCCCCCCACTCATGCTACATCCGTGGATCTTCCAAGAAGTTAAATGGGGAGTCCGTGCAGACCCCCGCAAGGATTCCATGGGTTTCGTGAGTGGCCAAAATATATTTCCAGATTTCTGACCCTAGGACACATGTTAAACCCACTTTTATAATTTATAAAAGGAGGGAGGAAACTTATCACCTGACCCCTTCATTAAGTTTGCCATGTTATGTTATGTTATGTTAAAAATATTTTTATAGCGCACTTACACCAAAGTTTCATGGCGCTGTGAGCACAGGGTGAGCAAAACATTAAGACAGTGTAGTGGATTTAGGAAAGATCAGAAAGGATTTTTTTTTATGTATAAGCTTGACAGAACAGTAAAGTTTTCAGAAGGGATCTAAAGTGGGGATAAGAAGGCGTGAGTCTCAGCTCCAGGGGCAGTGCATTCCACCGAGATGGGGCGAGAAATGAAAATCTGAGACCAACATGTTTTTTACAGTTAAATGTGGGGGTGGTGAGAAGGGCCAAATGAGAAGAGCGAAGATGAGGCAGAGGAGAGTAACCGTGGAGAAGAGAGGATATAAAAACAGGACCAAGGCCGGCCAGAGCTTTAAAAATAATGCAGCCAGGTTTGAATTCGCTGCGTTTGGCCACTGGGAGCCAGTGAAGGGATTTGAGTAAGGGACGAACATGGCAGTGTCTGGGCTGATGGAAGACTAGTCTCGCGGCCTGATTTTGCACCAGCTGAAGACGATTCAGCTGGTATGCCGGGATGCCAACATAGAGGGAGTTGGCATAATCAATCCTAGAAACTGCCAGGGCCAGCAAAGCCAGGGTCAAGGCCTCCGAAGTTAGGAATCGAGAGATCTTCCGGATTTTCCGAAGATAAAAAAACAGGAGGATACCACGGCACTAATTTGAGGCTTCATAGAGAGGTCCTTACTAATGATGACTCCTAAGCTTTTTACTGAATTAACAGGGCAGGGGGGGGGAACCAACGCCAGAGGGCCAAACATTAGAATTCCAGGGATTGGAAGTACCTCTGAACAAGACCAACTCGGTCTTGTCGGGGTTAAGCTTTAGGTGGTTGTTTTCCATCCAGTTACTGATGAGACATAAGGTGGACTGGAAATTATGAATAGATTGTTCGGAGGAGTCAATATCAAAGACCAGCTGGATATCGTCAGCGTAGTTGAATGCAGTGCCATGAAATTCTCAACCCTGGGTACCTTTTCCCTGACAAACAAAATGGCAAACAACTGTCCTGTGAAGGTGCAGCCTGCCAATCAGAAGGCCGGCAATGGTGGTGAAACCGCAGATTACCCACACCTGAATCCGCGAGTAATTCTCGTCCCCAGATATACAAAGTTGTTCTCCAGTTAATATCTCCAAAAATACTAAATAGATTTACACCAAATTACTAAAAGCATAATCTGCTTACCATCAACTAGCTTCCTGCCAAGTTTGGTAAAATTCCGTCCAGCAGTTTGGGGGATAGAATTGTTCATAGGTCCTACAGGAATTAACATGGGGAAAACACGTTTTAAGTCCCCTTTTTTTCTACCCCTGCTTCACGGACCACCCTGAAACTTTCCACATTCCACCTGAAGTATCGGGGAGTTTTTTGCGGAAAATGTAATGGCCATTCATCAAACTGTGACAAAGATATAGGCACCTGAAAATTGCCTCTTCCTATGGAAACTAGATACTATCTCTGACTACCTACCTGATATATATATATTTTACCTACTGGCGGTCGCCAGTAGGTAGTTATAGATAGGATCTACTTTCCATAGGATATCCGCAACATTCTATTGGGAATAACTTTGGCGCCGGGGGATGAATCTTCACGAATTTCTCAAAGAAGGTGGCCCTCTCCGCTCCGCTCTTTCCCTTAAAATGTGGGGGGGATTCGTCAAGGGGGGGCCGAGATAAAAGGGTGGTCCCAAAACGTGTTTTCCCCATGTTAATTTCCATAGGGCGGTCAACCTCACTTTTAGCCCGAACGGCTGAATGGATTTCCCCCAAACTTGGCAAAATTGTAGGGACTGGTAGCCCGATGTGCCTTTGCTATGTCTCAAGATATGTGCTCCAGTGGTTTTTGAGTAATTTAGGTTCAAAAAAATATATATATCTATAGGCGCGCCCCGGTACGCGCACCGGGGAGCGCACCGGGCGTGCTACCCGACTTGCGCGCGGAAAGCTGATTGTCTCTCGGATGTCTGTAAACATTCGAAACAGTCTGGAGCGGCCACCATCTTGTGTCTCGGTAGGATCGAGACACAAGAGGTAGCAAAAACAAAGGGGGAAATGACCATAAGGGGGCAGGGTAGACCCCCCCCTGATCCCCTAGGTTTGATGTGGGGGCCATAAAAGGGCCCGCGGGGCAAAAACAAAATATTTTTTTTTGATTTGCGCGGGGGGAGCGCCCGGTACGTGCAACGGGGAGCGGACCGGGGAGCGTAGCATGGGGAAAACCCAGTTTATTCACTGCGTCATCTCTACGACCCTTTCTTGCGTCAATTCGCCCCTTTTGCATATATTACACCTGACGCAGGTGTAATGTGGTGCAGGGGTTTACAAAGTGACGCATCTACCTAGATGCGTCACTTTGTAAATATAACTCAATAAGGTGCATGTTTTATGCTGCTGATGCGTCACAAAAAGTGACGTACCGGTGGCGTACAAAGTGACGCATGGCCTTATAAATGAGGCCTTCAGTCTTCTACTCATGCGTCATATTAAATATATGACGTATTATGTCGCAAGTACTTACAGATACGTCAGTATTTCAGACGTATCTGTAAGCGCAAAAGTGATGCATTGCTGGAGTGTGTCACAAAAATGATGCAACTCCAGCAATGCATCCTTTCACATGGGGCCAGGCCCCATGTGAAAGGGCCTGCATCAGTCTTACGCCTGCTGTGAAACAGGCGTAAGATTTGGACGCAACAGCGTCATAAAAGTGACGCAGTGATATCTCATAGATTTCACTGCGTCACCTCTACAACCCTTTCTTGCGTCAATATGTCCCTTTTGCATACATTACACCTGACGTAAGTATAATGTGGCGCAGGGGCTTACAAAGTGACGCATCTACCTAGATGCGTCACTTTGTAAATATGACTGAATAAGGTGCATTTTTTACAGCACTGGTGCGTCACAAAAAGTGACGCACCGGTGGTGTTAAAGTGACGCATGGCCTCATAAATGAGGCCTTCAGTCTTCTAGTCATGCGTCATATTAAATATATGACGTATTATGTCGGAAGTACTTAAAGATACGTCAGTATTTCAGACGTATCTGTAAGCGCAAAAGTGATGCATTGCTGGAGTGTCACAAAAATGATGCAACTCCAGCAATGCATCCTTTCACATGGGGCCAGGCCCCATCTGAAAGGGCCTGCACGCCTGCTGTGAAACAGGCGTAAGATTTGGACGCAACAGCGTCATAAAAGTGACGCAGTGATATCTCATAGATTTCACTGCGTCACCTCTACAACCCTTTCTTGCGTCAATATGTCCCTTTTGCATACATTACACCTGACGTAAGTATAATGTGGCGCAGGGGCTTACAAAGTGACGCATCTACCTAGATGCGTCACTTTGTAAATATGACTGAATAAGGTGCATTTTTTACAGCACTGGTGCGTCACAAAAAGTGACGCACCGGTGGTGTTAAAGTGACGCATGGCCTCATAAATGAGGCCTTCAGTCTTCTAGTCATGCGTCATATTAAATATATGACGTATTATGTCGGAAGTACTTAAAGATACGTCAGTATTTCAGACGTATCTGTAAGCGCAAAAGTGATGCATTGCTGGAGTGTCACAAAAATGATGCAACTCCAGCAATGCATCCTTTCACATGGGGCCAGGCCCCATGTGAAATGGCCTGCATCAGCCTTACGTCTGCTGTGATACAGGCGCAAGATTTGGACGCAACAGCGTCATAAAAGTAACGCAGTGATATCTTATAGATTTCACTGCGTCACCTCTACGACCCTTTCTTGCGTCAATACATCCCTTTTGCATACAGTACACCTGACTTAGGTATAATGTGGGGCAGGGGCATACAAAGTGACGCATCTACCTAGATGCGTCACTTTGTAAATATGACTGAATAAGGTGCATTTTTTACAGCACTGGTGCGTCACAAAAAGTGACGCACTGGTGGCGTTAAAGTGACGCATGGCCTCATAAATGAGGCCTTCAGTCTTCTAGTCATGCGTCATATTAAATATATGACGTATTATGTCGGAAGTACTTACAGATACGTCAGTATTTCAGATGTATCTGTAAGCACAAAAGTGATGCATTGCTGGAGTGTGGCACAAAAATGATGCAATTCCAGCAATGCATCCTTTCACATGGGGCCAGGCCCCATGTGAAAGGGCCTGCATCAGTCTTACGCCTGCTGTGATACAGGCGCAAGATTTGGACGCAACAGCGTCATAAAAGTGACGCAGTGATATCTCATAGATTTCACTGCGTCACCTCTACGACCCTTTTTTGCGTCAATACGCCCCTTTTGCATACATTACACCTGACATAGGTATAATGTGGCGCAGGAGCTTACAAAGTGACGCATCTACCTAAATGCGTTACTTTGTAAATATGACTGAATACGGTGGATTTTTTACAGCACGGTGCGTCACAAAAAGTGACGCACCGGTGGCGTTAAAGTGATGCATGGCCTCATAAATGAGGCCTTCAGTCTTCTAGTCATGCGTCATATTAAATATATGACGTATTATGTCGGAAGTACTTACAGATACGTCAGTATTTCAGACGTATCAGTAAGCACAAAAGTGATGCATTGCTGGAGTGTGTCACAAAAGTGACGCAGTGATATCTCATAGATTTCACTGTGTCACCTCTACGACCCTTTTTTTGCGTCAATACGCCCCTTTTGCATACATTACACCTGACGTAGGTATAATGTGGCGCAGGGGCTTACAAAGTGACGCATCTACCTACCTCAATGCGTCACTTTGTACCAGTTACAACAACCAATTCAGTAATTCCGCCATCTATATACACATCCACTCATTCACCAACAGTTCTATATAGTCACTCATACATATACTCACTCATCTTATGTAGTGATACACCTATACATCCTGTTACACAGCGACAGTCATCCAAAAGTTACTCACACACATACTCACACATGCAAATAAACTATTAAACATCCATTTATTTGCATTTACAGCTACACACACACTACCACCTTACTTCTAAGGAAACTTACACATACTTACTCTCTTAAACAATCACTTATAGAAACACATACTTATTTAAACAGGAACTCTTACAATCTCTCACTCTCACATTTACTCACTTATATACATCAATACTCACATATACTAGATTAAAACATATGTAGTTACTGATGAAGACACTAGTGAGACAGTCATTCACTCACTAACACACACATATACACACTCATCCACCCATACAGTCCTGCACATAAGCTGTCTTCAAAACACATACAAACAGTGAGTCAGTCATTGATGCATCTATGTGCTAAGTAATACCCCCACCAAACCATACAGACATACTGATACTAAAAAAAACATCTAATAACCCATATACACACACATGTAGCTACTCACCAACCCATGCAGCCACTTATACACAAAGTGAAACACTGTTACAAACATTAACATATTTAATCATTACTCGCTAATATGTGTATTCACTAAAATACACTTAATAAGCCAGTTAACCAATCAATTTTATTTTAAAAAAACATCCATTTAGACCTTTATTTAAACATTTATTCTTCCATCCACCTTTACAAATACATATATAAAACATATTTATTTTTCAGAAAGACACACATTCACTGGATGGTGTCATCAGTGATGTCATGAGTGATGTCACTGACCATGTCATGAGTGATGTGATATGTGACATCATCCGCAGTGCATTGCAGGCGCGCAAGTTATAGTGAGTCCAACTAACTATAACGTGGGAATTTCAATGGTTTTATGTCAGTAAAATTTCCAGGTAACTATAACTGGTGTGAAACCTATGGTTTTTTCAGTGAATTTAATAGGTTTTTTAAATGCTAATTCCTAACTATAACTGGTGTGAAACCTATGGTTTTTTCAGTGAATATATATATATATATATATATATATATATGTATACATACAAATATATGTCCAGTAGGAAGTTACAGTTAGGACATATACACATATATCCAGTAGTTAGTTATAGTTAGGACCTAGTTTCCATAGGAAAAGAATTTTCTGTTATGACAATAACTTTTACGCCATTTGATAATTACATGATGCTCAGTTCAGCTTTCATGTTGAAAGTTTCAGGGAGATTCATCACGGGGGTGTCAAGAAAAAGGGAGGGAACCCATAAGGAGTTTTAACACACCTACTGCCCAAACCCCTGAACGGAGTTTCACCAACTTTGGTTAATGGATGTAAATCTATTCAGTAGTTTTGGAGATATTTGTAAAGAAAAAATTGAATTTGTAAATCTAGAGTCACAAACCCTCTGCTAATCCTCCCAATATTATGCAGAGATCTGAATGGCAGCCAACACTTCAACCATGAAATGTTGGCAGCTATCATGGGAATCGGACTCAGCTGAGTTCCAAACAAAAACATTTTAAAAAAGAGAAGAGGACAGGGTAGGAATACCCTGACCTCCAGGCCTGTTGCAAGTGTCCCCCAGAGCCCCCGCCTGGCCCACAAAGCATTTAGCACAAATAATTATCATTTGTGAATTTGCAGCGAAAATTTTATAAAATAAAACAAGCTCGGCCTCCTGTGCTTGTTTAGACATGGGCCACCAGGTAGGCCAGGTCCTAGGCTCTTATTTGTATTTTATATAATTGGAGGGGGTGCATGATAGCCAGACTTGGCTCTGGGGACCGCCACTTCCCCCGGGCAGGCGGGTCGGTAAATTTTCCAAGGAGGGCTGTGCAGCCTCCTCCTGAGGCTGTGGTGAGCCCCGTTGACTAACACCTCACCGGGGCTTAATTAAATAAAAGGAGGGGGCCACACGGCCCCCCCTTCATTGCCTTAAGGGCCCCGGGGACCACCCCCCCTCGGGCCCTAATCAAATTAAAAGTGGGGGATGGCCCACACAGCCCTCAACTTGGGCCTTTTTCTGGCCCCAGGGACTACCACCTCCTTGGGGAATTGCTACTGTTTTAGGAGGACAGGGACTATTCAGCCCCCCAGGCCATCTCCCCAGGACAGGCCCTTCAAAATGAAAGGAAAGAGGTAGTACAGTCCATCTCATGAAGCCATGACCCTGGGGACTGCTATCCCCCAGGGCCAGCTCCCATTCTTCAGAGGGGACCATCCTCTGAAGATATTAGTTTTCTTCCACTTGGGAGGAACTTTGACCTCAGTGCTGCATCTTTGAGCCCAGTACTGATCCTGAAAAGTAATTTCAAAACCATATTTACCAGTATCTTGAATTTTCTTTCATAGGTTAACATTGACTGGTTACACTTGGAAATTCTTCTAAGTGTGGAGTTTTGGAACTTTAAAATATTCACTTAAAATCATCCGAACAACGAATTCCAAGTTACCAGTAACTCGTATTTCCTTCCATAGGAATCCATTGTCTTGTTTTCACCAGAAACGTTTCTAAGTGTCGATTTTCACAAACTACAAATATTCCTTAAAAATCGCCTGCATGACTTAAACATATTCTTTCAACTGTTTACAGGAGATGCACCAGTGCTGGATCCAGGATCCACCACTGATTAAGAAGAAGTAATGATAACACTACTTACCTGCTAAGTGAATTTCCTCCCATGAACAACATTGGGGATTCTATGTGAAAAAGTTTTGAAGTGTCAGCTTTTAAAATACAATAATATTCCTTAAAAATCACTACTGTAACCAAAACGCTTTTACTCCACTGTTTACAGGAGATGTCCCAGGACTGAATCTAGGATATAGTCCTGTGGTTAGAAAAGTAATCCATAAAGTAACTAATAGCATTTAACTAGAAATTCCCATTGAGATGAATGTTGCATTGTGTTTGAAATTGTGTTGCCCATTGCAGTAACTGTAACTACTGTACCTAAAAGAAAGTCTATTGCCTATTTGTAAAGTATTTAAACTAAAGTAATTCATTCTGAGAAAGTATATTTTGTAATGTAATGTATAATGTAATTATAATATCATTTAAAAAATAAAATATCTAAAAATAAATAGGTTAAAAAATGTGAGTAAATAAGTATCAGAAAAATAAATATAACAATTAATACATTTAAAAATTTTAATTTACAAAAACCTTGAAATTCACGAAAAAACATAGGTTTCAGTCATGTTATGGGTAGGAATTCTCATTTAAAAAACCTTTGAAATTCCCTCCTTGCGACATACCTGATGCGTCATATTTACTGTATGATGCATCATGTCACAAGGAGTTACAGATACGTCAGTATTTCTGACGTATCTGTATGACGCAAAAGTGACGCATTGCTGGACTGTGTCACAAAAGTGACGCAACTCCAGCAATGTGTCCTTTCAGATAGGGCAAGCCCCATGTGAAAGGGCCTGCGTCAGTCTTACGCCTACTGTGAAGCAGGCTTAAGATTTTGACATAACGGCGTCCTAGAAGTGACGCAGTGAAATCTCATAGATTTCACTGCGTCACTTCTACGAGGCTTCTTACGGGGGTAGCCCCCGGCATACATTATACCTGAAGCAGGTATAATGTAGTGCAGGGGTTTACAAAGTGATGCATCTGCTTTGATGCGTCACTTTGTAAATAATGCGCAACAGGAGGCATGTTTTACGCCGCCGAAGCATCACAAAAAGTGACGCATCGGAAGCGCAAAACTGACGCAAGACCTCATAAATGAGGCCCCATAGGTTTTAGGGGTGTTATAGTTAGCTGGACATTTCACTTGTACAAAACCATTGAAATTCCTCTGTTATAGTTAGTTGTACTAACTATTACTGCATTACAGCTGTGGAATTAGTGTCAGCATGTGTTTATACCTACTAGGATGAACTACTGACCTGTACTGGTCTGAAAGTCCTGTGGTACGGAAAATATGTAAGGTATTGTCTAGAGCATGAGTACTCACAAACTTTCTCTTGGGGGCCAAATTTACAGTGTGGTTTGTGTCCGAGGGCCACACCGGTGGGGGCGGGGTCTGTGGGGGAGGGGGCAGAGCTAGAGCAACAAAAAAAACTGACCATAAGGTTAATTACTGGTCCCTGCAGCGGACTCCTTCGTCCACTGAGCCACCAGACCCGGCATACACATATCTCTCTCTTGCTCTCTTTCTCTCTCTCTCGCTCTCCACTCTCTGTCTCCCTCACTTTGTCTCCCTTTCCCTCCCTCACTCTGTGTTCCTTTCCCTCGCTCACTCTCCCTCTGTCTCCCCCTCCCTCCCTCACTCCCCCTCTGTCTCCCTTCCCCTCCCTCATACTACCTGTGTCTTCCTTTCCCTCCCTCACTCTCCCTATGTCTCCCTTTCCCTCCCTCTCTCTGCCTTCCTTTCCCTCCCTCCCTCTCCCTCCCTCTCTCTCCCTCCCTTTCCCTCCCTCACTCTCCCTCTGTCCCCCTTTCCCTCCCTTTCCCTCCCTCACTCTGTCTCCCTTTCCCTCCCTCACTCTCCCTCACTCTGTCTCTGTCTCCCTTTCCCTCCCTCACTCTCCCTCACTCACCCTCTGTCTCCCTTTCCCTCCCTCACTCTGCCTCCCTTTCCCTCCCTCCCTCTCCCTTTTCCTCCCTACCTCTCCCTCTGTCTCCCTTTCCTTCCCTTGCCCTCTATCTCCCTCCCTTTTCCTCCCTCCCTCTCTGTCATCTCACCCTGTCTGTGCGTGCCCGGGCTGAGACAACTTCCGGACACACACACAGAGCCGCACCCGAGCACTTCACAGGTTTTTAAAAGATCATTTGCGTGTTAATGAGGCTGTGTTGTGTTGCACCTTTTAGCGCTGCAGCTCCACTCTGACTATGGCTGGCCCCTACAGAGCAGCAGAGTCTCCGAGTCACATTGGTAGAAGTCTGAAAGGTCCGTGGGCCGTTAGTAAAAGGCTTGCCGGGCTGACGCCGGCCCGTGGGCTGTACTATAAGTACCCGTGGTCTAGAGTCTCATGCTACTAGGAAGTGTTGGCACCATTTTGTGATTCCTTTGAAGCGTGTAAGGGGGAAAAGGGCAAAGAAAGTGGAAGGTAGGAGAACTGTAACCTCTGTGGCGTGTTTAGGGTGTTGTACAGAGGGGGTGCGATGCAAAGTATTCATCCCTACCGGTGTGAAAGTGCTAGGCTACGGAAATTTATTGAGGTAGTGGGTAGCATCTGATGCTGGTATGGTGAGGTGCTGCCGGACTCGGGGATGAAAGTGTGAGCCTAAACTGTGCTCACACGTTGATGCCAATGCAGGGGTACAGTGCGTTTCCCACGATGCGTTTCACACACTGATGCCAATGCAGGGGTACGGTGCTATTCCCACGGTGCGTTTCACACGCTGATGCCAATGCAGGGGTACAGTGCATTTCACATGGTGCGTTCCACATTCTGATGCCAATGCTTGGGTACGGTGCGTTTCTCAATGTGCATTTCACACACTGATGCCAATGCAGGGGTACAGTACAATTCACACACTGCATTTCATACGCAGGAGTACGGTGCATTTCACATGGTGCGTTTCACACGCTGATGCCAATGCAGGGGTACGGTGCGCTTCCCACAGTGTGTTTCATACGCAGGGGTACGGTGCTATTCTCACAGTGCGTTTCACATGCTGATGCCAATGTAGGGGTATGGTGCATTTCCCACGGTGCGTTTCACACGCTGATGCCAATGCAGGGGTACCGTGCGTTTCCCGCTGTGCGTTTCACACGCAGGGGTACGGTGCAATTTCCACGGTGCGTTTCACACACTGATGCCAATGCAGGGGTACAGTGCATTTCACACGGTGCGTTTCACACGCAGGGGTACGGTCCTAATCCCACGGTGCGTTTCACACGCTGATGCCAATGCAGGGGTACGGTTCACACAAGGATGTCTATCAAGTACTTGTCATTGCATACTTTCATTTGCAGGCCCTAGATGTGGCAGCCTGTGACATTGCACAGGGCATCAAATCTTAATGCACAATCGATGTGTGATTACCTGTGGACACATGTCATGTGTGATGGGGTAGTATGTGGCACACATCACCTTGCCACTTGTCACATGTGCATCATTTGTACGATTTTGTCAGGCACAGCGACACTGGGATGGCACAGTCATCACTACCGGCACCTGTCTCCTGATGCCAGGGACTGGGGCACTTTGTCAACAGACATGTCACGCTCAGCATGACCCTATGTGACAATGTCAGGTGTGTGTCATGTGTAACATTGAGCTTGCTGTATTTGTATTTGTATTTTGTATTTGTATTTCCGGTTTATATAGTGCCAACTCACCGGCAGGTCTCAAGGCGCTTTTGAACGAAAGGAAACAACATCTTACTCAGCAGGATGACCAAAGGGGGAGCGTGATTAGGCTAATCTCAAAGACTCTCTGAACAGAATTGTTTTCAGAGACTTCCTTAAGCGAAGGAGGTTTCCCTCTTTACGGAGGGACTCAGGTAGTTTGTTCCATATTTTAGGGATCAAGATCGAAAAGGATCTTCCACCTTTTGTAGCGAGTCTAAAACGGGGACAAACAAGCAGTTGTGCATCAGAGGACCCAAGGCTGTTTGTGCTCCGTAAATTGCATCTGCTGTTGGTGCATATTACATGGGTCTGTGTTGAGATGGCAATGGTTTCAAATCCACGCACACCATTCCACATGTGTATTCCCACGGCTGTTCGGTCTGATGGCATCAGATATCATGTTTCCCCAGGCATTCATGTCTGCATTGTGACAATGGCTGTGTTGTTTTGTTGTCATGTGTACACCTTCATCCCAATGTGTTTGATATGTACATTTGACATTCCATGTGACCTGTGCGTGTGCCTTGCAGTCAGCTGTCTGGATGTGATGACAACTTCCACTGCAGGTATTGTGACGTGTGTCACTCCAGTGATATCTCGGGCTGTTCACTCATACCGGCCCAGCAGCTCATTTCAGGGCATGTCATGTTGATTTGTCAATCAACAGGTGTATCTTGCTTTTCGTAGGAGTGCCAGCAAGCTGGCATATGTGTCCTGGATGTATTGCACACTCCAGACTCCATAGTGACCTGATGTCTAGTAGCAGTTTTGCATGTGCTATCTACATTGCCATTGATGTTGGCTGACCGTCAATCTACATTTTTCCCAAATATGACATGCAGGGCACTGCCTCTACCAAGGCCATTCCCAGACTTGGCTACCATGAGGGAAGGTGCCTGCATCCGATGTTACAGATCCACTCAACAGTTGATTTAGGAGTTGACAAACAAGCTGGCACCACATCTCCAACCGCAACACAAGTATCCTACTGCGCTGACCCCCAAGATAAAGATGATGGCAGCCCTCCATTTCTTTGCTACCGGTACGTTTCAATTAACCATTGCTGATGTAGGTGGAATGTCACAGACGATGTTCAGCCGTGTCCTGCGTGATGTTTTGGCAGCCATGTTGGAGCACATTGATGAATTCATCAAATGTCTGACTCCTGAAGAGTTGAGAGATTCAAGGGTGATTTCTATGCCCTGCGAGGCATGCCACATGTCATTGGGTCCCTTGATGGGACACATGTGGCTTTGGTGCCACCACAGGCACAGGAGCAGGCATACCGCAACCGTACACATTATCATTCAATAAATGCCCTTGTGGTGTGTCTTGCTAACATGCTGATTTCCCACGTTTGTGCACGTTTTCCAGGATCGGCACACGATGCATTCATCATGACGCGTAGCAGGGTGCCACAAATGATGCTGCAGCTGCGCAACGAGCGGGCATGTCTTGTTGGTGGGTTAACTCTGTTTGTCCTGTGTGTTTCAGTATCTTTTTCTCTGATGGAATCTCCTGCCCCACTTATTTACATGATGTATCTATGTAGGGGACTCGCGATATCCCAACATGCCATGGCTAATGACACCTCTCCGCAACTGTTAGAATTGGAAGACCGCGGACACCAAACAGCCAGACCTAGAGACTACAACAAGCGGCAAGCACCAGATTAAATATGGGAGCCCCGCTACACAAAACACACACGACCGAATCAAGTGCCACAAAGACCGCTGATAAAACTGCCACTGGTCTTCACTTCTAAGAAAAACATGAGACAGTCCTAGAAGGCACCTCTTTCTCTATTGTCAATAGGCGATCACAACAAAAAAGAGCTACATGGTCCCGAAGAGAAATGCCCTCAACTGATGGAGTTCGAAACGCGTAGACCAATGTCTTCAGACAGCCTTAGGAGGGTTCCTTAAAATTTGAATTAGAGAATTACTAAAAAATGTTTTCCCATGGCTGCTATTTGTAAATATTCATGTAAAGTAAACTTGTTTTGTAAATAAGAATGATTGCATATGCTGGTGGATGTATGGGTGATTGTATGAATGGAATGTGAGAAAGAGTGAGTGAATATAATTGTGTTTTCTAGGATATAATAAGGTGTAAATGTTTAAGAGGTTTATGGGACATATTGTTTTATATCAATATGTCCTTTTCAAAAAGAGTGTAGAATAATCTGGCAGTACTGGCAGATATTTTGTTGTTTACCACAGGCACAGGAGCAGTCATACCGCAACAGTAAACATTATCATTCAATAAATGCCCTTGTGGTGTGTCTTGCTAACATGCTGTTTTCCCCCGTTTGTGCACGTTTTCCAGGATCGGCATAAGATGCATTCATCATGACGCGTAGCAGGGTGCCACAAATGATGCTGCAGCTGCGCAACGAGCGGGCATATCTTGTTGGTGGGTTAACTCTGTTAGTCCTGTGTGTTTCAGTATCTTTTGCTCTGATGGCATCTCCTGACCCACTTATTTACATGATGTATCTATGTAGGGGACTCAGGATATCCCCACATGCCATGGCTAATGACACCTCTCCACAACTGTTAGAATTGGTGGTCTCTGGTTGGCACAGGTATGCACTTGTGACAAGCAGGACCCTCTCCTCTAGTCAGGGTAAGGGACTCACTCCTCAGAATAACCCCTGCTCACCCCTTAGGTTGCTGGGCACGAGCAGTCAAGGCTAATCCTCAGGGCGTTAGATTGGTTAAGCATTTATGACCACATACAGTAACAATAATGATCTCTCCACAAATGGACACCGGGCATAAATTATGTAGAAAAATACGTAGGCTTTATGTAAAAATATACTTCATATGCAGGCTTACTTACAAGACCATTAACATTGTAACAATGAGGCCACAGTACTTTGGAGTAAGAAGAGTTCTTGGAAAGATCTTAAAAATGCTTAATTCACGAGTTCTTTAGCATTCCATAAACAGAGTGAACTGTGCGGACCCGGGACGGGGCCGGTGGTTCTCCTCGTAGTTATCCGGCTCGAAGACCCCTCGAGGTGAGAGGCGGACGAGCGGGACGGTGAGGAGAGGTGCGGGCGGTCCGGGGCTATGTGTGGCTCACGGGATGAGGCATCGTTCAGGCCTACGGGGCGTACTCCTTGCGTATGCTTGGGACTTCACGGCGTACCTTCGGGTTCGCGGCGTACGAGCCGTACTTCTTTAGTACGGGTTGCAGGGACTGTACCTGTGTGTCTGTAGGGGCGTTGTGTTCCCGGGCAGGCAGGCGCAGCATGGGGCCTCTGGTACAGGATGTACTAGAGGCTCTCTGGAGGTGTGGCACGGACCTTTGAATGCAGGCAGAGCGGGGCGGCCGAGTACATTTTGATGTACGGGCCGTCCAGGGCTATCGAATGTTCTCCGTGCCGATTCCGGCCGGAGGGGGTGAGGTGCGCACAGCGTGCTCCGGCAGGCGAGGTGACAGGGGAGCGGGCGGCCCGGCACAGCGTGTAGAGAGCGGCTTGCACTTGAGCGGGGCTCTCAGCGGGCAGGGGCGGCCAGGCTCTGGGCTGTCACGACCTTAGGAGGGGGGCGAGGGCACCAGAAATCACGGCTCCGGCGAGGGAAGAGAACGCAAAGGCCTAACAGCAGACGGGCACAGGCAGGATTGAGCCCAATGGTCCCGGGGCTCAGGTCAGGGGGCAAGCTCTGGTTCAAGCCCTTGGAGATCAGTTTCAGGCACAAGTCTTCAAAGTCCTTTCTGGTCTTTTCCTCTCCTTCCTTCAGCAAGGCCCCAACTGCAGGCCAGTACTCCAGGTCAGGGACAGTCTTTCTCCTTCAGCTTCACCTGGTCCTTCTAGTCGGGCAGAGGTTCTTCGTGGTCAAAAAAGGAACTAATGTTTAGGAGCAGGGCTCCTACTTTTATACACTGTTTTTTTGTCTTTGCAGTCCAGGGGGCCTGAGCCTGATTTAGCCCAGTTTTGGAGCACTTTGTTTTGGAGACTCTTGCTGTTTCTTTCAGGGTGCAGGGCAGAGACATCAGACGCTCCGCAGGAGGTGGAGCCAGCATTGTGGTGGCAGAGCACAGGCCTATTCAGAGTCAAGGGGCACTCCTCCCACCTATCCTGGGGGTAATCCCTCTATTCACCACCTGGCAGCCCAGACTGTCCCCTGGAATCCCCCAGCCCTGTCACTCACAGAAACCAGACAGCAGATACACAGCAGAGGCGGGCTGAAATAGTCAGGCAAGCAAATGCTAACTTTCTAAAAGTAGCATTTGCAAACACAGGATATTAAAATAAACTTTACTGAAAGAAGTATTTTATTATTCTGAGTTCAGGCATACTAAACTTGACTTTCTACCATGTTCCCTGAGCCTACTGGGATTATAGAGTGTAATAATTCCATCAGCCCATTCTGGCCTATGAGAACAGGTAGCCTTACAATAGTGAAAAACAAAAATGGCTGTAATTCACTATTAGGACATGCCACACACACCAGGGCTTGTCCGACCTTAGGCTTACAATGCACCCTGCCCTTGGGTCTGCCATAAGGGTGACTCACATGAGGTAAAGGGAAGGTTTAGAGGCTGGCAAGTGTGTACACTTGCCCAGCCAGCATTACAGTACTAGACTGCACGCAGGTTCTGCAATGCAGACCTTAGACACATGTTAAAAGGCTGCTTCTGGTCGTGGCGCAACCAGCGCTGCAGGCCCACCAGCAACATTGGTATTTACAAGCCCTGGCACTCCTGGTGCACTTTACTGGGGACTGATAGTAAACCAAATAAGCCAATCATGGAAATCAATTACATGTACACTTTTCATAGGGAGCACTTGCACCGTGGCACTGATTGACAGTGGCACAGTGCCCTGAGCAGCTAACACCAGCAAAATATCTGAGGCACATCAGCAAAAAGTGGAAGGGAGACTCACGCCAAGGTGCCAGGTCTAACAGCAACCCGAGAACAGCTACAGATCAGCGGTACAATAATGCACAAGGGCCGACCAGGCGAGTGATTGAGAGGACGTTTGGCCTCCTGAAGAGCCGATCCCGGTGCTTCGATAAGACCGGCGGATCCCTCCCATATGCACCGGACAAGGTCTGTAAAATCTTCATCGTGTGCTGCATGCTGCACAACATGGCAGTTGAGAAGGCAGTGCCACTCATCCTGGATCCTAAGGAGCAGGAACATCCACCCGTTGAGGATCAAGGGCTTTGTCACAATGCAAGTGATGAGGACGAGGAGGATGATCTCCGGAGTCAGCTCATACGCAACTTCTAATAATTGTGAGTCACTGGGAATGAGTAAGCAAGCTTGTAGCATTGAGTGGCATGTGTTGCAATGTGTTTCCACCTGACTGTATGCAAAGTGACTTTGATGTGTGTTCTGATGTGTCACACAAGTGCTGATGTCATGCCACACAGTAATGCGCAATGACTTTCCTTGAAATGTGCATGTGTCCTTCAGAGTTCCTGTTTCGTAACTGCCCATGTCTTTTGCAAAGATTTTTACCGGTGAACTCCTGTGTGTCTGTCATTCCCAGGTTGCTGTGCCTGGTGTCTGTTCATGTCATCTTTGTCCTCGCGCTATTCATCATGATGATTGCACCTGGGGCTGAATCAGCGTTCCATGCACGGACATGTGTAAATGTCAGTTTGGGTAAGAGATCCAAACAGGCTTTTTTGTGTTGGTATGGTTTGGGAATATGTGGGAACTGTTTCTGTGCTTGTTGTAGTACCATGCATACATGTCTCATCCGCATGGATCAAATTACATGTTGCACCACTCCCATGACATGAAAGTCACCCTTCTTGACAGTCATCTGTAGTGGAGTGTGGACTCTTGTGAAGGCATCAATGTGTGTAAATCTTGCCCCTGACACATTGCGGATACCACGTGTTGACATTGTGTGGGACAGCACAACAACAGGCCCTATAGGGAATTGCAGCCTCGCTGTGTGCAGCAGGATGTGTTTGGCTCATCCACTTAATCTTGTGTGCCAGTACATTTTGATTTCCAACAAACATGTTGTGAAGGTGTGGACCAGCATATGTACCACATGTTCTGTCAACTATCCTGTGAGTCTGAGTCTGTCATATGGATGCATTGCCCTTTGTGCAAGTATGTCATGTCACTGTCACGTCGCTTCTTCAGGCCCGGTGGAGAACACTGCTTTGCAAGCCTTCTCGGTAAGTTGATAAGAAATTTCTATTCCCATGAAGCCAAGAACGTTGCGCTGATAACGTCACAATGTTACGCTGTAGCAAATGTAAATGCTTCCGTGGCACCAGGCAGGTGCCGTAAATTCCAGGATTCTCTTGTGGTGTGCTGCATATCCTGGTCACGGTAGGGGTGATTTTGTGCCTTTCCTCCTCATTACTCTCTCTGTTGAGTTCCGGCCAAGCAGCTTGTTCTGTTTGGCATTTCAAAGCCCAGTTGGACGAGCCGAAGACTGGCTCTTGCGAGGCTTCCTTGTGTTTACCTAATTCCCTCCCTCGTTGGACAAGCTTCTTAAGGCTCTTGCTGGAATGTGTAATTTCCATTCTTGACCCGCACTGATTCCCTGGGATACATACGGATTGTTGGCTTTGTGTAAGTCGCGCTGCAGCGCATTTGAATTTCTGTTTATTGGACCTTATTCATAGACTGTTATTTTCAGGATTACCGCATGGCTTAACTTGCCTTGAAGCAGCCTGCAGAGCATCATACCCCCTTCATATTGCTACAATACTCTGCTACCTTTTATGTGTCTTCTGTGATCCCTGTGCTACTTGCAAAATCTTTGGAACAGGATCATAATATTGTCCATTTCTTTTGCAACTCGTAAAAAATAATCTTTGGTGTGTTATGGTTTTCATCACCTTTCCATGTGCTATGAATTCATGCGCATTGTTCATCTCTGTTTTCAAAGCAGGAGCTTGTAGAGATCGTCCAAAAGTAAGCTCAAATTTCTCAGTTACGTGGCTGTTATGACTTTTTTGGGTATGTTGATAACTGCTGGATAAACACATGTAAACGTATGGAACATCCTTCTTAGTAAGTGTGTAGTTATGTCCTTGTTTGATCCTCAGATCTAGTAGCACTTTCATTACTGTGATCCCAACTAGGATACAGTGGCTGTTGTTTTCCTTTACAGGTGTAACGGTTACAGTATAGGTCCTGAGGTATTCTGTGATTCAGTGATAAGAAGTGTTGAATTCTTATGCTTGTTTACCTTTGTTTCAGATCTCCCTCCCTGCTGTTCCCTTCCTTTCCTTCCCTCGCCTTATCACCCTTTTGAGTCTGTCATTTCTACTCAGACCAAGGGGCTATCGGGAGATGGACCACTTTGAGCATCGCATGTTTCTGAGGATTCAAGGTCCTGACAATCACAGTCAGTCCTGGGCACATTGTTTCACCGGCAGTACAGGTAAACTCATTACATGACTGTTAATTTATTCAGAGCAATGGCACTGGCCATGGAGATTGGCTCATGCAGCATGGCCTCAACACATACTTGATCTGTTTGTGTAGTAAATGTATTCACCACAGTACAATGTGCCTCATCACTGTCACCGCAGATCTCTTGCCACTTTGCATGCGTTTTCTATGGAATAATTGACAAAGATTGTGCATATGGGAGTATGTGTATTTTGCCAACATGCATGCAGTTCTTCATTGCTAATGATCCCTATTGTGCAGGAAGTACTTGGTTGTGTATGTATTTGTGCAGGTTGCTACCCACAACAGGCAGGCAACACCTGCTGACGTTGTGTGTCCTGGGCACAGCTTGGCCTTTTGGTGCCTGATCCTCTGCCCGTCTTTTTTGGTGATTTTTCATCCATTTTCTTTGAGTGACCCATGAGTAACCAGACACTTTCCTTTCCATACACCTGTTACACTGTGCCTTTCTAACCTCCTTGTCTTTGTGTGCTACTTTTTGCCTGGTGTCTCACCCCTTCCGCCAACAGGTGTTCACTCATTCCTGCTGCTGCCTCCCCTGCGGCACCGCACAACTGAGTGCCCTGATTCTGCAACCCACACGCCTCCCAGATGCTCCTCCCTCTACACATTCTTAATGCAGGCTTGTCTGTGCCACTGTTGCGCCACCTCCGTGCCAAAGGCAGGACCGTTAGCGCCCATCAGTGCCTGCAACATGCACAGTGCTAGACCCTCTGGTCCTTGCATGACCCTTGTAACACAACAGACTCATGCTCCAGCCACACTCCAAACAATGAAACCAGAGAATCAACCACCTGCTATCAGGCAATCCCTAAGCACACACATGACAGCTTCATATGCTCTGTGTGCAACTCCTACTGCCTACACCACGCTGCCCCACCTCACAGACCATGTCCATACAAGCAGGTCATGTGCCTCCTACTGCACACCCGCTCCATCACCCAGCACGCCATTAAACTCTGTTATCTCCTCAACACAACAGCCCCACACATCACCTTCATTACAGTAACCTGTTTGAACGCATCCTCAGCACACAACTTCAACATTGCCACCAAAGACTGATACAAGATCACCCGCAGGGACCACACCAACAATCCAGGAGGCTGATTTGCAATTCATTTAGAAGTGCACCATCAGAGTCACATACAACAAGAAGGACACACTCAGCATTGTGAAGCACCTGCATTTCAGGTTTCACACCAACCCCTTGACCACCCTCAGTCTAACACTCATCTATAGTTCTCCAGGCCTACAACCACAATTCTGCTAAGCCATCAACAACTACATCAACACGCAGGCCCTCCCCTACACAGACTACATGTGGCAGGGGGACAGCAACTTCTGGCTGGAGGACAACCACACCACCATCCTTCATTGGTACATCAACATTTGCATCAAATTCTCCATCAAGCAACACACTGCCCCACACTCCGCAACAGATCCCCCAGAGATGCTTGACCTAAGTCACCACAGACGGCTGTGTGGCATCCTTGCCCAGGACATTCCAACCAACGCCACTGCCACACCCTGGAACCTCACACACTGGATCAGCAACTGATCCAACACGCTTGCCACATTGGCGGACTTTCCTGTGAAGTACAACAACAGTTAAGCCACCTGGGACAAGGCAGACCTACTGGACTCATACAGGTCTAGCCGGACTCTCGTGCAAACCTTGCGAAACAAACAACCATCAATTACCTTTCAGCCCTGAAACCCGCCACCCACAGACATCACCATATCATCAGCATGGACAAGAGGACATCCTTCAGGTAGGACATAGGCACCAACAAACACAACATCAAGGAGCTCATCAGCAATGTTGTGTGAACTATCTAACCCCAGCTTGCCATCCAAAAGACATCCCACCCTTTGCAAGGCCAAGGGGATCCCTCGCAACATTCTACCACTGCAAGCTCATGGACGTACATGACAGCCTCACCACACAGAGGCAGACATTGCTATTATCCACAGGATATACCCCCGCTCAGTTCCTGGACTCCCGTCAGCAGCAAAGACACCACCCGGCTCATGTACACAATCCACTCTTGTTCTCCTTCAGGTCCCTTCCCACACAACATCTCAATCACAGCATGCCCCGTCCTTGGAGCCCACCTCCGGCACGTGATCAATGTCTCCTTTGAATATGCCACATTCCATGGGAGCTGGAGGAAGCAGAGACCCAGGCCCTTCTTTAACAATGGACGGCAGTACTGCAGGATCACCAGGAACATCACCCTGCTTCCCTACCCGGCAAATGTCATCAAGAAGACAGTCAAAGAGAAATTGACCATCTCCCTCCAAACAAACACCTCAAGGCAACCCACCCCAGTCCATCTTCCACAGTCATCACCCCACTGCAACAGCCCTCATTGCCACCACCAACATATTGGAATCTGCTCAACAATGGTGAGACCACCACCCTCACCCCCTCGACCTCTCAACGGCATTCTACACCTTGTGCTACCACACTGTCAGATCACACATCTCCAACACTGGGATCCAGAGGAGGGCCCAGGATGAAATCGCAAAGTACCTCACCAGCAAGTCCCAGGGAGACCGCCTCCCCCCTTCAGCACGTAGTACACTGGGGTCATCGTGCCCATGCCCCAGGGCTCATCTCTCAGTGTCACAATCTTCAATGTCTCCATGACCCCCCTCTCCACCATCACATGCGCATACAACCTCATCATTCTGTCCTATGCCATTGACACCCAGCTGCTCCTCACCAGAGACCCAGCCACTCCCGGATCCAACCTTCAAGAGGACATGGGGTGCTTTGACAAATGGATGAACATCAGCCACCTGGGGCTGGACTTGGACAAGACTGAGGTCATCATCTGAGGATTGTCTCCTTACAGCTGGGACAACTCCTTGTATCACCCCGGCCTGGGCAGCGCACTAGCACACAGTGCCCACCCAACTGCAGGATCACTTTCAGACTCCTCAGCCACACTCAGGAGGCACTCCACAACCCCAGCCCCAAAGACGAACATGGAAGTCTCCCATCCAACACCCCATTGCCACAACTCCGTCCAGCCAACCTTGCCCTGGGCACCATTCATCACATCCACAGAACAACTGCATGCAGGAGATAGTTCTCCCACCTCACCAAACAGACCTGGTACTCCCTCCCTGGGCACCTCCATATGACCCATGACCTCTACGCCTTCATAAAACTCTTCCAAAACTGTCTGTCCAAGCAGTATGGCAAGCCCACCCCCCTCTCAGCAGCTTGAAACCATCACAGGTGAGAATTGTGCTCCATGTATGTATTTGATGGATACATTGTGACCTATATGTGTCCTCGACCAGATTCAGATCCCAGTGTATGGATGGCTTGAGTTTGTTCCACTCTCTGGCATACTTTGACATATCCCCACACGTATGTTGTTGACTCATGCTAAATGACTGCAACACCAATTTTACTTGTGATTGTTTTGTTTCTTTATCTGTCTTGTGAGTGAAACGTGAGTGAGTGATAGGTGCTGTACAAAAGTGCCGAAAATCTAAAGTTCACAGAGGGAGATGTGATGCCTTGCAGTTTGAGTCAACAGAGTCCAGACCACAGTGCTTGGCATCATTGTTCAGACTGCAACCAGCAAGTCCATGTGGGAGAGTAGGACAGTCAATGAGGTGAACCTGTTGCACACAAAGTGAAGATGCCAGACCAGGTGACCTGGGAGATGAGTATGGCCCGCTGCCTCTCACTGTCTTTTCCGTGGACGACCCACCTTCCTTGGGGGGACCCTCATATGCAGGCCTTGATGATGCTCGGGACGCTCCGTTGGACGATTCCTCCTCTTCCCCCCTCCCTGTGCCTGGTGGCGGTCTTCGCCTCGAAGTCTCTTGCCTGGTGACACAGGGAGGGTGTTCCATGTTGTAAGCGATCCGATGGAGTGAATGGCTTATGTCCCTTTGCACCGCCAGGAGCTCAGCCCGTCTTGCCTCCATCCGTCCTTGGTGTTGTTGTTGACTGGTGTGTTGCTCGGCCTGCAGGTTTTTCATCTCTGTGAGGGTCCCCACTACCTGGCTGATCTCCCTGGTTTCCCGCCCGTATGCCTCCTTGATGTTGTGTAGTTGAGACATACCGGGCCCTCCAGCTGGCTGGTCAGGTTCTTGCCTTTGCCTGGCGCCACTCATACCACACCTGGCCATACGATCCTGGCCTGCCCTTGTGGGCACAACAGGTCGACGGGACCCCTGAAGGATGGCAGTGGTGGTGTTGTCTGCCACCTCCTGGGAGCCCGGCGAACCTTGTCCCTCATTGTCAGACTGGCTCAGTTGTTGACTGTGGGCAGGGCTCCAAGATGTCTGCTGGGATTTGGCAGGAATGGTGGTGGTGGTTGGCACAGAGGTTCCTGATCCAGCTGCTGCACAGGTTTGGGCACCAGAGGTGCCAGGTTGGTCGGGGTCATCCGTGGAGTGGTGAGAGGCGTTGCTGTTGGTGGGATCAGGTTCCTGCGTAGCCTGGGACTGTGATTCATCTTCCCCATTGTTGGGGGTAGATTCCGCACATTGCCCTGTGGGTGTGAGGGGCAGACAATGTTAATGTCATTTAATGCAACATTCATTTTTCATACACATTGTAGTTGGCACTGTTCCACCTGGTAGTTGTCTATGCTTTGGATTGTACTCAGTGTTCACTTGTGGATGGGTATGTTGTGGGGTCAGATTGATCTGTGCTCAGGAGTCATTGACATGTGGGGGCATATTTATAATCACTGGCACAGCCCTGCATATCAGCAGGGATTTGCCTGTCATTATAATAACAATAATAATAATCCACATTTGCAAAGCTCGAACAATCGCCCGTCGGGTTCTCTAGGCACGGGGGGCTGTCAGGAAGGTTAAGCAAGCTATTGCCCAGAGTCACATGGTGCTGGGCTAATCTGCCGCCGGCGCCGGGATTCAAACTATGAGCCCCCGGGTTCTGGAGTCAGTCACCCTGGCCGCTGCGCCAAACCTCTTCCACCCATTATGCACCACTCATTGTGCACCACAGCAATGCCAGCATGGTTGCCACCCATTTAAAATGCGGAGCACCATGGGGGAAAAAAGGCACAGCTGCGTCACGCATATGTGCCGTAGAAGTGGAGCATTGCTGGAGTTGCGTCACCAGCGCAACGCATCTCCAACAATGCTCTGTGGGGCCCTATCTGCACACTTCAGCGTCAATCCTTACGCCTGCTTCAAGCATGCGCAGGGTATTGACACAGCATTTGCTTAAAAGTGACTGAGTGAAATCTTGTAGTTTCACTCTGCCACTTTTGGGAAGCGTTGCTGTGCCGGAATAAAAATGACTAAAAGGACAAAAAATATGTTTATTGGGAATTGTCCTAATGCCATATGATAAAAACCGCCTGATAGTATGAGATAAATTTGACTATTTAAGGTACTCACCCAGCTTTTTATGGGAGTGAGCCTCACCTCACCCGGCAATTGCATCTGGTGTGGGCCGAGTCAGGGCCGGACCTAGTCCATCATCCTTTTGAAATGGTGACATTGTTCCAGGTGGCAGCCACTCCATTGGGTGGGAAGGGTGCAAGGGGGAGGGGGAGAAGGGTGCAAGGGGGAGGTGGAGCAGGGTGCAAGGGGGAAGGGGAGAAGGGTACGATGGAAAGGGGGAGAAGGGTGCAAGGCGAAGGGTAGAAGTGTGCAAGGCAGAGGGGAGAAGGGTGCAAGGGGGAGGGCGAGAAGTGTGCAAGGCAGAGGGAAGAAGGGTGCAAGGGGTAGGGGAGAAGGGTGCAAGGGGGAGGGGCAGCAGGGTGCAAGGGGGAGGGGGAGGCAGAGGTGGAGCAGGGTGCAAGGGGGAGGTGGAGCTGGGTAAGAGTGGGAGGTGGAGCAGGGTACCTGGGGGATGGTGAGAAGGGTGCAAGGGGGAGAGAAGGGTGCAAGGCAGAGGGGAGAAGTGTGCAAGGCAGAGGGGAGAAGGGTGCAAGGGGGAGGGCAAGAAGGGTGCAAGACAGAGGGGAGAAGGGTGCAAGGCGGAGGGGAAAAGTGTGCAAGGCAGAGGGGAGAAGGGTGCAAGGGGGAGGGTGAGAAGTGTGCAAGGCAGAGGGAAGAAGGGTGAAAGGGGAGGGTGAGAAGGGTACAAGGAGGAGGGAAGAAGGGTGCAAGGGGGAGGGGGAGAAGGGTGCAAGGCAAAAGGGAGAAGTGTGCAAGGCAGAGAGGAGAAGGGTGCAAGGGGGAGTGTGAGAAGGATGCAAGGCAGAGGGGAGAAGGGTGCAAGGTGGAGGGGGGAAGTGTGCAAGGCAGAGGGGAGAAGGGTGCAAGGGGGAGGGCGAGAAGTGTGCAAGGCAGAGGGAAGAAGGGTGCAAGTGGGAGGGCGAGAAAGGTGCAAGGGGGAGGGTGAGAAGTGTGCAAGGCAGAGGGGAGAAGGGTGCAAGGGGGATGGTGATGAAGTTAAAAATTTGTAAGCATGGGCAAATTTTGCGGATTCGCGAATTTGTGGATTTGCGAATTCCCGATCCGCAAAATTCGCGAATTTGTGCGAATTTGCGGATTTCTTTTATTTTTGCGTGTTCGCGGGGTGCTTTGCGTGTTCGCAGGGCACTCTGCGTGTTCGCGGGGCGCTCTGCGTGTTCGCGGGTTTTTTTTTCCGTTTTACTTTTTGTTCTCTTCTGCCCTCTGCCCTTCTGCCCTCTGCCCCACTCCTGTTTTATTTTAGGATGGCGCCGGCAAGCTGCCAGCGCCATCCTAAAACAGTTACTAAGTTATCAGGAAGCACTAATAGATCACATAAAGCAGGTGCACCTGCTTAATTGTATCTATTAGTGCTTCCTGATAACTTACTAACTGTTTTAGGATGGCGCTGGCAGCTTGCTGGCGCCATCCTAAAATAAAACAGGAGTGGGGCAGAGGGCAGAAGGGCAGAGGGCAGAAGGTTTGCTTCAACAGGAAGCACTAATAGATAAAATAAAGCAGGTGCTTTATAAATACCCAGCACCATGGCGCCACTTTTGTACGGCAGCTGCATCACAAACGTGACGCTAGGGCGGCGTGAAAGAAGCACAAGGGGCTTGTGAACCTGGACCGTGCATTTTTTGCTTGGATGCTTCAGCAGATCTGTATTGGTTTCGTTGTGTTACATGGCCATTGTGACAGTGGGGAACTCCATTGCCTGTCCCAGGAGGCTATGTTTGTGTAAGGGGTGTGTGTGAAAGGCCTTGCTGGTAGTTGGAGTCTGATTTGTAACTGGGCCTCCCTTGTGGTGTGGCTGTCCCCCATGGGGCATGCTGCCGTGACAGTGGTTGTGAGTTCCTGTCCAAGATATCTGACCTTGTTGTCCTGGTGTTTGTGTTTGCACTGATCACAGGAGGGCCTTGTGCTGCCTACACCAGGGCCCAGTGTCAGCTATCTTGTCAATACTTTACCACTCCCTGAGCATTGAGCATGGTGCATGGATGTGTATCTGGCCCATATGGGATGAGGGAAATTGGGCATAAGCATCCACAGATATGTTTATAGGGGTGTGCAAATTTTTAACTTCATCACCATCCCCCTTGCACCCTTCTCCCCTATGCCTTGCACACTTCTCATCTTCCCCCTTTCACCCTTCTCGCCCTCCCACTTGCACCCTTCTTCCCTCTGCCTTGCACACTTCTCGCCATCCCCCTTGCACCCTTCTCCCCTCTGCCTTGTATCCTTCTCACCCTCCCCTTTGCACCCTTCTCCTCTCTGCCTTGCAAACTTCTCCCTTCCGCCTTGCACCCTTCTCCCCCTCCCCCTTGCACCCTTCTTCCCTCCTCCTTGTACCCTTCTTACCCTCCCCCTTGCACCCCTCTTCCCTCTGCCTTGCACACTTCTCACCCTCCCCCTTGCACCCTTCTCCTCCTCCCCCTTGCACCCTTCTCACCCTCCCCCAGGTACCCTGCTCCACCTCCCACTTGTACCCTGCTCCACCTCTCCCTGGCACCCTGCTCCGCCTCCCCCTCCCCCTTGCACCCTTCTTCCCTCTGCCTTGCACACTTCTCGCCCTCCCCCTTGCACCCTTCTCCCCTCTGCCTTGCACGCTTTTCCCCTCCGCCTTTCACCCTTCTCCCCTCTGTCTTGCACCCTTCTTGCCCTCCCCCTGCACCCATCTCCCCTCTGCCTTGCACACTTCTCCCCTTTGCCTTGCACCCTTCTCCCCCTCCCCCTTGCACCCTTCTCACCCTCCCCCAGGTACCCTGCTCCACCTCCCACTTGTACCCTGCTCCACCTCTCCCTGGCACCCTGCTCCGCCTCCCCTTCCCCTTTGCACCCTGCTCCCCCTCCCCCTTGAACCCTTCTCCCCTTCCCCTTGCACCCTTCTTCCCTCTGCCTTGCACACTTCTCGCCCTCCCCCTTGCACCCTTCTCCCCTCTGCCTTGCACACTTTTCCCCTCCGCCTTTCACCCTTCTCCCCTCTGTCTTGCACCCTTCTTGCCCTCCCCCTGCACTCTTCTCCCCTCTGCCTTGCACACTTCTCCCCTCTGCCTAGCACCCTTCTCCCCCTCCCCCTTGCACCCTTCTCACCCTCCCCCAGGTACCCTGCTCCACCTCCCACTTGTACCCTGCTCCACCTCTCCCTTGCACCCTGCTTTGCCTCCCCCTCCCCCTTGCACCCTGCTCCCCCTCCCCCTTGCACCCTTCTCCCCTTCCCCCTTGCACCCTTCTTCCCTCTGCCTTGCACACTTCTCGCCCTCCCCCTTGCACCCTTCTCCCCTCTGCCTTGCACACTTCTACCCTTCGCCTTGCACCCTTCTCCCCCTTTCCATCGTACCCTTCTCCCCTTCCCCCTTGCACCCTGCTCCATCTCCCCCTTGCACCCTTCTCCCCCTCCCCCTTGCACCCTTCCCACCCAATGGAGGGGCTGCCACCTGGAACAATGTCACCATTTCAAAAGGATGATGGACTAGGTCCGGCCCTGACTGGGCCCACACCAGATGCACTAGCGATCCAGGGGGCGGCAAGAGCCCTCCCTTAACCCCCTGCGGACGCCCATGCCATTGGGTCTGATTTGTAATCCCACAATGCATTTTGTGACACCCACCCTCCCAGCATACTGGACGTACACTTTTGGGTCTGTGCTTCCTGTAGCATGGGATATAGCATGGGTTTTCTTTCTCAATGGGGCTTACACATGTTGGTGGCATTAGCATTGTTTTTGGATGTAGTTGTGGGTCGGTGGGTGCTTGGGGGTTGGTGCAGGCATCTTTTGTACTTGGGGTGTGGATGCCATTACCCCCATGTTACAAGAGTTGTTTGTGTACTCACCAGGCTCTACGACTCCTTCAATTCCATGTACTCCCACCGGCGGTAGTAGGGCCATCACCTTCTCCTCCCAGGGCTGGTACTGTACTGGTCTGCGGGGACCACCACCTCTAGTGTGCTGGGTCTGTTGGAACTCCACGTCCATCTTCCGCTTGATAATCCTCCGCAGATCGTACCACCTGGCCTGGCACTCCTTCCTTGTGCATCTGATGGGTACAACAGCATTCACCCTATTGACTATCCTGTCCCACAGCTGTGTTATCTCAGCTATGCTGGTACGTCTGACCATTGTGCTAAACAGCTGTGGCTCGACTCTGATGACTTCATCTACAAGGATCTCCATCTCCTCGTTTGTGAACTTTGGATTCTTCTGTGAGGACATGGTGTGGGGTGACGGTGTGTATGGATGTGGGTTTGTGGGTATGTATGTGAAGGGGCGGTGTGGGTCAGAATGTGATTGGGGGTATGTGTGAAGGTGGATGTGTGCAGTTGGTGGTGTGTTGTCAGTGTGTCTTGCTATTTGTGTCTGTTGCAAAGGATCATGGTTTGTGTGTGTGGGCCCTTTTTATTGCTCAGTTTGTGGGTGGGGCTTAGTTTGAATTTTTGGTTTGTGTGTTATGAAGGGTGTTTCTGAGTTAGCCCCTCCGTTTGCCTGTGTGGATCTGGCCAGGACATTCATGTCCATGGTTTGTACACTGGAGACATGTTTTGTGGTGTTGTGTGATCGTTTTCACCCTCCTTGTGCGGTTTTACAGTGTCCGCGTGGTTCAGTACGGCTCGTTTATTTGTATTTGCTTCTGTTTATTTGTGTGTGCAACACAAGTCGTTTTCTACATCCTTGTGCTGTTTTTAGGGGTTCGCGTGCACTACGTTCAAGGGGGGTTTGTCTCGTATTTGATTTTGTTACTCGCTCATACGCGATGTTTTTACGGGGTTCGCGTGCGCTTCGTTCAGGGGGGTTCGATCCGTATTTGCTTTTGTGGCTTGCTCATACGCGACGTTTTTACGGGCTTCGCGTGCGCTTCATTTAGTGTGGGTTCGATTCGTATGTGCTTTTGTGGCTTGCTCATGCGCGACGTTTTTACAGGGTTTGCGTGCGCTTCGTTCAGTGTGGGTTCATTTTGTATTTGATTGTGTGGCTTGCTCATACGCGACGTTTTCCGTACGAATCGCATTCTGATTCCCCGCTCTGGATCATACTTGTCGGGTTGTACGGCATGTTTACGATTCGTACGGTTCACTTTCAGGGTCCGTATTGTACGGAGTTTCCCTTTCTTTTTGTACGGTTTGCATAGATTCCGACGTATTTTTTTCCAACGGATCCTACTACGCGATTCCGACGGACTTTTAGGATTCGTACGGAAAGGGATACGAATTCGAATCGTCGTACGGATTTGTTTCCCGAATCGGAATCGAACCCCTAATGTTGCAACTATCACCCAATATGTGTTTCGTGGTGATCCGCTTTTTAATGGCTCAGCTATGGTTTAACCCTCCCACATTTGATATTCCGAAAGTGCACTTATACAAACAATGTGTGGCACTGAATTCTCATATTTAATATTCATATATTTATATTGAAGTGAACATAAATAAATAAAAACAACAAAGTATTTACATAGAGAAATTGGTCAGAAGGGAATTTTAGGGCTCAAGTTAGTGTTTGGCAGGTGGTTACTTGAACCACCCTGAAAGACTTCCACCCACCATATTTAAAGAGCACCATTAGCCCAGCAATGATCTCTGTACCATAAAAAGAACCACTGTTATGTTCCTGTGAAAGTATAACTATTTGGTGGATGACCACTGTTGGTTTTGACAGCTGTCCACCAAACTGTTTATATTAAAAAACAAACTACCTTAGTGGCAATTTGGTCATGAAAAGCAAATAACTAATGACCCCACACCCAGGGAGCTTTCACCATGGGTTTTTGGGAAATTATTATCTTTCATCTGTTGGACAGAAAAGATATTTGAAACAAAATCCTGCACTCCTACGGATTCATTGTAATTAGTTTATTCTGAATTTGGCTGTGCTCCCTGGGTATGTTCTCCAACCACCGTACACATTTCAAAGATCACATAACATCAGGGAAATATTAGTCAATTGATTTAAAAAAAGAGAAATCATAAAAGTGAAAATAAGGAGTCAAAAAGATGTTTGAATTGTGTTCATTGCAACACTATGAGACAAGGAAATGTTCTGGTACATCCACAGAAAGGTTATCAAATATTTCTGACGCATTAGGAAAACTGTGACACTAATAATTGCAAACAAAAGCTATACTAGAATGATCAATGTACTTTCTCAAGTGCAGTCTTCAGGTGCACAAGCAAGTGTTGCTTTGAATGGGCCCTTTAAACCAAATGGTCAAGCTTGCATCCAATGTGATCTGTCATTAATTTATGTTTATTTAATGTCATTCTTCCATCAGTTAATTTTAAATTAATTGAAAAACATTAATGTTCAACCAATAGGTACATTGGTTGCCGGTACCTTTTAATACAATACGTATTCCTCTCCAGGTCACCCACGCTCAACTACAGAGGAGCCTAGCATTTTCACAGGCGCTTGGAACCCCAGATGTTAATTAATTAACAGTATTCCAGCATAGTAAGTGTCTCCTCAAGTACTGGAAACCGTGCCATGTCCACCTGCTTCACTCCCCTTTTATTAACTCTGTACACCAGTCAGTGCAAATTGCATAAGTTCTATACGCCCGTTTTACGGCCATGCTTACTCATTCCCAGGTCCCGCGCACCAACGAACAGAGGCCCGCAGTGGTTCTCAGCAGGCAATTAATTAACAAACATCACTGGAAGGGTCTTCACCTTACTGTGAGTCCTGCATTTGTCCTCACGCCTCACTCCCTCATTCCCAGTTCTTTAATTCCGGATGCCAATCCATATCAGCGCCTCTCACAGTTACTTGTATTTCTCAACCACAGCACCACTCCACAAACTTAATTCCTGCCCTTCCCTGACAATACCTATTGCGTACTCCGAATACCGCTAATTTTGCAAGCACGTTCTTATCCATAAAATCTGTAATTCCTTGGAGCCCCTACTGGTTATTTTGACTCTCTGGCACCTTCGTTTCCTTAACTGCACACCACACTCTGTGTCAATTTCCAATTCAATGGCTATGACTTTGAAATAGAATATGTGTGCATAACCTAACTGCCCAAAAGGAAGCTTATATATTTAAACAGTGACTTTACCATGATGTAAATATATCTAGAGATCGGACTATGGTATATTCAATATTTTTTCCTTTTCCCCCTTCCATTAATTTTAGATTCAGCTTGCTCGCCTACGTATGTCCTGAAGATGAGCTCAAATAATTGAGTTTGAAACGCCGTCGACCTTCTACAACATGAACTCCTTTTACTCTGTAAAAATCTTCTAAAGGAGCTTCTATTACGGTTGTCAATGCAATGTCTTTATTTTAATATCACCCTGCCTTTTCACGCCACGCTTATTGTCACTAATTGTGTGAGCACCTGAATACTATTGTTGTGGAATGAACATCTTTCATATACTGACCTACGTGTCCCTCCTTATATTACTTACCGCTCTCTTGTAAGACTTAAGTTCCTACTCTAAATCATAGTGCCCCCCACAGGGTCACTTCAGCTTGGACCTTTAGGCCACACAAGAACCATTATTTACCAAAACAGCTTACCACCCCAGGTTCACATATTTGGGTACCCTTGTTTGCCTTATTACAACCAATAGGTACATGCAGCATAATCCAGCAGCATGATCCCATAGTGCCTCAAGACCCTCGGGGGTGAAGCAATTGCGCTTTACAAATCCTGATTGATTGATTTGTATCCAAAAACATACCACTTGAAAACATGTGTAATTAAACAACCAGTTGGGGTTTACATTCATGTGTTTATGCTTTTACACCCATGCTGTCAGCATATCTGCATTTCACTATCTACAAATAATAGAATATCTAATTTATTAAAATAAAACTTGACTCTGAATGGATATTTCTCTAGCTGCAAGCCTGTGGCACAAGCTGCATCCCACAGGGGTTTTATATCACAATCGTAACTTCTTTGTTTCTCAAAAGTTCTATATTTTTCTATTGTATTCTCAAAAAAGATTTTCGCGGATGCAATGTGCATCACAGTGGTGCATGATGGATACTAACTAATGTGATGAGAATTACTGCAATACCTGTGCTACCATCTTTGAAAGGTATGCGTACCATATTAAAGATAACTAAATGCACTGTGTTAACCGCATAATTCCTTATATTTCGTACAATACATATAAACTCAAAAAACAACATTAATGTACCAATTCAAGTCTGTGGCATATATTTGAAA
Organism: Lissotriton vulgaris; assembly: GCF_964263255.1. NCBI lineage: Eukaryota > Metazoa > Chordata > Amphibia > Caudata > Salamandridae > Lissotriton > Lissotriton vulgaris. Next base: position 2,097,061,167 of record NC_141685.1, on the reverse strand, counting down.
ATAACTGCTTGTGTCCTTCTATATGAGTAGCCACGCTTGTTCAATATGTTGACATCCCAGAAAATACAGTGAAGGCCAAATTAATGTTGACGTTATGGTAAGTGAATACATTAACTTTCAAAGATACTGCTTTAAATATAAAAGCTACCTTAGTAACTCAAAGTACATAAGGGATTCACAACTCATTGAAAATAATTGGTTTACATAGCTTTCCTTAATTGCTCGATTTGGCCTTGGCCAATTAACAATGCCAATGTTACAAAAGCCCATTTTTTACAAGCGGTCATTCATTCCTTCAGGTTGAAGAACTTCCATAGGCCTAATCCAGTTAATCTCTCTTTGTATCAATTTCCTGGCAATGTCAATATCTCTTGAGACTTTCACAACTTGTGGTATGTGAAACTGGAGATATGTTGCATTGTGTCACTTTATCTCGAAATGTGCTGCCACACTGCATTTATGATTTAGGTTCCTGAGGTTACTCTTCTGTTCTGACAGCCTTATGTATACTTTCCTTTCAGTTTTCCCCACATTAAGTAGTTCACATAGGCATTTTAGTGAGGAAATGAGAGTTCTTAGTGTCACAGGTTGCATTTTGCTTCAGATATATTCAATAACCTTTATGTGGATGTAGCAGAACATTTCCTTGTATCATGCTGTTGTAATGAACACAACTAAACATCTTTTTGATCCTTTGTGTTCACTTTTATGGTTCTCTTTTTTAGATCTATTGACTAATAGCTCCCTGATGTTATGTGATCTTTGGAATATGTACCGTGGAGGATTCTTGTAAAATTTGCCAAAATCACTTTCTTTTTATACCATATCATATCTTTTGTTGATGATTCTTTTGATTTTATAACTGATTGTAGAAAATTTTGAAATAAAAGTAAATCTTTGTTTATTTTGACAAATAGTTTTTCCAGTAGCTGTGCTCAATTCTCAGTAGCTACTTTTTCAACAGATTTATTTAATACTAGCTGTACCCGGCCACGCGTTGCTGTGGCTCAGTCTGGTTAAATCGAAGAGAAAGAAAAGAGTAAGCGCACGTTTCTAATATGTTTAATTTCACATTGCTTGTGGGTACATGTTATATTTTTGTGACTATTGTTTCTATGCGTCCCTTGTAGTTGTTGCGCAGCAAGCAAATCGATATGGTTTGTTCGGCGTTTCGATTAAAAACATGTGTGCATTCTACACGTGCGTATTGGAATCCAACGTTGTGTATATATAAACACGCGCTAATGTTGCAAAGTGAACCAACTCCTCCCTCCAGCCACTTCCCGGTCTGCCATCCTGACACCAACTGTCCATCCTAATATATGTAGACTATTGTCTCTATGCGTCCTTTCTTAATGTTGCAAATTGAACTAACTCCTCCCCCCTCCCTCCACCCACTTCCCGGTCTGACATCCTGACACCAACTGTCCATCCTAATATATATAGACTATTGTCTCTATGCGTCCTTTCTTAATGTTGCAAATTGAACCAACTCCTCCCCCTCCCTCCACCCACTTCCCGGTCTGCCATCCTGACACCAACTGTCTAGTTTAATATATGTAGACTATTGTCTCTATGCGTCCCTTGTAGTTGTTGCGCAGCAGGCTAATAAATAGGGTCTGTTCGGCCTTTCGATTAAAAACACGCGCATATTGGACAGGTGCGTATTCTGTGTATATATAAAGACGCGCTTAATCGAATCCAACGTTTTGTCAAATGTTCAAAGCAATCGGTGAAGAACTTTCGGAGATATAAGATTTTGAACAAACGCACATTGACATTTTCAAGTGTCTGTTCTTGCTAAAAACACATGCCTATTCGACACGCGCGTATTGGAATCAAATGCGGTGTATATAAAAAACATGCGTGTATTCGATTCCAACGTTGTGTAAAAATTTCAAAGCAATCGGTGAAGAACTTTCTGAGATTCGCGATTTTGAACAAACAAACATTTACATTTTTATTTATATAGAAGATAATTTCTCCTAGTCAAGGCCATCTTAAACAGAAGACTCATGTGCATCTCCCTACTGGCCAACAAGGAGGTAATCTCAAGGAGACAGCATGCTTGGTTCACATTAGGATCCTATGGAAAGTCTGTTCATCAACCATATATGGGAGCATGTATCAAAGAAAATAAAATGTGTATTTGACCTGCACACCCCTATTTGTTTGAATCTTAGTACTCTTTCTTTTAAACAAATCGGTGCAGACCTGCTTCCTGACTAACCCCAGTCAGGTTCCTACAAAACTGAACACTCGGTCACAACTGTGTCTTGTGCAGGAATGCACTGTTTGAACTTGCACAGGTGCAATTCACTTACTTCATTTTTTTTTCTTTTTATATTCACATATATTTCAACATTTTTCAACATTTAAAAAGGTAATGTGATCCCTACGTCAATTATAGCTTTACTGCCAATGTCTATCCCAAACACATAAGTGAAATGACAAAAAACTGTGTACCAATTCGTTAATCATTGACTGATGATTTTCAAAAGTGTTTCATATTAGCATTTCTACACACATATTCACAATTTGAATTCATTGAAAATATGATTCATTTTCTTCTGGCTCATGCCAAACTAATGCAAATATAGCAAAATAATTATGTTACACATCGCGACGACTCCCAATGCATTTCGATGCTTCAGCATCTTCGTCAGGGGACAAGCTATATCAAAAAAACATTTTATGTAATGAGACCAGACCATGATATATATATACATATTTTTCAATTAAATTATTCACGCATTCTCTTGTGCTAATGCTTTACATGATGAGTAAACATATCTCAAAGATGTTCATGCAATTATATAGTTTCGTCATGTCCAGGCTAACCAGTGAACCAATTGTTACTACTTTGCTAATGTTTTGTGGTTAGACCCTATACATGCCATCAAGAGTGGTATAGTGCTTCCAACGTGTGCATACATGTGCCATTACCAGAAATAATAGGAAACTACAAATGGAAGAACCACAAAAAGAAAAAGAAAACATACCCTCCAAGCGGGTGTACTATCTCTTGGTGAAATTTCGTATCGACAACAACAGTATCTGAAAACCAACCAGACTGTTATAAATGCGACACTAAACCAGTGCTATTGAAGATGAAACAACGCTTAATGAGTTCATCACTTACTTTCTATGTGTTTCCAAAAAACCCGGATAGTCTTGAGTTTAAGGTTCGGCCTGTAAAACAAAAGCTGCCCTTACAATTTGCACATGTTAACTCTGTGCAGCCTCATCTTATGGTCAAATCAGACCCGTAACATAACAATTCTAGTTCTTACTGGGTGCTCCCTCCGAACCGCTGATACCGGCTCTCTCCTTCCTGCTCCTGTGTGAGAAACCACCGTCACCAGGCGTTACGTGCTCGAATGTAAAATAACGTTCAACATCAACAGCGAACTGTTGTTCCTCCCCCTTTTTTTCGCGTCTGTATCAGTAACATTGGTTTTAAAGGGATTCTTCATGTATCAAAAGGCGGTTTTAATATTAAATTGTCGCAATGACCAAAAACCGAATGCTAAGAAAAATACAAAAATAAACACAAGTGCAAACTTTAACTTTACAGGAACCAAGAGTTAATGGTCATCAAAAACGGACTGTCGTTCTACTGGTGATGTTCCCCTCAGTTTGACAACATCGAAACATAGAAACAGTAAATCTTAATTGGTGAATAGTGTGTTGTCTTTCCTTCCAGTGTTGCGCCAAACTTGATTTTTCGTTTCCTAACCTTATGTTTGATTTATGCTCTGTGAGCCTGACCTTAATTTTCCTTGTGGTGCGGCCTACATAAACTAGGCCACACGGACACTTAATGGCGTATATCACTGAACTCGTGTTGCAATCCGAAGTGTGCCTGAGCTTAATTTGTTTACCTGTGTGTGGATGTGTGGCAATTATGATTTACTGTACTGGAGCAGGTGTTGGTCGAGCCCCATGTGGATCCCAACACACGTATAGCCCAAAGAGAAACATTTTGGATGAGGCACTTGAATACCGTTAAACCGGGAGGGCTGAATGACAAAATTGAATTTGCTTGTTATTTATGATGACTCTAAATGTTTGCTATTGTGGTATCAATGAGTTGTGAATACAGAATTAAGTTTGGATAAAGTGCATCCAATGTTAGTGTACACTGATACGTTCATCTTATCACCTTCATTATTATTTTTACTTCTGATTAATTTTTATATTCAGGATATAATACCAATCATTATAGGATGTCCACTATTAGAAATGGACTCTTGACTCTTGTCTCTAGTTGTGTTTTAAGACTTGTTTCGATGTTGTCAAACTGAGGGGAACATCACCAGTAGAACGACAGTCTGTTTTTGATGACCATTAACTCTTGGTTCCTGTAAAGTTAAAGTTTGCACTTGCGTTTATTTTTGTATTTTTCTTAGCATTCGGTTTTTGGTCACTGCGACAATTTAATATTAAAACCGCCTTTTGATACATGAAGAATCCCTTTAAAACCAATGTTACTGATACAGACGCGAAAAAAAAGGGGGAGAGACAACAGTCTGCTGTTGATGTTGAACGTTATTTTACGTTCGAGCACGTAACGCCTGGTGACAGCGGTTTCTCACACAGGAGCAGGAAGGAGAGAGCTGGTATCAGCGGTTCGGAGGGAGCACCCGGTAAGAACTAGAATTGTTATGTTACGGGTCTGATTTGACCATAAGATAAGGCTGCACAGAGTTAACATGTGCAAATAGTAAGGGCGGCTTTTGTTTTACAGGCCGAACCTTAAACTCAAGACTATCCGGGTTTTTTGGAAACACATAGAAAGTAAGTGATGAACTCATTAAGCGTTGTTTCATCTTCAATAGCACTGGTTTAGTGTCACATTTATAACAGTCTGGTTGGTTTTCAGATACTGTCGTTGTCGATACGAAATTTCACCAAGAGATAGTACACCCGCTTGGAGGGTATGTTTTCTTTTTCTTATTGTGGTTCTTCCATTTGTAGTTTCCTATTATTTCTGGTAATGGCACATGTATGCACACGTTGGAAGCACTATACCACTCTTGATGGCATGTATAGGGTATAACCACAAAACATTAGCAAAGTAGTAACAATTGGTTCACTGGTTAGCCTGGACATGACGAAACCATATAATTGCATGATGATCTTTGAGATATGTTTACTCATCACGTAAAGCATGAGCACAAGAGAATGCGTGAATAATTTAATTGAAAAATATGTATATATATCATGGTCTGGTCTCATTACATAAAATGTTTTTTTGATATAGCTTGTCCCCTGACGAAGATGCTGAAGCATCGAAATGCATTGGGAGTCGTCGCGATGTGTAACATTATTATTTTGCTATATTTGCATTAGTTTGGCGTGAGCCAGAAGAAAATGAATCATATTTTCAATGAATTCAAATTGTGAATATGTGTGTAGAAATGCTAATATGAAACACTTTTGAAAATCATCAGTAAATGATTAACGAATTGGTACACAGTTTTTTGTCATTTCACTTATGTGTTTGGGATAAACATTGGCAGTAAAGCTATAATTGACGTAGGGATCACATTACCTTTTTAAATGTTGAAAAATGTTGAAATATATGTGAATATAAAAAGAAAAAAAATGAAGTAAGTGAATTGCACCTGTGCAAGTTCGAACAGTGCATTCCTGCACAAGACACAGTTGTGTCCGAGTGTTCAGCATGTATCAAAGCCCAGACCAAAAGATTCTTTCTGAAATCCAATCTGGACTGTTTATGTCTGCCACCATGGAATTGCCCTGCCAGCTTAGAGGCCTGCTGACTCTGTGGCCAATCCCCTGAATCTATAGTTCACCAAATCAGCAAATGTAATTCAAACCTGGAGGACTGAAAAGCTGTATTAAGACAAGCATTTACAGTGAGGGGGCTGTGACATTGTAGGCAGGCGTATAGCCTGCTTCAATTCCTGAGACATCCTGCTCAACTGTAGACTAGTGAAATACCTGACAAGACTAGAACATAAAATAAATCAATTCAATTCAATAAAACTTTATTTCGGTTTTGAATGAAAAACCATAAAAGTACAGGTACAGTAATATAAAATTCATTGTTCAAAAGAATAAACCATATCAGGATAAATAAAGTACAGAGTGCACAGTGGACATCACAGCAAAAAGAATACATGATTTTACCAAAATACAGTATATACAGCCTCAAAGAAATTTGATTAAAAAAGTCATTATAAGTCTAGGCATTTTCTATACTTGACAGTTGATTTTAAAAATTCAAGTACATGGAGAATGCTGTCACTATGCAATAGTTGTAAACACATCATAGCTGGTCTAATCTGACAAAAATTAAGTTTTCTTAAAAGTGACACCAAATAACGTTTACGGGGATAATCATAAAATCTGCATAAAAACATAAAATGCAGCATGTGCTGCAGAGACTTTTTGTCGCAGCCGCAGGGAGGTGCTACTTTACTAAAAATGGCGGTTTTTGGCCTGACAAGCAAATGGTGAAATAGATTCAACCGAAATCTAGTAAGTAAACATTTTTCATGTGAGGTCAGAGCGCCCATTAAATAAGGCTCAATAGATGCAGATGTTTTTAACATGACATCTTTTCTGACACTCGGTTTCTGAATCTCAATGGCTTCCCTCTGAATCTTTCTTTCCATGTGGAAAGCCAGTTTTATTGCATCCGGGTCCTTCTTGGTAATGCAGTCAGGAGTTTCAAACAGCTCATTACGCCCTAATCTGAGGAAAATTGTCTTCAGGTATTTCAACCATGGTATGGTGAGTGCATTATCTTGAGACAAACTCTCTTTTACAATTAGGTGCATGAGGGAGATATCAGGATTTAGCCATATATTTAACTAGCAGGTCAGTGGGCGTAAGGAAAAAACATCGCTGACATATTATGTCCCCAATTCTTCATGGACAGCTAAGTTAGATGTGCCCGGGGGGACACACAAAAGACGTTTCAGAAACGAATTCTCCACAATCTGAAGTTGTTCTCCCGCAATGTACCCCCAGATTTCACTACCTTATACTGTTGTAGCCACTGATTTGGCATTATATAATTGCAACATGGCACCAATAGGTTTATTCCCCAGTTTGGATGCAAAGTTAAAAATCGATGCGTTCACCCTAGCAACGTCCCCTTTATTTTTGAGAATATGTGGCCCCCAGTTTACTTTGTTATCAAAAAGGACCCCAAGATGGGAGAACGTGTTGGATGTAGGGATTGTTGCGTCACCCACTCTGAATAAAAAGTTCCTTCTTGAATGCTGACCTACCTGCATGATAAATGACTTAGGGTTATTAATCGTTAAATCCCTATCTGTCATGAAGGACTTAAAGGCAGTTAAAAGAGCTTGAAGGCCTCTTTCAGTCCTAGATATGAGGATTGCGTCGTCCGCATATAATAGGACCGGAATTCCCCGGCATCCGACTCTATGACAGTCAGCCGCCACCTCCTGGAGAGCGCTGTCTAGGTCATTAATATAAAAATTAAACAAAAAAGGAGCCAAAATACATCCTTGTCGGACTCAACTTTTAATGTTAAAATCAATTGTCACACTCAGATCTTGGGAGAATCTAACATTCGCTCTGGTATTGCTATGCAGATCTACTAGAAAATCTACAATACTACCATCAACCCCCTTCGCCCTCATGGACTGCCACAGCTTCCGTCTGTTCACACAGTCAAAGGCTGAAGACAGGTCCATGAAGGCAAGGTGGATGGTTCCCCTATGTGCCACTGTATACTTGCTTATTATTAAAAATAAATTGAGACATTGGGTTGTCGTTGAACGACCTTTGCAAAAGCCGTATTGGGAGATAGACATAATGTTATTATCCTCAACCCAGCTTGTAAGTCTTTGCAACAGTACCCTTCCTACTACTTTCACCATAGAGTCTATAAGTGAAATGGGTCTGTAACAATGTGCACTACGTTTGTCCCCTTTTTTAAAAACAGGTACAATTGTGGAAAACCCCCAGGATTGGGGACAACCACAATGTGCTGCAGCATTAAAAACAGACTCCAAAATTGGGGCCCAAAAAGAAGGCTCAGACTTAAATAAATCAGGGGGAATCCCGTCTGGGCCAGGTCCTTTCCCGGCTGTTAGTCCTAAGATTCCTTCAAGGATTTCACCCCTTTCAAATATAATTTTATTATCACTACAATCACGTGCCAAGCTTTCAGTTTCTTCCAGAGTGCAAGCATACAGATGCTCAAAGTGGACTTCCCAGTCCTCCTTAGATATGTGGCATTCAAGACCGTCTCCGGTCTCCTGGACAAGAAATGGCTTTTTTATTGTACCCCAAAACTTAGAACTATTCTTGAGAGTTTCAGGGTCCAGCAAGTCTTTCCATGCCTCGTCCCTTAAGGTATCCTTGCGTTTGGCTAACACTGTCTTATAGTTATTCCGACATGTTTTTACCCTAGCCTGCACTCTTGGTTTGGAAGCTAAGGCTACCCTTAGGTTCTTGGCTGCTTTTGAGCAGTGATGATCAAACCACTTGGGGCCCTCATTAGTCTGTTTTCTAATTGGCACAGTCAACAACTCCGTAACCTTATCAAAGATCGTCTGAAAAGCCACTAGCACCTTCATATGCTGAAGCCCCCCCTGTATGCAGGTACAATTTCATCTGCGCAAAGCAATTTGATATCTTTATAAAATAATTCAGGAGTAACTTGGGTCCATTTAATTCTGCGCTTTCCATCAGTTGTACTTAATATTCCCTGACTCGGATTAGACCCAAGTTTTGCAGTCCATGGTCCTGTTAAGCATAGAGAGGATTATGATCGCTAAGTTCACTCTCTTCAATTAAAAAAAGAATCAACAAATATCTGCATGGGGGATAAAATCAGCACATAATCGATAAAGGTCCCCTTCCCGTGGCCCTTAAAAGTAGGTACCACAAGTCTAGTATAAGGGTCCATCAAAGCCAAGGTCGGTATCATATCACAATCATTCAGCATATAATTAAGCAGCTCCCCCTCAGCCGAATGCTCAAAATGTAAACCTCGAATTCGAGGGTAACTCAGTTCAGAGATACATGTGAGTAGAAGGTCGCCACAAGGATGTATGTTGAAGTCACCCAACCCATGACCATGAGGTTGTGCAGACTGTGACTCAAGACGTATTAATAAAAGCATTCAGAGCATATATATGACTATGATCCGAGCGTGAAAACAGTGAATTATAAAAATTTACCAGGCCAGCTATACAATTTTCTCCCTTTAAAATTAGAGCAAGAATACCTGGGTTAGAGGACGACACTGTACGTACTGTGCAAGACAATGCTACGGAAATATAAATAACCAATCCCCTCTTTGGTCTTCCCCTATTGGAGGCAGTTGCTGGGACAAAATATGCCTTATATCCTTCAAGGAGATGGTTACATTCAACCGACCATGTTTCTTGCAAACAAATTATCAGGTACTGCTTAATGTAGGAGATCCAACTAGGATCATCCATCTTAACGGCTAATCCTGCAACATTCCAGGAAACAACATTGTTAGAACTCCCTTTATGTGGACTGACCTCCATGGATCCCAGGTCATTCAGTCTCCCTCCTCCCTCTTAATCAGGTACCTTGAGTCAGTTGCAGGCTTCCAGGCCAGACAGAGGTTCCAACCTGTTATGAACTGGAAGTCTGCACCCATTCATAATAGGGTCGCTGAAGGTATTCTGTTGTAACCAGGGGAAAGAGTAGTCAGCGATAAATCCTACCCTTTCCTGATCTCCCATGCGCCAGTTTCCACCCTGATGCGGTCTTATCATACCCCTGCCATTCGAGGGCCTATAAAAAAACCCTAAGGGTAATAGTTCAATTGCCGTGCCTGTCATCCGCTGGTGGCACTGACCACTTAGTAATAGCTGTCCAGCGGTGCGGGAGTTGTCAAAATTAACAATGATACAGTCCCCACTACCTGTCTTCTTTGATCTGCCTATCCAGCTGACCCTGCGTACCATAATTATGTTATTGGAAATATTCATCCCACCTGAGGTATTTTGACTGAGCCAAAACGTAGTTTTATTTCATAATTGTTCATAGCTCTCAGTCTCTCCTGGAGGGAGAGCAGGAGCATTGCCCAATATGACCACACATGGAGTAACTTCTGGAGGGAGATCGATAACTACGGATCTTTGTGCCACACTAGGACCCTCACCAATCCTTTGATGAGAAACAGGTGTAGGTGTTTTCCTCCCTGTACTTGGAGGATGTAATGTGGGGGCATTCCCTCTCATGTTTCCACTGGGGTTACTGGCTCCCTCAGTATCCTTACAGCCTGATTCATCAATCTACCGTTTTGCGAGCCCCTAATAGCGATTCATAAGGAATCGCTATTAAGGACTTGCAAAACTGGATTCATGTAGGAATTGCTAAATAAATAGCGATTCCTACACAATCCTTATTTGCGAGTAGCAAATTGCTAATCGCAAATAAGATAGCGATTTAACACCTTGGCTGCTAGGTGTTTTCCCCCCCTGTGCTGGAAATTGCTCTTAGTATGTATTCATGACGAGCTCAGCTCGTCATCAGCACAGCTCAACTGTGCATCATGACGAGCTGAGCTCGTCATCAGCATCGAAAGGGTTAAAGGGTGCCAGGGGTGTCCAAAGGACACCCTGTAGCACCCCTTAAATGCAAATTGAAACAGGTGTTGCGCACACACATGTCCAAAGGACATGTGTGTGTGCAACATGCAACTTAGAAAAATGCTTTTAAAAGCATTTTTCTAAGTTTTTGCTATTTACCGAGAGGTCTGACCTCTCGGTAAATAGCGGCCCAAAATTGCGAATTAGCAATTTAAAAATGGTTGATGAATTGCATTTAAGGAATCTCAAATAGAGATTCCTTAAATGTAATTCCTTGCAATTTAGCGAATTAGCAATTACCGATTTTTGCATTTGGGATGATGAATCCCAAATGCAAAAATAGCGCTCGCAAAGGGCCAGATTCTCAGAATCTGACCCTTTGCGAGCCGATTTCGGCTTGATGAATCAGGCTGTTAGTGCTTAGGTTACTTGGTGGTGGTTCAGTAACCTTAGTACTATTACCATCTGTCCTATTCTTCCTACTTGGAGGGGGTGTGTTTTTTGCATTTATGTGTGTTGTATCTATCGCTTTCAGGCAATTCACAACTGAGGACTCCAAGAGCGAAAGCCTTGACTCTACACCACTTAGTTTTGACATGACAGGTTTCAATAGGGGTTGCATCATCCCTTCTAATTTCCCCCAGAAGTCTCCCCCACCACAACTACCGTACATTAATCCTCCATCGCACTGGACATTAGCGGTTGTGCTTCTATCATTTGTTTTTACAGCATCATGTATTTCCGCCAAGGTTACCACCTTACCGTATCTGTGTGGTTCTGTTTGGTTACTCTACCTTTTTTTAAAGTAATGATGTTTTTTTGATGAGTTAGGAGCTAGCTTATGTTTCAATCCTCTAGCCCGTAGTCTAGCCCGTAGTCTAGACTTTACTGGGCTAGATGCAGGCTCTGGCGAGCCAGAAATCAAACTGTCGGTTCCTGAGGAAATATCGTCTTCTATCTGGGCAACCGTTGTTTGGCCTGGTGGGGGAGTAATTTGTGACTGATTATTAATTGAGGCAGGAGTAGCTGATAATCTGCCAAATGTGGGGTCCATAGAGAGCCTGCGTTCTGTCAGAATGATTTCCTTGATAACGGCTGATTCAGCCCTAGTTAAATAAGCATTCAGGGTCCCAGCCATCCCTGAAGCACCTGCATCTTTCCGTCGCGCCATTGCAAAATGCTAGTTGGTCAAAGTATCCTAATTAAAACCAAATGCTGACCTTGTGTAAAAAAGTGAGCCTAAAGGATAGTGACGGTATTATTGACACCACCTATTTAACCATTTCTGATTCAGGGTAAGTATCTAAACACAAATATAACCTGATACACAATGAATAATAGTACGACCATACAAAAAAATATCTTTTTGTACGTTCAGCCAGTCTAAAAATAATCACTTCATGCTGAGTAGCTACAATTTGCCTTAGCCACGTAATGTCTTTGAGTCAGTACCTTGCAAAAGAATAAACTATCCTGGGTACTATACAGTTGCTCACAATGTTTGTAGCAAATAAAAGGGGGTTAGCCCGGCCCGGCCTCTTCTGGCCCCTGACGGCCACAGACGGTCCCGCCCTTGTCCCGGGCTTCTCCCGGCGCTGCTCGCGCGCGTCCCGCAGGACGGGAGGCGTTCCGCTCTTTAATAGCGCCTCCGGGCGCAAGCAGTGACATTCCTGGTGCGCCGATATTCTCCGGGGCACCTGGGAAATTTAGTTCCTGTTGCCTGTGATGTGGAAGCGGCCGTTGCCCTCACGGCGCAGGATGGCTGAGTTTGGGTCAAAGAGCTGTTGCCCTCACAGCAGGATTGGCAGGTGCAGCTTGCGTTAATGCCCCCACAGAACGCTCGGCGCTCCGCTCTTTAATAGCGCCTCCGGGTGCAAGCAGTGACGTCCCGGGTGCGCCGCTATTCTCCGGGGCACCTGGGAAATGTAGTTCCTGTTGTCTGTGATGTGGGTGCGGCCGTTGCCCTCACGGCGCAGGATGGCTGAGTTTGGGTCAAAGAGCCGTTGCCCTCACGGCGGGATTGCCAGGTGCTGCTTGCGGTAATGCCCCCCACAGAGCGCTCGGCGCTCCGCTCTTTAATAGCGCCTCCGGGCGCAAGCAGTGACGTCCCTGGTGCGCCGCTATTCTCCGGGGCACCTGGGAAATGTAGTTCCTGTTGTCCGTTATGTGGATGCGGTCGTTGCCCTAACGGCGCAGGATGGCTGAGTTTGGGTCAAAGAGCTGTTGCCCTCACAGCGGGATTGCCAGGTGCAGCTTGCGGTAATGCCCCCCACTGAATGCTCGGCGCTCCGCTCTTTAATAGCGCCTCCGGGCGCAAGCAGTGACGTCCCGGGTGCACCGCTATTCTCCGCGGCACCTGGGAAATGTTGTTCCTGTTGTCCATGATGTGGATGCAGACTTTGCCCTCACGGCGCAGGATGGCTGAGTTTGGATTAAAGAGCCGTTGCCCTCACGGTGGGATTGCCAGGCTGCATCAGGTATCTTAAGCTCACTTTTTTGGCACAAATCTCTCTAAGGACGCCCACTTTACTATGAAAAATCATACTTATCAACTTGGTACTCTGACTCCCTTTGAACAAGACCTTGACTGCAACCTAGCACAGCTAAGCACGGGCACACTACATACTTCCAGCTAGGTCTTGAACGGTTGACTGGGCAGCTTTTCCAACTCCTATTAGCATGCTAAAAAGATACTTAGCCTGGTGCTCCATGTCATAACCCCCTTTCTCCCGCTCAAAGACTTTGTCTGCACTGCCACTTTCATGTGATTACATAGGCCCCCGGCACAGAACACGAGGATTTCACATTTTCAAGTTTAAAGTTGACGTCTTTTCTTAACAATGACTTTTAAAACACATTTGCTTGCGCACCCGCATGGTATAATGTTCTCAGAAATAGATTTGCTTACATTTACACTTCTTTGTAGGCCTATAATAAGTGATGTTAGGCGACAGCTTAGCAAGAGTGAAAAAAAACCACAATAACAGCAAGACTAGAACTCCGGCATAGAGAGTAAGGGTGAAGTTTATTGTAAAAGCTTGCCCGGTCCTTTGTTTTTGCAGAGCAACATTTTGCTGGCACTGTTCAGGTCGTTCCATGCCAAAATTCTAGCTCAGCTGAATCCTGTTACCATCCTCAGAAGGACAGTGTCCTGCTTTACAACAAAGACAGGCTTACAGATGGCACATACCCTCAGGTAAACGGGGAGTTAGATGGTTGAAATGCCAATTTAAGCATTTCTTGTGTTTCCATTTGGGCATGCCTGAGTTACTCACAGAAGGGTTAGATCTGTTTCCACAATTTCATTGGGGAGCGAGGGTTGTCATCTTCTTAGGTTGCACATACCATCTGGTACCTCGTAAGTTTTTGAGGGCCGGATGGCGCACTGTGAGATAGTCAGGACTAATGTTAACATATCATGATGGTGTGGAAGGACTCAGTCCAGCACAGTTTTTACATTTATGTTGCCAAGCACAGAGTCTTATTGAGATAGTGTTAGAAATGGGGGTCTTTAGTTGGCAGAGGTAGGTATCTTTGTGCAAATAGGGACCCATGCATCTAGAGTGGGTAAGGGGGATACACACTTTAGATAACCCCTGCTCACCCCCATGGTAGCTTGGCACGAGCAGACAGGCTTATCCCAAAGGCAATGTGTAAAGTATTTGTACCAACACTCCTTGGCAAAGGGTCCTCTTGAATTCCAGTGATGATCTAAAAGTCTGGGGTCTGGGTTTCTCTTTTTGTACAGTAAATCTCTTTGTTCTCTCCTGGCCCAGAGCAATGCGCCAGTCCAAACCAGTTGTGGGGGGCACTTAAAAATCCTCTTTACAGTGCAAAATACTCCCCAACGTAAGTGTAAGCCCTGGCTCCAGACACACCACAGGGGGGAGCCATCATTGTGTAAGGCACTCACAGCCCTATTCATGTGCAGGTGCTACCCCTCCCACCACTGCAAATGCACACCGTGCCTATTCAGCCTAGTGCTGACTGATCCAGACTCTCAGGAGCCACTGCACCTCCCCAGCCACTGACTCCAAAGACATACAGTCAATTCACAACCCAGCAGAGGCACACAGGATGGCTAAGCAAGAGAATTCCTACTTTCTAAATGTGGTATTTTCAAACACAGAATGTCAAAATCACCTTTCCTAGAAGATGCATCTTTAGATTCTGTGTTCAGGCATACTAAACGTTATTTTCCTACCTTGTTCCCAGGGGTATAAGATGTTATTAGCAAACTCCCCATTCTATCTTATGAGAAGAGATATCCTTGCAATAGTGAAAAACAAAATTGGCAGTATTTCACTATCAGGACATGCCACACATATCAGGACATGTACTACCTTTCACATTCACTGCACCCTGCCTTAGGGTTACCTTGGGCCTAACTTAGGGGTGACTAACATGTAAGAAAAGGGAAGGTTAGGGACAGGCAAGTGGGTGCTCTTGCCAAGTTGACATGGCAATTTACAAACTACGCACAGGGGCTGTTTTGGCAAACCTGAGTTACCTTTTCAGAGCTACTCATGTGGGTGGCACAATCAGTGCTGCAGGCCCACTAGTAGCATTTGATTTACAGGCCCTGGCACACTCAGTGCACTTTACTAGGGGCTTATCAGTAAATCAAATATGCCAATCATGGATAACCAATCATAATAGCAATTTACACGGAGAACATATGCACTTTAGTACTGATTAGCAGTGGTAAAGTGCCCAGAGTCCTAAAGCCAACAGCAACAGCTCAGGAAAAAATCAGAGGAGGAAGCAAAAAGTTTGGATAACCCTGCAAAAAGGGCCATTTCCAGCAGATAGTATGAACCATACGACAGCACTTTCTTGTCTATAAGACTCATGCCAAACATCTACCATTTAACAGACGACAACGAACTCTGACTCGATCCGGCATCATGGCCCCTTGTTTTGCGCAATACTGTAACTGTTGCTACCTTGATGCAAACTTTAGTTTAACTAAGTACCGGTCCATTAAAGACATGGGGCCTTATTTATGAAGGCCTTGCGCCACTGGTGCGTCACTTTTTCCCATTTTAAAAGTGACGCACCGGCGGCGCAAGGCCTTCATAAATAAGGCCCCTGGTGGTTTGGACCCCATGCCTGTGAGTGCCAGCAATTCCCAAGGGTTTGCAAATTGCAATCTGCCTCATGAACATTAATGAGGCAAGTTATTTGCGACCCATTTGGGAATCGCCAAAATATGCCTTTGATTTTGGTAGTCTCTCTTAGCGATTCGCAAATAATTGCAATTAGATACTTGGAAAATCAACTGGTCATGTATCTGGTCCTAGGCGTAGTGCTCTATGCGGTGCAATTTTAGTACTGATACTGTACCAATCAGAATTTTACTGTTCTATTTATAGTTTATTGTGTAGTTAAGCCAAATTTACCTTAATCAATCAGCTTCGGGGCGTGGCCAAGATGGCGGGCTGAGAGGTCGCACTTGCCGAGAGCTCCCGGGCCCCTGAAACCCTGCACCGCTCGCAACCGCTGATTCCCCCCCGGATCGAGCGGTGACTGAGCCTGGGGACCCCTGTGGTGGTGTGGAGCGATCGTTGAGCCCTGGGAGCCCCGCCGGAGGTGCGATTCTGACCGAGATAGCCTGGGGCGGAGCCCGCTGGGCGGCTTGGGTGCGATCCGCAGGCCGCGAAACCTTCAGGCTAGGGGTCTCGACGGTGTGCTCTGCCGACTGTGTGTGCCCTGCTGGAGTGTCTGCACCGCGGTGTTCGAGTGGGTGCCGAGGAGGACTCCGCTAGCGGAGCGGAGCCAAACGGAGGAGGTCGACGAGAGCGGAGCCGAACGGAGGAGGTCGACGGAAGCGGCCTCCGGCTGCTACGCAAGTCCGGGGCTTGAGTGCCCTCGCCTCGTGCGGCCGTTCCGGCCCAACCCGGGTCGTGGCGGAGTGGTGTTGCGCCTCCGGAGCATTTATTCAACTGGACGTGCCGGCCCCGGCTGCCTACGCCCCGCGAGCTTGCCCTCCAGCTGTGTCTCTCCCCACTGGACTTGCGACGGGGGTAGGCCTCACTCCTTGGGCGTTGGCCCATTGACTGTAACGGGCGGCCATTTTGTGAACTCCGGACCGGCTGCCCGGCCTTGCTTGGGACCTCTGTGTGACGGTGCTTCCTGGCTGGAGTATAGCTGCCCTCGCCGAGCGACGGCCATCGGTGCCTTCCGCGCCGCCAGGATGTCGAATGCCAGGGGTCAAAGGAGGGGCGATCGGACTTTGCCGGACATGTTGGGGCGCGGTGCCCTACGCAGCAGAAGGAGCCAAACCGCCACGACCTCCCCGGCCCCTTCCAGGGGCGCTGAAGGCGGGGAACCCCCGGTGACACGATCGTTCCTGGAGTCGCTGTTTAGCTCCTTGCGGGAGGATTTTCAGACTTTGAAGCAGGAGGTGGCCGGGGAGGTCCGCGAGATACGGAGAGAGGTGGACTCCCTGGGGGAGCAGATCAACACCGTGGAGGAAGCTGGTCACTCAAGGGACGAGGAGATCACCCACCTGCAGCAAGAGGTCCTGCGGCTGCGGGAGCAACAAATTGAGCTGCAGGCCCACGCCGAGGACCTCGAAAACCGGTCCAGGCGGAACAATATCAGGGTCCGAGGCGTCCCGTCCGGCGAGGAGGGTGAAGACGTGACCGCATACCTGGAGGCCCTTTTCCGTGCGATTTTAGGGGAGTCCGAGGATTTTCAAGTTCGCATCGACAGGGCGCACCGGGTGGGCCGGCCCCGCAGGGCTACGGCGCCCCCCCCGGACATTTTGGCCTTCCTGCCGGACTTCCCCCTGAAGGAGCGGATCCTCCGCGAGGCGCGGCGGCAGCAGCCCTTTCGATTTAGGGACCGCCCGGTGGCCCTATATCGGGATTTATCTACGGTCACACTGCAGAAGAGAAAGTCCTTTAAAATCGCCACGGACTTCCTCCGGGAGCAGGGGACACAGTACTCTTGGGGGCACCCTTTCCGCCTGATTTTTCAATAGAACGGAACATTGCACCAGCTTCGGTCCCTCCAGGATGTCTGCACAGTGTTGGGCATAACAGCATCGGATACGGACACCCCGGCGCCGCGCCGCAGACGAAGCACTCGAGACGGCTGACAGCAGGCTGGGGGGAGGCGTTCCCCGCCGCCGGAACGGCCGACTCGCCCACGATTCGGGCGGACATGTCGGCCGCCATCCAGGCGGCCTCCAGAGTGGCGGCGACCGGTGAAGTGGCCATGACGGCCTGAACTTACTCCGGGGGGAGTCTACATTTGCCTTTTCTTATTGCAGGGGCGGGGGTTCTGGGGGTGGGTGGGGTAGGTTGGCGAGTGCAGGTGATGGTGGCTGGACGCCCACTAGACTGATTTTCCACGGCCTTGTCCGATAAGGACCGGACTGGGACAATGACTTCTTTGAATGACTTGAGAAGCGGGGAGCGGGAACGGGAATTGCAGGGGGGTGTTTTGAGTTTGGGGGTCTGCAAGGGGGCTGGGAGTTGGGAGCGGTGTGGGGTTGGGTGTGTGAAGTTCCAGGGGAGGGGGGGAGTTCCTCTAGTTGTGGGGTTTCGGGGTTTGGGGACTGTACTATGCCGTAGGGATGTCTGCGTTTGCTGTGCGCTGAGGTTCCGTGAGGTGGCCTCCATGTTCGCTTGCTGGGCCTTGTCCGCCTACACGTGCGTTTCAATGATTCCCCTCCTTGATGGCTCTTAAAGTTGTTACTCTGAATGTGAAAGGGCTGAATAACCCGGTTAAAAGGCGGGCGGTACTGTCTCTGTTGGAGAACTCCCAGGCTGATATCTGCCTACTACAAGAGACCCATCCACTGGCCAAAGACTGTCCCAGAATGCGTACCCCCAAGTTCCCCACGCAGCTTTTCTCCTCCAGCGCTTCCAAAACAGCAGGGGTGGCACTTCTGTTCTCCAGGGGGTTCAGGGGGGAGATCTTACAAAAGGTGGCGGAGCAGAAAGGAGGCTTTTGGCATACAGGATTAGGGTGGGAGGCCTGGTGCTGACTGTTGGCTCTATCTACGGCCCCAATGACCGTCAGGATCAATTCTTGCACAGGGCACTGGAAGATGTGGCGTCCACCTCTGATAGGCACATAGTGTTGGGGGGAGATCTGAATCTGGTATTCGACGCGGCTATAGACAGGTCTGTGCAACGGCGCCACCAGTTGGGAGAGCTTTCGGGCTCGGTTCGCACCCGCCTTGAGGAGCTGGACTTGCACGACATGTGGCGCCACCTCCACCCTACTACCCACGCGTACTCTTACTACTCACACGTACACAAGTCCTATGCGCGGCTGGACCATCTCCTTGTGTCGGGCCCGATGCTCGTTTTAGCCTCGAAAGCTGACGTAGGGGTCCTCTCTCTTTCCGATCATGCGCCGGTGGAGGGTGCCTTCAATCTACCCCCGGTGGCTCGGCCGAGAGGGGTCTGGCGACTCCGGGACACACTATTGCACAGACGGTCGACGGTAGAACAGATTCGCGCGGCCATTGCGGAATTCCAGCGCGTAAATGATAATGATGACACCTCCCGCGCGACGCAATGGGCGGCCCTGAAGGCTGTGCTCCGGGGCGAATTTATTGCTATCTCCTCAGCGGAGAATAAGGATCGACAGCTTAAAAGGGACGAGCTTACCCGGCAGGTGCGGGAGCTGGAGCAGGTTCATCACAGGACGGGAGCCCCCAGAGTCTGGAGGCAGCTGAAGGCCGCCAGGAAACTCCTGTCTGCCCTGGACATGGACCGGGCGGAGTACGCGATGCTTCGTCTGAAGCACAAGTACTATACCGGTGGCGACCGATGCGGACGACTCCTGGCCAACAAGCTTAGGGTGCAACACCAACAGCACCGAGTGAAGGAGTTGGTTAACCCGGCCGGAGGCTCTGTCACGGAAGACGAGCAAATTGCGGACGTTTTCGGTAGTTTTTACGCAGACCTCTACACTGGCGAGCCCCCTTCCGCCCGGGCGGAGGCGGACTATCTGGAATGGGTGCCGCTCCCGTCGTTAACGCCGGATCAGACCCAGTATCTGGAACGGGAGATCCGTATCGAGGAGGTGGTCACGGCGATCTCCCGGCTTAAACCGGGCAAGGCCCCGGGCCCAGATGGCTTCATCCCTCTCTTTTATAAAACCTTCTGTCAGGAGCTGGCACCTCTGTTGACCCGCCTCTTCAACACATTCTCGGAGCCGGGTGCCATTCCCCCCGAATTTCTTCAGGCCACGGTCTCCGTGATCCCGAAGCCGGGCAAGGACCGGACTGCCTGTGGGTCCTACCATCCTATCTCGCTGCTGAACACGGATTTGAAAGTGTTCACCAGCATATTGGCAGCGCGCCTGGCACTACATTTGCCGGGCATGGTCGACTCGGACCAGGCAGGCTTTGTGCCTGGCAGGCAGACGGTGGACAACACAAAGAGGGTGACTCATATTCTTGAGAAGGCTTCCAGGATCCCCGGGGAAAGAATGCTCCTCTCCATAGACGCGGAGAAGGCTTTTGATAGGGTGCACTGGCCCTACCTGGAGAAGGTCTTGGGCAAGTTCGGGATAGGCGAGAAGTTCCGGCACCTGGTCTTCAACTGCTACCGGTTTCCGTCCGCGGTGGTCCGAGTGAACGGGGGCAGTTCCCGACCCTTTCCCATATAACGGGGTACACGACAAGGATGTCCACTGTCCCCTCTGCTCTTTGCTCTTTATATGGAGCCGTTTGCTTAAAGGGTTCGGCAGAACCCCGATATCGTCGGAGTCAAGATGGGCGAATTTCATCACGCGATTAGCCTATATGCAGATGACGTCATTTTGACGCTCGATGACCCACGGAGGTCGCTGCCGGCTTGCATTGCGGAATTGGACCACTTCGCCGCGGTAGCGGGCTTTAAGGTGAACCTCGGGAAATCAGCTGCCCTTGACATTTCGCTTGCCAGTGCCACCAGGGCGGAACTGCAGAGGCTTTACCCTCTGAGTTGGTCCAGGGACCAGATTCTGTATCTGGGGATCCTGTTGGCACCCTCCCTTCCGGCGGTGGTCATGGCCAATTATGCGGCTCTGGGCGCGAAAATCAGAGAGGAGCTGGGTCGGTGGGATAAGGGCACGTTGTCGCTGCTAGGTAGGGTGGCCGCAGTGAAGATGACCCTCCTGCCCCAGGTGTTATACCTGTTTAGGGCGTTGCCGCTCCAGCCCCCCACAGGGTGGCTCGCGGAGACTCAATCGGCCATTGCGCGGTTTGTGTGGCAGGGCCGTAGACCACGGATCAAAAGGAACATCGCCATGCTGGCGCCTGAATCTGGGGGGCTAGGGATACCGGATTTACGGAAATACTTCCAGGCCGCCCAACTTCGCTATCTGGTGGAATGGAGCCGGTGGGAGTCAGACAAACACTGGCTGTTCCAAGACCAGGCGGTAGCAGGCAGAACGCTACAGGAGGAGCCATTCTTGAGGCGGGCTCATCGACCCCCTAACCTTTACGCATCTCTTGTGACGAGTGTCCCACTTCGGGCGTGGGACTCGGTGGCCATTAGGCATGAATTCACTACCTTTCCCTCTCCCTTCACGCCGCTCATTGGCAACCCGGACTTCGGCCGGGGAACTGAGCCTGGCGCTTACGATCGCTGGCGGGCAGCCCGCTGTTGCACTTTGTACCACTTGTATGGCCCAGAGGGTGTCATCCCCTTTCAGGACTTACGGCGGGACTACGGCTTCCCAGAGACGGAGCGCATGAGGTATATGCAGGCGCGCCACTGGGCGCTACAACCCCAAGTGCGCGAAACGGCGGACAGGGAGATCACGGTGTACGAACGCTGGTTAATCACTCGCCCGTCGGACGCTAAACTTATCTCCGATTTGTACAAGATGCTGCAGCCCCCCCCCTTTCACATTCACAACCCCGGTCGGGAGCGCTGGGAACGGGAGCTCGGACGGGTGTTGAGTCACACAGAATGGGACCACATCTCCTACCGCTCACGCCACTCTGCCTATCACACGGGGCTCACGGAAACCTTCACCAAAATTTCGACCTATTGGTACCGCACCCCTGAGAAATTACATGAGATGGATAGGTCACTACCGGGTACGTGCTGGCGTAACTGTGGTCACACTTGCACGCTTACACACATACTGTGGGATTGTCCCCATTTGGCTTCTTACTGGGGGGAGGTTCTTAGCGAGGTGGATAAATGTTTTGAGATAGAGCTGCCACGGTTCCCTGCCTATGTCCTACTGGGATTGCCGAATGGATTGATGTACCCCCTCAGGTCTAGAAGGGGCAGACAGATTGCGATAGCTTTGGGGTCAGCGGTGCAAAACATTCTTATACACTGGCGCTCCACCACGCTCCCCACTGTTGTCGGCTGGCTGCATCGTTTGTGGCATGTCCTTGGCATGGAAAAAATGTCCTTAGTGGCACTGGGGGATACGGATGCTTTTGAGGAGCTGTGGGCGCCTTTCCATAGCCTGTTGTGTTCTGAGTTCAGGGAGATCACCTGCCCTAGGTATCTCAGGCTGTTACGGCTGACACCGCCACCGGATCCGCCTGTTTGATTGGTCAGAGTTGGCTTTGAGTAGCGGAGTCAACCGGAGGGTCGCAATGAGGGGAGAGCAGATGGTCATTGGCACAGTACAGGGGGTGGGTTGGGGTGCAGTAGTTGGGGGGGTTTTGTTGGTTGGGTAGGTTATGGAGCAGGGTTGTTTCCCCACCCCTTCCCCCCCCCTTTTTTTTCCCTTTCCCCTTTCCCCTTCCCCCCCTTCCCTCTCCCCCTTCCTCCCCCCTCCCCCCCCTCTTTTTGTCTTTCACCACAGGCGCGCAAGCTGTGTTTCCATGCCTGATGGTGCCTACTGAGGGGACAGAACTGTTTTGATGTATCTAATGTACCGTACGCTTTGATTGGGGGGCACCTGTGTTTTTTTCTCTTTCTTGTCCTGTTGTTTCCTTCCTTACCCTGCTTCAATAAAATACTTTAAACCCAAATAATCAGCTTCCTATAACATTTGAATGTTTTTACACATGAATATATTTCTTTTGACATGGTTAGTACAAAGGTTTTAATTAACTAAGCACGCAAATAAATAAACTTGAAACTATTATAGTTTCAGGAAAGCCTCTTGTAAGATACTTTTGCTTGTATTCCAGTGCTATAGCAACTTATTCAGTAGGGTCAAAAGTAATGTAGTTTGCGTTACTATGGTAATTTTTATATTTAGAGCAGTATCTTTGAAAAAAATTAATGTATTCACTTTCCATAACGTCAACATTGACATAGCCTTCACTGTAGTTACGGGTACATGTCCACATATTGAACAAGCATAGCAAATTATGTAAAGGGACACAAACAGTTATTTCCAAATATGTGCAAATAGCTTGAGTTACTAAATTAATGTTGGTTTTGAGTTTATATGCATTGCACGAAATATAAGGAATTCGACTGCTAACACATTGCATCTAGTTATCTTTCATATGGTACACAACACATTTCAAAGATGGCAACACTGTATTGCAGTGCCCCTCATCACATTGGTTAGTATCCACCACGTAGCATTGTGACTCCCGATGCATACCCTAAAATAACGCGTACTGGCACACACACTTGCCACTGGAGGTATATTCACTTGTGATCTAATAATAGAGACAAACTTTATTTTATTACAGTAGATATTCTATTATTTGTAGAAAGTGAGATGCACATATGCAGAGAGCATGGGTGTACACGTATAACACAGGATCTCCACACCAACAGGGTGTTTAATTGCAGATGTTTTCAAGTGGTATGTTTTTTGACCCATGTCAGTTTCCAGATATTTGAATTAACAAGTTACATGTTAACAACGTATCACTTGTGAAAGACACATAGTTGAAAACAAGATGATGTGTTTTAAAACTTACTTTTACATTGAGGCAATAACAAGATGTGTTTTTCTGATCCTGTTTAAAAAATATTTATATTGGATGATAAACGCTTGTTCTTTGTACAGTATGGTTGTATGTCTCCCAAATGAAGGACCACATGTCTGAAATGCTGTGGTGTTCATGACTCATGGACATATTCACCTAAAAAGTGAGTGTACATTAACAATAAGGATAAACACATTGTGAATACATGACCAAAACTAGTAATTTCAATTTAAAAACAACTGATTGAAGAATGATATTAAATAAGGGTAAATCAATAGCAGATCACATTGGATGCATGCTTGTTGATTGGGTATAAAGTGCCCATTTAAAGCAACACTAACTTGTTGTGCACCTTGAGACTGCACTTGTGAAAGCACAATGATTATTTAGGACAGACAAAAGGACATTACGCCACACCACATTATTAGGGTTGGTGGTTTAATACCGTTTACCAGATGACCCACACTCTGTCGCGCTGTCAGAGTAAGCTTCCTTCGACAGAATCAAGGGGCACTATGTTAACAGAAATCTCATGATCTGCCCATCATGAAATGAGGGGTTGGACCAAGAGTTTGGTGGCCCATGCCCTGTCTTTAAAACTCTACATAAGGCCCTAGTTTGTAATAGACAGGGGAGTGTATTGGGGTTTATTCAGAATAGGAATGAGTGAGAGAGATTTAAGGATGAAGGAAGCTGTAAAGAGTACATGAGTGAAAAGAGGAGAGAAGGGAAGAGGTAATCTAAAGCTGCTGTGGTAGTAAGACTTCATGGGAAACTAAGTCATCATGTAGGTGGAGTCACTGTTTATGAAGATTTATGTACTTTTGATGATTAAGATTTTGAGGTTTTGAATGTAGGGAAGAAGGGAGCATTTTTGATAAGCACAGGTAAACCCTTACATGCCCTTAGGGTATTGCCTGAGAAGGATATGACAGATCTGATATTTTTCATGAACAAAGGGATATTACGCAAGATTTTGGTTTTGTATCTAAAATGTCCAGAACCTTTAGCCATTCTAAATTTCAGATGTGAATATTTGCTTTTTATGCATATTTGAAACCTTTGCATGTGTTCCAGCCTATGCATTTAATGCATGTTAATGGGTGCCAGTGTGCATGTTCTGTGTGCCTGCATTTCTACTAAACAGACAGATCTATTGGCATTGATATTGAGTGTTAGGCTGTGATACAATATGTTAAATGTTAAATCATGTGATGGTGCAAGATGTTACTTTGTTAAACCCTTTGATGTAACTTACTGAATACAATATTAACCTAATGCCTTTTTGCAGTAGGGAGTTGATTTAAAAGAAAAGCTGTTACGTTTATTTGTATCATATAAGTAGAGAGGGTGGAAAAATAGCTGCTGTTAGCAGAACAGGTAGGTGGCTTCACCTATTCCATTTGAATTGTACTGTGCACACCAGAAACTAATTCATGCTGAATTATTTCAATGTCGTCGAACTTCCAGGCACCAGGACAGGCAATTTCAAAAGAATTTCCCTTCTTTGAACGATCGCAAACAAAAGAGAGCACTTGCATTACTGTGCATTAGTGATCCATAAAGGGAAAGGATGTCATTGAAAATGATGTGAAGAAGCAAAAGGAATTGCATGAGCTTTTAAAAATCAATCAATGATTTCTATTTGCCTCACATAAACACATATTGATTTGAACGTCATCCAATTTTCCCTTTTCAATTTTGTGACGTTAGCTCTAAAGTAGCTTTGGCAGAGGTCATGTGCCTTACAGACTTTCATAAAATGTAAGTTTGGGCAGTTGAAAATCTTTTTTTTAATACACCTAAACTTATTCTATTCTAAGATTGGAAATCCTTGTGCGTACTGTGTGTGCTGCAAAGGTAATTTGTTCCTTTCTTCATATTGTTTTTGAAATTTTCTTTCTGGAAACAGTAATCCTACATTTAGTGTAAACTATGTTAGGTGCTTTTGTAGGCCAAGAAGAACATGACATTTGCTAAAACCAAAAAGAACAATTGACGGGCAGAATGCAGAACAATGTCATACATTCACCCCTGTACAGAGATCTGGGCCTAAATCCATCGTTTTTTTGCTCACCATGCCATTCTAGTTTGGACCCAGCCATATGCAAATCAGTCTTGACCCTGCGCCCAATGGAAACAGTCCAGCCCGAACTGCCAGGCCAGGTCCTCCCTGGACTGGAAAGAAGCATCCTAGGACCAGTTTTAGGCGTTCAGCCAGCATCAGCCAGGGTAGCTTCATTTCAGTGACATGGACAGCACGGGACCGACCTCTCGGCATACCCATCCCACTTGGTGTGGCACAAGAACAACTGATGGACAGAATGCAGAGCAATGTTGTACATTCACCCCAGTGGAGAGATCTGGGCCTAAATCCATAGTTTTTTTGCTCACCATGCCATTCCAGTTTGGACCCAGCCATATGCAAATCAGTCTTGACCCTGCGCCCATTGGGAACAGTCCAGCCGGAACTGCCAGGCCAGGTCCGCCCTAGACTGGGAACAAGTATCCTAGGACCAGTTTTGGGCTTGCAGCCAGCATCAGCCAGGATAGCTTGACTCCAGTGGCATGGAGAGCACGGGACCCACGTCTGGGCAAACCCGTCCCACTTGGTGTGGCAAAAGAACAACTGATGGACAGAATGTAGAACAATGTCGTACATTCACCCCAGTGGAGAGATCTGGGCCTAAATCCATAGTTTTTTTGCTCACCATGCCATTCGAGTTTGGACCCAGCTATATGCAAATCAGTCTTGACCCTGCACCCAATGGGAACAGTCCAGCCCGAACTGCCAGGCCAGGTCCGCCCTGGACTGGAAACAAGTATCCTAGGACTGGTTTTGGGCTTTCAACCCGCATCAGCCAGGATAGCTTGAATCCAGTGGCATGGAGAGCACGTGACCCACGTCTGGGCATATCCGTCCCACTCGGGGTGACAAATTAAATTCAAAAAGAAAAATCAATGGACAGAATGCAGAACAATCTCATACATTCACCCCTGTACAGAGATCTGGGCCTAAATCCTTCGTTTTTTTTCTCACCATGCCATTCCAGTTTGGACCCAGCCATATGCAAATAGTTCTTGACCCTACACCCAATGGGAACAGTCCAGGTAAAACCAGGCAATAGAAAACAATAGCTTCTTAAATTTAACAAGACACATAAATGTTTTTAGATGGCCAGACCCACATGTTCTATATAGAGGGAAGATTGCATGGTGCAAAGAGTGCATAACTTTAAAAATTGTAAAGAAACTGGGCTGACAGAAAAGCACAGATGTTAACTTGTAGTCCTCGATAAAATTTCAATTACGTCAGTGTAATTCACATAATTTTGAGAGTGCCATATTCCTAAAATTACACCATTACAATACTTCACCATATGCCATTCATGGAAAAAATGAACACACAGAAAGAACAGAATGTCTGCAGTGATGCTTTTCCTAAGAGTGTTCTAGTGCCAAAAATATATTGGAGTGCACATTTCAAACTAAAATATAGGGCAAAGAAAGATTTGCATTTCACATAATTTCTTGTAATTTCACTAAATATGGTCAAAATTTCAAGCAATTACTCAAAAGCAAATTAAACAAATGTTTTCACACCCCTGATAGTTGGTTTATGAAACTTCACACACCTTCTCTCTACAGGATCCCAAGGGGCTTGATTCGATGTTGACACTGCCAGGGAAATGGGACCGACGGGCCTCAGGTTGGCTGTCCCGACCACCTAATCATGATGCTACTTCACATATTGCTGTTGCATGCTCCCATTCCTCTACGGGAGCCGAAAACCGTCCTTAACACCATCTCCCATAGAGGAATTTGAAACTGTGTTCATCCCTGCACCCTTTGGCAGGCACCTCAAGGTGTCTGCCACACTGTGCAGGGATCAACAAGAGGAATCCTACAGTGCCCCCTAGGCCCTCAACCAGAGTCTGAATACAAAAGGGGACCCTGCCATGAATTCCTATTAGAGATCAGATCATCAGTGAATGTCATTTCCTGTATATTGCAAGCACAGTCACTCAAATTTCAGGATGACTAGAGATTCATTACTTGGCTAAGACCAGTGCATTAAGTATATTTATCAGCTTTTATTTGCCAGGAGTTTGACTCTTCAATATCATGTCTCATTTATACTGTCAATGTTTAAAAGGGGCTGATGGATTGAAATGTCTGATAATTAAATAACTGGATATTTTGTATAATTTCTTTATGATAACAGCAACTCTGAGAGTGAGAGCCTTAGGGGTAGATGTATTAAGAAAGCCTTTTGCGATTTCTTATTTGCGATGTTTTGCGATTCGCAAATATAGAATCGCAAAACGTGATGCATGTAGGTTTTAGCGAATAATCTGCGATTTCTTAAAAATCGCAAATTATTCTGCGAATTACCTGCGATTTCTTAAATTGCAAAATTCGCAAATTAAGAAATCGCAAAAAACGGGAATCAACCAATGCATGAACAGGGTGATGACATCAGAGTCAGGAAGTGTGGGTGATTACCTGCACCTGTTTGCCTGAGCCACACCCAGTGGCAGTTGGAAGACTTTTTGGGAGCTGTGCAGACCTGTTTTTCTTAGTCATGGAGCCTGAAAATACACAGGAAGGATTTTCTGGAGAGAAGAGGAAGAGAAAGCAGAAGTTTTCTGAAAAAGAACAGGAGACTTTAATTGAGGAGATGGCTTGCAACCATGAGTTGCTTTTTAGAAAACAAGCACTGAAAGTGCCAGAGGCACATAAGGGGAAAATTTGGTTGGACATCCAGCTGAAAGTAAATTCAGTTGGAGTAACAACTCGTACCATCGAGGAGTTGCGCAAAAGATGGTATGATATGCGCCTCCGGTCCAAGGAAAGACTAGCAGCAAGATTGAAGGAGTCCAGCAAGACAGGAGGTGGAACATCTACTGCTGAGCAGCCAACTCGACATGAGGAGCTGGTTGAGGCCACTCTCTTGCCTGAGAGTGTGAGTAGTGTTGCACAGCTTGACAGCTCTGAGCCTTCACAAAGAGCAGAAGGTAAGATGCATGTATGTATGTAAGTGAAGGTGTGAGTCATGCATGTGCTTTAAGTTAGTTGAAGTACACAGTGTGGTTTTCTTTAAACCAGGTATGCTGAGTCACAGTCAGTAGGCAATGCATTATGGGAGTTGTAGATACATTTCAACATGGTAATTTTTCACATAATCCAGAAACATAATGACATTGAGTTTTTTAATGTAAATTGAAATACACTACAAAAATAGATCAATCAAAGTAGGCAAACTTTATTAAGCTTATAAAGTAATCCACACAACAAACTCATATGGCTCTATCTACATCCACAGCACAGGCAGGACATTCCATGGAGGAAAGTGATGACAATCAATCGCTTCTTCAAGATGTTTTTGCTGTTGAAGAAAGTGCAAGTGATGATGTTGAGACCACTCCAATTGTCAGGAAAAAACGTAGACATGTGGCCCCTCTGCCTCCTTTCCAAGATGATGACATGGCACCTGATGGTGCAAGTGAGAGTGTACAGGAAGCAGTTGTTCCACCAGTACCTGTAGAGCAATCACAGGCACGGAGATGGTCTCAAGCATATACTATTGAAAGGTCAAATAGCAGCAGAGGTGGACAAGAGGACAATCCTAGTGTATTTGCAGCATTGGAACAGGACATGTTACATGTGCAGCGCCAACAGCACAAGGCCCTACGCTCTATAAACAGGCAGCTGTGCAAATTAAACAAGCATAATGCAGGCATGGGAGATGGGATGAGAGCAATGGCTTCATCAATGGATAGACTATGTTTGGCCATTGAACGCTCAGAGGAATCACGGAACAGGGCAGCACACCGTTCCCATGAAAGGATGCATGGCTACTCAAAAGCCATCAACAGATTGTGCACTGTTACTTCAAATTTTACTAGGCGTAGTATTACTATGCAGCTGGTGGTCAGTGAGTGCACAAAGAGTGTTGCCAAAGGTTTAGACAAAGTTGCATCTGCTGTTGAAGTACTCCAGACAGCAAACTCAGGCGCAAGTGCGCTGTTTGAAGCTGCTGACACTGAGGGAACCTCAAGTAGGAGTAGCAGTAATCCCACTCCTACATCAGATGTTACGCAGCACAGGACTGGAAGGAATGCCGGCCATTCTACATCCAATAGAAGCATGGAATCTGTGCAGCGCTCCACTCATAACAGGCAGCGCAGAAAAAACCTTTTTTCAAATCTTGATTTTGTTACTACTCATTTACCCTTTTATTTTGAAAAGAAAATGTAGGTTTGCCTGTGCATTAGCAGGTCATGTATCACTACATTAGTAAGCTCAATGTTTTCAAATTAAAAACATTCAATTCTGAAACCACATACATGTTTGGTATTAATTTTCTTACCTAAAAGTAATTGCGTGTTATCTCAATACGTCTTTGACGTCCAGCAGCAGCTCCTACTCTGCTGCAGCTCTTCTAGGTGGAGGTATTTCATCATCATCAGATGTATCTGAGTCACTCATTTCAATTGCAGTCCCTTTTATCATGGCCATGTTATGTAGCATGGCACAGCTAGTTACAATTTTGCAGCACATTGCAGGATTGTATCGTAATGCACCACCACTTTTGTGAATGCAACGAAAACGGCTTTTTAAAATTCCAAAAGTCCTTTCAATGACACCACAGGTTGAACGGTGTGCCTTATTATATCTCCTTTCATGTACATTTGATGGATTCAGATATGGTTTCAAAATAAAATCACGCACAGCATAGACACTGTCACCTGCATGATGAGAAAGAAAGAATGAGTGTGTGTTTCACATCAAAGCGAAATTGAATGCAAAATGATTGTACATTTACCTAGTAGATAACCCTCTCCAAACTGGCCAGCACTCAAACGTCTATTAAGTCCATTATGCCAAAAGATATAGGAATCATGAGTGCTCCCTGGGTACTGAGCCACATTATCAGTGATCATGTACTTTGTATTGCACACCATTTGAATGGTGATGGTATTATAACATTTTATATTTCTGTACACATATTCTGTGGCAGCTGGTGGAGTGATGGCAATATGGGTGCCATCTATGCAACCAATCACATGTAGAAAACGTGCAATTTGATAAAAATCCAGTTTAGTCTCTTGTATCTCTTGTTGGTTGTTAAAGAGGTAGATGTGATGCCCCTCCAACCCCTGCAATGACCTTTTGAAAAGAACCAGAAGCCAAAAGGTACAGTGAGCACAATACCTGCACATGCGTAGGAATTGATTGGGTTCTGGCTGTTTGATGTTCCAGAAAGTGTTTCAATTCATCAATGAGCTCCAAAATGGTATGTGGGTTAAGTCTGTATTTCTCAAAGATTTCCTCTTCTGTTTGCTGGAACAGCGTAATGCGCAGTCTGAAGATTCTCTCCTGCCTCTGTCTCCTCTGTGCAAGGGCTTGGATACGCAGCCTCCTAGCTATCATGTAAAATCCAGCCATTTTGACAGTTGAAATTACATTTTGGGTTCATTTTTATACTTTCAAATTGGTTATCACCTGCATGTAGTTGGTGTTAATTGCGATTTCTTAATTTGCGAATTTCATGTTTTCGCAATTCGTGAATTTTTCATACATCTCTTTGCGATTTCTTATCTTGCGATTTCATGTTAGTGACTTTCGAAAATGTTAAACCATGCAAAATAAGAAATCGCAATGAAATTTGCAGAATTTCTACTTTCGCAAATTTAGTAATCGCAAAAATTGCGATTACTTATTTTGCAATACGATTTCTTACATACATCTAGAATTCCTATTTTTTAGTCGCAACCGCAGTTTTTTTGCGATTCGCAGCATTTGTGACTAGAAAATAGCTTGATACATCTACCCCTTAGTCTTTTGTTGCAATTTTTCCAACACAGGTAAATTTATGTCACCCTTGCCAGTTACTGCTGTCAGTCACTCAAACTGAATCTCCGAGTGTGGGGGTGCTTTACTAGAATTTACTGCATCCAGCAATTATTGGTTTTGTTTGTTGGATGAGTAAAGAAAATGCGTCTTTTTATGGTTTTACCCACATTTTTGTTGATGTTTATTGCTGTTATCTGCACACTGGCGCACAGCTATCTACTGCCCATTGTATTTATTCAGAATCCTAAAACATGCAGAAATTAGCTATTCACTGATTGGGTTACTCAACATTTCGAATATGAAGTCATACTATAGGGTGCTGAAATGCAAGCATGGCATGAACAATTAAATTTCAACTGTTGACTTCGACACTTATTGTGCATCCACTAATGTAACAAAGGAAAACATGGCGTCAGGCCTACTATTGTAGCCTACCAGCCTAAACGATGTAGTGCAACTTGTTATAATAACCCTTTAAACAGGTATAAACCTCCCTTTCAAATATTAGTAAGTCTACCCTAAATAAGCTCATAGCCCACAGATAAGATGCATGGTCACATGGTATTTAAAAGTGGGGCATGTACAATATTTAGTGTACAGCTTAAAATGCTAACACTGCTATTGCAGGAATGGGACAAGCTAGAACAATTATTAAACCACTATTTTTGTAAGTTATTGAAAATCCGATAGATATTAGGGAAAAGTAATTTATGGGAAGTTACTCTTTACCTGCATGAACTAACTAATCAGTCGAAGCCTCTGCCAGCTCCCATCCTACACTCAAGACTGGGCATATGTGTGAAAGAGGTGTGAAATGCCTCTCAGAAGAACTAAATAGGCTGACCTGAATATGCATTGATGACTCCTCTGAACTCTACAGAAAATGCAGAGTGGGGCGGGGGGCATTCAGTTGACAGAACAATCTCAAATCCTGCTTGACAGGTATGTTGAGCAACATCTAGTACCTGGGCTGCATTTTGGGCCAGTTTTCAATAAGGCATACAGGAACGACTCAAAAGATGGGTATGGGTGTCCTGTAGAACTTTTACACAATGGCTTGGAAGTGCCCAGTAGTTATTCTCACCCACTGGCTTGGGTAAAGCATAAATGTGGTACCTCAAGGCACCTTCTCGACTTGTGAAATGATACTATGCTGACTGAAACTGCTGAACTAAGCAGCTGGGACTCCTGGAGGTTGGACCTTTCAAATTGAAATCCAGGGACAAAAAGAACTTTAAGAATCATAAGGCCTGCACACTAGGTGGCTCTAGGAACATAAAAAAGCTGAAATGGACCACTGCCAACTGCACTTGCATGGAGCTTTGCTGTTGCCCTCTGCTTCAGTCTCTAAGTTCTGCCCTTGAGGTGCTGGGGGTTTATCCGTGTAGTTGTTTGGGCACTACAATAAGTTTTTGAAAGCTTTTGCTCTAGAGCAACAGAGCTTCAAGGAGCCTGCATGAACAGTATTCAATCAGGAGTTTCATGGTGTCAGTCTGAATTTCAAGTTTGGCCCAAAACAGCAATGCCCTTTTTTAGATTGGGACTTAGAAATGTTTTTAAACTTCTCTAATTCCAGGCCCTAGCAGGGCCAATCTACTTGGTTACGATCAATGTTAAATCGCACTTAGGTCCTGGTCTGCCATGACCATTGACTACTATTTTCACATTTTGCATTTTGGTACTCGTTTCACTTAAACCTAAAAAAAACATATCACCTGTTACCCTTATTGAATTTTTGTTATTTTGATGTCAATTTGTTCTTTACATCTTCCTTTATTTTTATAAATTGGTGTGGGATTATTGAGGTGTTTTGACTGTATAGTTGTTTTGCTACTTCCTCATGCTTTGCAAATTTTCCTTAAGTTCCTAAGATAGGACTGTCGGCTCTATGCCATAGCTACCAGGAGTTGAGCTCAAGTTTACATTACTGAAACCTTTGACTGAATATAACTAATTATTCACAGAACTAATCTGAGACAAAATCCTCATTTATTAGTAGTAAATTTAGGATTTTGTCTTTAATTAAGATTTTGTCTTGTTAGGATTTTGTCTTAAGACCAAAACTTAAGACAAACTTAAGTTTAACTTAAGTTTAACTTAAGTTTAATTTTAGACAAAATCCTACTTAAGACAAAATCCTAACTTTACTACTACTAAATGCCCTCTGTGAATACCAAAAGTAGTAAGTTTAGTATTTTGTCTCAGATTTGTTCTGTGAATCGGCCCCTTTAGTGATTTCATCACTTGTGGTGGACTGCTTCCCACCCCAATTAATAATGTAATTTTTTTACAAATGGAGGTAATAAGATATTTCCCTGGCTCATTAAATAACACTGATTCAAGGTTTGCTGCTATAAATGGTGATTTGAATATGGAAAGAGATGCATGCCATACCTTTTTTTGCATGTATCAGAATTTTCTATTCCCATCCTACTGAAAAATTCTGGAAAAGTTATTCTGTCAAAATGCACCAGGACCTAATTAGTGGGAAGTGAACATTACCAAAACATTCATAAATCAAGTCCCTGAACAAACTCCTGTTTGTGCAGGGTTCTGAGAAGTGGAAGTTAACAAAGATCCAATACACACCTAATGGCCAAGAGCTAGCTCATGCATGCCGAAGAGGAGAATAGGGTGTCCTTTAGCAACTATGAGCAGTAGGAAACTACCAGAGACAGCACTGGGTTGTATGCATTGGCACATCTGCCCATGCCATAAGTGCAGCTTCTGCCACATTTGCCATTGCCACTGACTCTGATGCCACTACATCCATGATCACTATATCTGGTTCCATCAATCTGCCCTTTGGAGCACTAATGATAAGTGCACTTCTTACTCTTGAGGCAGAAGATGTAAAGCTGGGAATCAGCCAAGAGGATGACTCCAAAAATTCTGCACAGTTGAAGAATTAGTACATAGACTCTTAAGCAGACCAGGCGGAAAGGCTCATAGTTGCTCTGATGAAGGATGATAGCCAGAAACCGGTCCTTGGATGCTTGATTCCGGTCTGGGAAAGACATGGCTTGGTAGTTCGGACAGGACTGTTCCCATGAGGCACAGGGTCAGAGCTGATTTGCATATAGCCAGTGTCTAACCCAGGGTGGTGTGGAGTGCAAAAAAACGATGGATTTAGGCCGAGATCCTTGTACTGTGGTGAATGTATGACATTGTTCTACATTCTGTCCGTCAACTGTGATTTTTGCAATTTTCACCCCGAGTGTGCTGAGTGTACTCAGACGTGAGTCCCAGGCTCTCCACACCACTGGAGTCAAGATTTCCAGGATGATGAAGGCTGATAGCCAGAAACCAGTCCTTGGATGCTTAATTCCGGTCTGGGAAAGACATGGCTTGGTAGTTCGGACGGGACTGTTCCCATGAGGCACAGGGTCAGAGCTGATTTGCATATAGCCAGTGTCTAACTCAGGGTGGTGTGGAGTGCAAAAAAACGATGGATTTAAGCCCAGATCTTTGTAATGGGGTGAATGTATGACATTGTTCTACATTCTGTCCATCAACTGTGTTTTTTGCAATTTTTACCCCGAGTGTGCTGGGTTTACTCAGACGTGAGTCCCAGGCTCTCCATACCACTGGAGTCAAGCTATCCAGGCTGATGAAGGCTGATAGCCAGAAACCGGTCCTTGGATGCTTGATTCCGGTCTAGGAAAGACATGGCTTGGTAGTTCGGACTGGACTGTTCCCATGAGGCACAGGGTCAGAGCTGATTTGCATATCGCCAGTGTCTAACCCAGGATGGTGTGGAGTGCAAAAAAACGATGGATTTAGGCCCAGATCCTTGTACTGGGGTGAATGTATGACACTGATCTACATTCTGTCCATCAACTGTGTTTTTTGCAATTTTCCCCCCAAGTGTGCTGGTTAAACTCAGACGTGAGTCCCAGGCTCTCCACACCACTGGAGTCAAGCTATCCAGGCTGATGAAGGCTGATAGCCAGAAACCGGTCCTTGGATGCTTGATTCCGGTCTGGGAAAGACATGGCTTGGTAGTTCGGACTGGACTGTTCCCATGAGGCACAGGGTCAGAGCTGATTTGCATATAGCCAGTGTCTAACCCAGGGTGGTGTGGAGTGCAAAAAAACGATGGATTTAGGCCCAGATACTTGTACTGGGGTGAATGTATGACATTGTTCTACATTCTGTCCATCAACAGTTTTTTTGCAATTTTCACCCCGAGTGTGCTGGTTATACTCAGACGTGAGTCCCAGGCTCTCCACACCACTGGAGTCAAGCTATCCAGGCTGATGAAGGCTGATAGCCAGAAACCGGTCCTTGGATGCTTGATTCCAGTCTGGGAAAGACATGGCTTGGTAGTTCGGACTGGACTGTTCCCATGAGGCACAGGGTCAGAGCTGATTTGCATATAGCCAGTGTCTAACCCAGGGTTGTGTGGAGTGCAAAGAAACGATGGATTTAGGCCCAGATCCTTGTACTGGGGTGAATGTATGACATTGTTCTACATTCTGTCAATCAACTGTGTTTTTAGTAATTTTCACCCCGAGTGTGCTGGGAATACTCAGACGTGAGTCCCAGGCTCTCCACATCACTGGAGTCAAGCTTTCCAGGCTGATGAAGTCTGATAGCCTGAAACCGGTCCTTGGATGCTTGATTCCGGTAAGGGAAAGACATGGCTTGGTAGTTCGGACTGGACTGTTCCGATGCGGCACAGGGTCAGAGCTGATTTGCATATAGCCAGTGTCTAACCCAGGGTGGTGTGGAGTGCAAAAAAACGATGGATTTAGGCCGAGATCCTTGTACTGTGGTGAATGTATGACATTGTTCTACATTCTGTCCGTCAACTGTGATTTTTGCAATTTTCACCCCGAGTGTGCTGAGTGTACTCAGACGTGAGTCCCAGGCTCTCCACACCACTGGAGTCAAGATTTCCAGGATGATGAAGGCTGATAGCCAGAAACCAGTCCTTGGATGCTTAATTCCGGTCTGGGAAAGACATGGCTTGGTAGTTCGGACGGGACTGTTCCCATGAGGCACAGGGTCAGAGCTGATTTGCATATAGCCAGTGTCTAACTCAGGGTGGTGTGGAGTGCAAAAAAACGATGGATTTAAGCCCAGATCTTTGTAATGGGGTGAATGTATGACATTGTTCTACATTCTGTCCATCAACTGTGTTTTTTGCAATTTTTACCCCGAGTGTGCTGGGTTTACTCAGACGTGAGTCCCAGGCTGTCCACACCACTGGAGTCAAGCTATCCAGGCTGATAGCCAGAAACCGGTCCTTGGATGCTTGATTCCGGTCTGGGAAAGACATGGCTTGGTAGTTCGGACTGGACTGTTCCCATGAGGCACAGGGTCAGAGCTGATTTGCATATAGCCAGTGTCTAACCCAGGGTGGTGTGGAGTGCAAAAAAAATGATGGATTTAGGCCCAGATCCTTGTACTGGGGTGAACGTATGACATTGTTCTACATTCTGTCCATCAACTGTGTTTTTTGCAATTTTCACCCCGAGTGTGCTGGGTATACTCAGACGTGAGTCCCAGGCTCTCCATACCACTGGAGTCAAGCTATCCAGGCTGATGAAGGCTGATAGCCAGAAACCGGTCCTTGGATGCTTGATTCCGGTCTAGGAAAGACATGGCTTGGTAGTTCGGACTGGACTGTTCCCATGAGGCACAGGGTCAGAGCTGATTTGCATATCGCCAGTGTCTAACCCAGGATGGTGTGGAGTGCAAAAAAACGATGGATTTAGGCCCAGATCCTTGTACTGGGGTGAATGTATGACACTGATCTACATTCTGTCCATCAACTGTGTTTTTTGCAATTTTCCCCCCGAGTGTGCTGGTTAAACTCAGACGTGAGTCCCAGGCTCTCCACACCACTGGAGTCAAGCTATCCAGGCTGATGAAGGCTGATAGCCAGAAACCGGTCCTTGGATGCTTGATTCCGGTCTGGGAAAGACATGGCTTGGTAGTTCGGACTGGACTGTTCCCATGAGGCACAGGGTCAGAGCTGATTTGCATATAGCCAGTGTCTAACCCAGGGTGGTGTGGAGTGCAAAAAAACGATGGATTTAGGCCCAGATACTTGTACTGGGGTGAATGTATGACATTGTTCTACATTCTGTCCATCAACAGTTTTTTTGCAATTTTCACCCCGAGTGTGCTGGTTATACTCAGACGTGAGTCCCAGGCTCTCCACACCACTGGAGTCAAGCTATCCAGGCTGATGAAGGCTGATAGCCAGAAACCGGTCCTTGGATGCTTGATTCCAGTCTGGGAAAGACATGGCTTGGTAGTTCGGACTGGACTGTTCCCATGAGGCACAGGGTCAGAGCTGATTTGCATATAGCCAGTGTCTAACCCAGGGTTGTGTGGAGTGCAAAGAAACGATGGATTTAGGCCCAGATCCTTGTACTGGGGTGAATGTATGACATTGTTCTACATTTTGTCAATCAACTGTGTTTTTAGTAATTTTCACCCCGAGTGTGCTGGGAATACTCAGACGTGAGTCCCAGGCTCTCCACATCACTGGAGTCAAGCTTTCCAGGCTGATGAAGTCTGATAGCCTGAAACCGGTCCTTGGATGCTTGATTCCGGTAAGGGAAAGACATGGCTTGGTAGTTCGGACTGGACTGTTCCGATGCGGCACAGGGTCAGAGCTGATTTGCATATAGCCAGTGTCTAACCCAGGGTGGTGTGGAGTGCAAATAAACGATGGATTTAGGCCCGGGTCCTTGTACTGGGGTGAATGTATGACATTGTTCTACATTCTGTCCATCAACAGTTTTTTTGCAATTTTCACCCTGAGTGTGCTGGGTATACTCAGACGTGAGTCCCAGGCTCTCCACACCACTGGAGTCAAGCTAATCAGGCTGATGAAGGCTGATAGCCAGAAACCGGTCCTTGGATGCTTGATTCCAGTCTGGGAAAGACATGGCTTGGTAGATCGGACTGGACTGTTCCCATGAGGCACAGGGTCAGAGCTGATTTGCATATAGCCAGTGTCTAACTCAGGGTGGTGTGGAGTGCAAAGAAACAATGGATTTAGGCCCAGATCCTTGTACTGGTGTGAATGTATGTCATTGTTCTACATTCTGTCCATCAACTGTGTTTTTTGTAATTTTCACCCCGAGTGTGCTGGGAATACTCAAACATGAGTCCCAGGCTCTCCACACCACTGGAGTCAAGCTTTCCAGGCTGATGAAGGCTGATAGCCAGAAAACGGTCCTTGGATGCTTGATTCCGGTCTGGGAAAGGCATGGCTTGGTAGTACGGACTGGACTGTTCCCATGAGGCACAGGGTCAGAGCTGATTTGCATATAGCCAGTGTCTAACCCAGGGTGGTGTGGAGTGCAAACAAACGATGGGTTTAGGCCCAGATCCTTGTACTGGGGTGAATGTATGACATTGTTCTACATTCTGTGCATCAACTGTTTTTTTTGCAATTTTCACCCCGACTGTGCTGGGCATACTCAGACGTGAGTCTCAGGCTCTCCACACCACTGGAGTCAAGCTATCCAGGCTGATGAAGGCTGATAGCCAGAAACCGGTCCTTGGATGCTTGATTCCGGTCTGGGAAAGACATGGCTTGGTAGTTCGGACTTGACTGTTCCCATGAGGCACAGGGTCAGAGCTGATTTGCATATAGCCAGTGTCTAACCCAGGGTGGTGTGGAGTGCAAAAAAACGAAGGATTTAGGCCCAGATCTTTGTACTGGGGTGAATATATGACATTGTTCTACATTCTGTCCATCAACTGTGTTTTTTGCAATTTTCACCCCGAGTGTGCTGGGTATACTCAGATGTGAGTCCCAGGCTCTCCACACCACTGAAGTCAAGCTATCCAGGCTGATGAAGGCTGATAGCCAGAAACCGGTCCTTGGATGCTTGATTCCGGTCTGGGAAAGACATGGCTTGGTAGTTCGGACTGGACTGTTCCCATGAGGCACAGGGTCAGAGCTGATTTGCATATAGCCAGTGTCTAACCCAGGGTGGTGTGGAGTGCAAAAAACCGATGGATTTAGGCACGGGTCCTTGTACTGGGGTGAATGTATGACATTGTTCTACATTCTGTCAATCAACTGTGTTTTTTGCAATTTTCACCCCAAGTGTGCTGGGTATACTCAGACGTGAGTCCCAGGCTCTCCACACCTCTGGAGTCAAGCTATCCAGGCTGATGAAGGCTGATAGCCAGAAACCGGTCCTTGGATGCTTGATTACGGTCTGGGAAAGACATGACTTGGTAGTTCGGACTGGACTGTTCCCATGAGGCACAGGGTCAGAGCTGATTTGCATATAGCCAGTGTCTAACCCAGGGTGGTGTGGAGTGCAAAAAAACGATGGATTTAGGCCCAGATCCTTGTACTGGGGTGAATGTATGACATTGTTCTACATTCTGTCCATCAACTGTTTTTTTTGCGCTTTTCTGTTCGCAACATGGAAATGGAATTACAATGTG
The DNA here is from genome assembly GCF_964263255.1 of Lissotriton vulgaris. Classification (NCBI taxonomy): domain Eukaryota; kingdom Metazoa; phylum Chordata; class Amphibia; order Caudata; family Salamandridae; genus Lissotriton; species Lissotriton vulgaris. Next base: position 2,097,021,420 of record NC_141685.1, on the reverse strand, counting down.
TTACAGGGAGCTTGGCTGCCCTACTTGTGAGCCTTACTGCATAATGTGGGGGCCAAGACAGCTGTAACCTGGACTGGAGCAGCAACACTGCTTCACTTTCACATACCTCTGAGCAGGTTTCACCCCCTATATCTCACAGTCCCAGCTTTCTGGGACTAGTCAGACCTCGGCCAAGAAGTACAGAAAGTATTCTTCATTGAGCTGTTAGTGAGTTGTAGTTAGGGCAGCAGTTATGAATGAGTTAGCAAGCTGTTTCAGACAGGGGTAGATGGTTAAATGTAGGAGGTAGAATAGGGCTGTCAGCGACAAAGTGCAATTTTTGTGTTTATTGGGTTGGATACATTTTCTTCTATATGCTCACTTATTTCAATATAATATTTCACATCTAGGAAAAATCGTTTCAAGCCTGGATGTGAAACGGTCTCACATAGTATCTATGTTCTGCAGGGATCGTCTGTATCCACTGTAAATGCTTTTCCAGAGGATCATTTAGCCCCAAATGGATCCAATGGAATGGTAAAGGCAATATGTCTACATTACACATGATATGCAGGTTAACATTGGGTTAAATTAACCCATTGTGTTAAACATCCCAAGTGGCCCCAGGAGTTCCAGTGCCCCATTTGGCAGAGTATAGCAGCACACTGATATACTGGCACCCCCCAATTGTCTAGCAGATAGTCTAGATAAAGTTTTCTGTCTTGGGGTCTTGGTGAACACAACATACTGTGACACTAATCTGAGAAGGGCTAGTAAAACCTACATCAGGACTTTGAAAATATTGGCTAGCACTGCCCTTTCCACTTGTGTCTGGAATTGCAGTACAAAAGTAAATCCCATGAGAGGTGGGTAGTAGTCAGAATGACTATGATTAGTTTCATTGCATCCCCAAAGGGAGTCAGCAAGTGCTGTATCTTCCATAGGTCTAGTCATTATGCTGGCAGGAAATAAACTGTGAACATTTTGAGAGGCTTAGTTCATGCCTAGATGAGGCTGGGTCCCCTTCTGCATCTGAGAGACTGACAATGCCCGCTGGCTTTGGGCGGCTTCTTTCTGATCTGCCTCTGTAGGAGTAGCTAGACATTGATTTGGCTTGCATTGAACATGAAGAAATGGTTTTTCTGTACTTTCTCCTTAATATTGCTTGTGAGTATGTAAGTTGAGGACATAACTGTATCTTTATAGCCTTGGTGTCCTATTGTTCACTGATCACCAGTGTACTGTAGGCGTAGACGTTTGAATTCATACAAAGTAGGCCTTTTGTCGACACACTTATGTGTCAGGTCATTTGGATACATTTGGCTTTGACAAATTATTTTTTGCTACATTTTGCCAACTGCCATGATATTCAAAGCATGTCATCGCCATTTAAACATGAATCATATTTATTTCAGTAGGTGCCTTGTTCATTAAATTGGCTACATCCTTTATCTACAAGCTGGCTCAGTGGTGTCGAGGTCTAATGACTGTACTAAGATCCACTGATAATATCTGAGCATAGGCCAAGGGTCTCTGGTGGCAATCAGACACACTGAGGGACTCTTGGGGGACTAATGTGGATGACATATGGCCAGAGGACAGGTTTTGAATGTCAGCAGTGGGGCTGCAAGTAGGTTACCTATGATCCAGACTAAGGACTCTGTGGTCCAGGTTAGTTGCTCGATATCCAGCGTTTGAGCTCTGAGAATTAGCAGAATGTTTCTAATTGTTTGCATGGGTGCTCTGTTGGTCAGCACACTGGCAGGGGCTCAGGTGAGGTGCTCTGAGTACCTCAGGGTATCAGCAAGGTGATTTTATGAGACAATGGCATGCAATCTAGCTCTCATAGAGCTAGGTAATTGTCTTTGAGGTCTATGTGTGGGTAACCAAATGCTGACTGAGAGGCCCATTGAGGCCACAGTTATTTTAAGTGCTGGCTCAATGTTTTTAAATGATAGATGGGAGGCTTTATGTTATGAAATCCCACACCCATTTAGAAAGATAGAGTCAATGTTAATACATTATTTGACACCAAAATGACATAATTCCAGTCAGTAGAACTAAAGTTATGAATTATTAAAGTTTAAGGTAAAAACTGGCACTTAAATGATCAAAGCGCAAAATGCAGACATCTAGTTACATGAGACTGGGTCAAAGTAAAAAATGATGTCCGACAGCGATGGAGCACGAGTTGGACGCAAAAAATGAATTGGGCCCATTCAAGGCTTACCTTCGGAGAAATTTGAGGAAAAAGTGTCTGAGAAGGTAGAAATTCACCAGGTTAAGGCTGCACGCAGTGCCTGAGGAGAAGGCATCATTGTCAGGGAGCTCCTGAACAACGTCGGAGGAAGGCTTTACGTTCAAACCTAGGACCTGATTTAGATCTTGGTGGACTACCAATGTCACTCTGTGACGGAGTATCCAAGAACTCTGTCAAGCTGACGGAATCATGCCCACCATATTTAGATCTATGCAGGCTGAATCTCCATCTGCGTCAACATAGTGTTTGCCATCGCGTATGCATCTCAACACTGCCTACGTGGCAGACTCCCCTGCTAGCAAATAGTACTCCATCGCCACCAGGGCAGCAGGGTTGTGCAGAGCCTATGTAGATTTCACAGTTATAATGGTGGTGTTCTGTCATGAGTTCGGTCAGCATTGGACTATACCTGATGCTGTAGGATAGATGATAGCATAAAAAATTGTATGTGTTTTGCCTAATTGTTTTCACCTGCATACCATACTATATTAAACGCTATTTCAGACCATGATCCTTTTTCACTCCTTTTTGAAAGGAGAAATTTGCTCACTGACATCAGGTTATTTTGTAGGTTTTCCCTGCTTCTTGTTTTTTTTCTGCTGTCATTTATTCCCTTGTTGTTATTTAATTTGATTTTACCATATATTTATTTGGATAGAGGCACTGAGGAGAAATCACTGTTTTACAGAGGGTGAACTGTCAGTCATGGTAGATGACATCATTAGAGTGGAGCCATAATTTTTTGTAGCCCAAATCCAAAATACAACCATATCTCAGACAAGGCAAATGTGGACCAGAATAGTTAAAAGAGTAAATGCTGTCACAAACAACCTGCACACACAAGAGGAAATTAGGAAGCGATGGAACGACTTGTGAGAGGGAGTGCATTCTCTGGCCTCCCAGCATCACCTGGAGGCCCAGAGGACTGGCGGTAGTTCTCCCAGCCCCCCATTTCAACTATTTCCTTAGGTGGAAAGGGTTTTGTGGATTCTACATCCTGAAGGCTTGATAGGAATCCCTGGTGGAGTGGAGACTGGTAAGTAATACTTTGCAATATGTCACTAAACCTAAATATCCTGTTTGCTTTGAAGTTAACTGTTGCTAATGTGTTCAGCACATTTGCTTTTTACATAGAAACCTAAATATATCAGTGAATATTTCTTTGGCTTGTTTGTTCGAATGTATTGTGTTGTATTTAAAATAACAGGTTTCAATCTCTACTACATTTTACATGATGTGATGGTTCTTGTATGTGTTTGTACACCAAATAACAAATGACATATGTGTTTCATATACTAAATGTCTATTCTCTTTTTACTGCTGATTTTCACTTGGTATGTTCAAGTTACAATTTTGCAAGTGTTGTGAATGTTTAATTAAAAGAACTACACCTACCATGATACCTTTTTTCTGTTTTGTGAAAATAATATTGCAATGTAAATGTGCTCATTGTCCCTTTCTATCACATTTTCATATATGGTAAAGTGTCATTTATTGATCAATCCCTATTTAATGGTCTCTTTTAAAAATTGATTTGTGTAACATTTTTTATGTTGTCCTTTCCTTGTTATGCAATTACAAATGAAGTCATTAGTTTCACAAATAAAAGTTTATTGACTGAAATGTTTTTAAGGCATGTAACTTGTTTGCTGAATATAAGTGGTATATGAGAAAAAATTACTCTGCACCGTTTATATGATGACTGATGCTAAACATTATTAAGTGTAAGTGTCTGTTGTTTAGCCTACAAGGCCTTGGAATGGCTAATTTCACATTATTCCCCTCTACTGTGTTGTGTTGAATAGTTGATACATTTGTTGTATAGTTACTATTTTATTTTATTTTGAGGACATATTACCTATTCCTTAGAAGTAGTTTTGTCTTAAATACAAACTGTTTGTGTAGCTAAGAACAATACCACTGTAAGATTAAATCACAATATTCAATTGCTTTCCCCTTTTAGGTAGCTACCTGTTTTTTCTTAAAACTCATTGGATGTGTAATCCACACTTTTACAATGTATTTATTTTTTTACATTCATAATAGTCCCAACAGCCCGAGCACGTGGCCAAACATCTGTCACTGAGGAACCTAAGGAAACATACAGAAGAAGAGGAGAGTCCTGGTCCATCTGATCTGCCTGGGCAGAAGACTCCAGTGACTCAGACCACACCTACACCTTCCACTCCACTTGTTACAGCACCTCATCTATGGATACCTCCACTTCCTGTGTCCAAACCAACACCGTACTGATCTTGTGCCCCCAGTCCTGGTTGCTGTTGAGGCACCACCACCACCTTCAGTTCATCCAGTTCCCATTGAGATAGGGCACACTGCTTCATGAGCACAGGGTAGTGGGTGCAGGGCTTGAGAAGGTAATATATGGGCCAGGAAAGTGAGGCCACTGGGTTTACTGTCACCCAGGCCACAGTCAACTAAGGCTTGGGATCCCTCCATCAGTGTCAATACATGATGGTCCGGGAGATGAAGTATTTGCAAAGGGGGTACAATGCACAGATGGAGAATCTTAACTCTAATGTGGGTTCCCTGACTATGGTGCTGAGGGACATTTACACCCAGGTGGGCAGGGCTTTTCCAGAACTATCTTTCCCTTTGTGTGGTCCATCAATATCTAGTCCGACTACATCTGACTCAGCCACAGAAAGGGAGACCCTGCCAAAAGAAGCAACCCTTGCACCCACCTAGGTCCCTGTAACTGTGGATCCACCAGCCTCCTGCAGGAGCACACGTTTATCCGGACCGCTAAGAGAGGATGGCAAGACCACCACCATCACCAGCAAAAGACACGGGACATATTTATGTTTCCTGGCGCATCCCTGCAAATCAGCAGGGATGACCAGGAAAGATGAGTCACGCAAGTTTACCCTTGCGCAACCACAGATGCACCGCATTTACATTGCGGCGCATCATGGTGCAAGGATAAACCGATGCGTGTCTCATCTGTTGGCGTAATGTTGGCGCAGTGCTGGAGTTGTGTTGCGGACGCGACGCAACTCCAGCACTGTTCCAACCCTGTTTCAACCCTGCCTTTGTCCAACATAGGAGTCAAGCCTTACGCCTGCTTCGAGCAGGCTCAAGGTTTTAACGCAGCGGCGTCAGAAACGTGACTAGGTGAAATCTTGTAGATTTCACGCAGGCACTTTTCCGAGGCATTCCTGCGATGTAACCCCCCCCCTGCACCGAAACGCCCACATGAAACATGTTGCAGGTTTCATGTGGCACAGGGATTTACAACGTGACGCATCTCCCTAGATGCGTCACGTTGTAAATAGGGCGCAACATGGCACATGCTTTACGCCGTCGCTGCATGACAGAAGTGATGCAATGGCGGCACAAATGAGGAGCAAGGGGATTGTAAATCTGCCCCACAAAACCTAATTTCCTCCAATGTGTTACTACCATTCCCTTTGTGGACTATTTTCTGGACACACTCACCTTTTTGATGGCAGTTGTATTTTGGATATTGTGCTTCAAACAATTGTGACTCTTCATTAATGGTTTAATTCACCATGACTGACAAATGATTGTATATTTTTTTAATGAAGTAGGTAAAAATTTCTAATTTCTACCATGACAACAAAATACAAATACCAAAACTGCATCAACTAGTATTTTGTTAAATTTGAAAAAGATTGGCCAGTCAAATGTTTCTTAAGCATTACAAACCATACATAACACAACCCGTAGTTCTATTTTGACATTTTTAGAGTATTCACTACAATTATGTGACGACTTATCAGAGTTCTTAGAAAATAAAATTAAAATGATTCTAGAAGACATTGATGAATCTAATGAATTCAATATCTGTATTCTTAACACCAACAGTCCACCCTGACTTGCTACTTCACATCTATCGGACCCCCCCAGAGCGACCTTGAACAAGATAGATTCTATCTCTACAGAAGCATTTAAATCCTTGTATAGAACTATTAAGTCAGGATCACCTCTCGACCCCCTCCCCCAAAACAATGGATAGGATGGGAAGATGAATTGTCAGTACCCCTCTTACAACTTTGTAACCAATCCCTTGAAAATGAGGTGGTGCCAAAATGCTGGAAAAGGGCTATAGTTAAGTCGCTGTTGAAGAAAGCATTGTCCGACCCTACAGTCTTGGCCAACTACAGACCAATCTCCCTTCTACCTTTCCCAGTAAAAATATTAGAATGACATGTTAGTAAAGCTTTGTCTCAATATCTGGAAGACCACTCATGGCTAGAAGAAGAGCAATTTGGCTTCTGACCTGGTCGTGGAACACAGACCACGTTGATCTCAGCGACTGATGAAAAAGCCAGGACGACAGAGAGTGGACATCCAGGAGTACTGGTCCTCCTTGACTTATCAGCCACGTTTGACACTGACAACCACTGCACTCTACTGACTAGATTATCGTCAGTGGGTGTCCGAGGCCCGATGCTGCACTGGCAAAAGTCTTACGTGGATGACCGTTGTCAGGCTGTACCCATGCCTGTTTCTCTCTAAACCTAGAACAATTCAAAGTGGTGTTCAACAAGGCTCTTCCCTTAGCCAAATTCCATTCAATGTCTACATTGTCCACTAATCTCCCATATTAAGTCCCACAAGATTAAATGTATTAATTATGCAGGCAACACCCAATTGATTCTATAAAAGTCAGGCTAACTCTTATTGCAATTTCCAGGTCTGCATTTTAGACATATTTAGCTGGATGAATGCAAACTCCCTTGAGATAAATGGAAGCAAAACAAAGCTCCTCTGCTGCCACTCTAGTAAAATCCTATTATCCATACCCCCCAATGTTTGGCCTCTACCCAGAGAAACCTCACTTGGTAACTCAACTGTGGTCTGGAACCTGGGAGTAATACTAGATGAGAACCTTTCTATGCAAAAGCATTTAAATGGAGTTGGTGGGACATGTTTCACTATGATTCACTGTCTTAGGAAACTGTACCCAATGTTAAAGTAGGCTGGACCACTGTAATGCCCTCCTTTTAAGAGCTCTAAGCTATTTATTAAAGAAACTGGATCACATTCAGATAGTCACATGGAAACCAACGCTAAACAGACCTCAGAACTCCTTGGCCTCCGGTTCTCTCAAAGATCTCCATTGGCTGTCTATTAAACAGAGGATTACTTTTAAATCACTCTGAATTGTCTTTAATGCATTAAAGAATAAAGGACCAACACCTGTGAAAGCCAGACTAAAAAAATATACTCCTGGCAGGTCCCTTTGATTGGCTATGCTCAAGTATGTCCAAGAACAGAGATTCACTAAAGTCTGTCAGGGAGGACGCGCCTTTACAGTGAATGGGGCTCACTTATGGAATAAACTGCTAGTCTCAGTAAGATCTCAAACTGACTTGTTTAAGTTTAGGAAATCCCTTAAAACCTGGCTGTTCCCTCATTCATTATTGGATTAAATGTCTGTTTTTTCCTAACTAGAATATACCCCCTTTTTTAATCCTCTATTGATGCATCTAGCTATCGTCAGCATACCATTTTGGTCACAATGCGCTCTATCAATAACAAAATACAAATGCAAATCCAGTATTGTGGAAAAGGTGTACTCTTGGGATGATGTAATGCCTTTTTGCAGCCTTTAATGAGTTCTCAAGTGAAGGAATAAATTGCTCATTGACTTCTTAATTGCCATTGGTAATTTTTTACACCTTTTGCCAATGTTCCTGAAGCAGGTGCACCAAGGGGATCACTTGCCCCATGGTACAGTCCTCCTTGCTACTTACTGTGTAATAACCTCAAAGGGAAGTATGACATTCATCAGGCCACTAGCCCCTTTTTGTCCACCTCTATCATCATTTATTTATTTGTTTATTTATTTACTGACTTATACCGCGCTAGGAACTCGACTCCCTGAGGAGTATCTCCGCGCCTTTGGTAACATCAATGAGCAGAGACCCTATCCAATGTATAACAGATTCCCTATCAGGATTAATGATTGAACAGGAAAGTTTTTAATTTTTTCCTAAAAGGAAAATGTTCCTTACAGGTTCTGATGTCATGAGGGAGATTATTCCAGAGCTTTGGACCAGCAACTGACAAGGCCCTACCCCCTTGTCGGGATTTCCAGAACCTAGGGACACAAAGCAGTTCTTGGTCCCCCGATCTCAAAGACCTTGAAGGGGCATAAGGAATGAACCTCCTGGTTAGGTAGTCAGGGCCTTTACCAGTAAGGCATTTGTGAATGGTGCAGCATATTTTAAACGACACCCTCTGTTTCACAGTGAGCCAATGAAGTTTACTTAGTAATGGGATTGAGGGAGTGCGGGCTGGGGCATTACAGACAAGTCGTGACTTTGGCCGTTGCATCCCCTCTGCTTTGTAGTACGTAATCATTGATAGAACCTTGGTGCTCAAACAGGCATTGCAGCATGTACTAAATGGTATTCTAACATGTTGGCACCTACTGTATAAGGACTTTTAAAGGGGCTCTATAAGCACACTGATTGATCTTTAACAGCTTCTGGGCTTTAAACAAATAAATAAACTTAATCAGATTTTGAGACAGGTGACCAGTATGTTGTTGACTACAACTTTTTATTTGAGGAAGCCCTACACCATTAGGTTTATGCAATGTGCTAAATCAAAGAATCTAAAGTATCCTTTGACCGTCATGGCTCTGCCTATAAAACTGCCATTGTGAGAGGCATCAAATGAAATGCGGAAATCTCTGCATTAAAGGCATTCGTAGACAGTAGTATTTATTTTTGGCCAAGATGTTGGTAGCTTTATGCGTTTCTCCATGGTGACTATTGCAGCAATTGCATACTGTCAAACGCCTCAAAAAGCATTATCAATCAATCAATCAAGCAGGATTTGTAGAGCACACTAATCACCTGTGGGGATATCCAGGCTCAAGTTCCAGGCTCACGGTCTTCACTTAAAAAGCCAGGTCTTGAGGCCCTTCAGAACTCCTGAAGGGAAGTTGAGGTCCGAAGGTGGATGGGGAGGCGGCTCTAAGACTTCATGATGAGGTAGAAGGAGCGACCTCCACTGTTGCTGCGGCCGTTGTGGGAGGTGTGGGTGATGGAGAATGAGGCGGAGCATAGGGGTCTGTAGAGTAAGTAAATGCTCAGGCAGTGGCTGATGTATGCTGGCCCTTGGTTGTAGAAGGCTTTGTAAGCGTGCATCAGAATCTTGAATTGGCATCTCTTTTGGATGGGAAGCCAGTGGAGTTTTTTCAGGCGGGGGGTGATGTGGGTCTATCTGGGTAGGTCAAAGATCAGTCTGGCCGCCAAGTCCTGAATGGACTACAGTCTTTTCAGGAAGTGTGATTTGATCCCAATGTAAAGTGTACTGCCATAGTCCAGGCGGTTGGTGATTAACCCTGGGCGTAGTCTGCATTGTAGCGCAAAGCGTAGCTACGCGAAGTGCACTTCGCACTACGGGAGTTATGTGTAGCTACGCAAACTGCGTAGTGTACTGTGCAAAATGCTGTTTGCACTGATTGCACAATGCCGGATGCTTGTCCGCACTGTGCAATCAGTGCAAACCTTATCTTGCACAGTGCAAGCGGTCGTTTTCTGCAGCTCGAGTAGGTTTGTACTCGAGCTGCAGCTTTCACAACACAGACTGGTAGTTTCTCATCATGAGCGGTCGCGAGCATACGCGACCACTCGCAAAATGAAACCTGACCTCCCTGCGTTGAAAACATCAAGTTGCTAATCGCGAGCGTGGAAAAAGTCTTGCTGCAATGTTATTTTGCTCGCTCGCGGTCGCCAACTTGACGTAGAGGACCGCGAGCAAGCAAAAAATGCCCGCTACGCTACGCATTTTTGCACTGTGCTACTTGCAATTGTCCTAGCGCGTAGTTGCGCAAACTACACGAGCGTAGCGTAGTCCTACGCCCAGGCCTACTGGTGATAAGGACTTGAGTGATGGTTCATATGGTGGAGACTGAAAGCCATTTGAAGATCTTTTGAAATGCTGATATGGATATCAATGCATTTCTCGATAAAAATTAACAGTCATCCCTATTGATAAAATCACCCGTCCAAATTCTACATCTACCTTGTGTGCCAATCAGGGCCTAGCACACATAGTGATCACGCGGACTTTTGGATGCATTCACCACTAGCCACATGTGCCCACGCAAGGTCGAGACCCACCTGTAGTAACGATTGATCGTTAATTTATGACTCTGAAGTACCAACCAACATTCCTTCTAATGTACGGTACTCCGGATATGTTTATGGCTTGATGTAAACATTTATGAAAGACTAACTAGAACCACATGTAACTTGAGACAGTCTTAGACCTTATGCCTGTTACTGTTCTCCTGATTGACTTGTTTAATTAAACAAAGCTGTTCCTGTTTTGCCAAACTTTCTTGTCTTCTGTTTTTTAAGGAATTTGAACCCTAGAAACAGAAGCATGTGCAGAGTGAGGAAGTAGATAGAGGAGACTGCATTGATCTGGCTCTTCATAGTGAGTTTGCGGTTTATGTTGATGCTGAGGTTTCTGGCTTGGTCCATGGGGGTGGAATGGGGTCCTAGGTCACTGGGACATGAGTAGTCGTCCCACGGTGATGCAGAGTTTCTGCAAATCAGCACTTCTGTTTTATCTGGACGAGTCTGAGGCAGTTGACTTGCATCCAGTTGGCAATGCTGGTCATACAGAAGTGGAAGTTGGCCTTGGTGGTGGAGGGGATAATGAGAGGATGAGCTGGGTGTCATCTGCATAGGAGAAGATGTTCAGCCCATGGTTTCTGACAATTTAGGCCCGGAGTGTCATGTAGGTGTTGAAAAGGTTCAGCTGAGGGATGATCCTTGTGGGACACCACAGATGATGTTCTTGGGCTCTGAGGTGAAGGGAGCAGTGGGTTGGGTTTTGAAGTTCCTTTAGATGGTGGATATTTTGTTGGGGAAGAAGTCAGCTAGGGAATCGCAGAGTTCCTGGGAGGGGGTGATGCTGTTTTCAGTTGCTGAGGGGCTGGAAAAGTCTGTGATGATGCTAAAGAGTTCTTTGCTGAGGTTGGAGCTGTTGGATGCGGTTGGCTAAGCCGTTCTTTCTTGTGATTGTCAGGATTTTGTGGTACAGACTGAGTGACGTCCTGAAAGTGGTCCAGTCAGAGGCTCCTTCATTTTGCACCTTCTACTTTCCAGTTCTTCACAGTTGCATTTCAAGGTTCTTAGTTCCCTGGTGTACAAGCTGGTTTGTTTGGAGGGTTTGCGGGGGGTGACTCTGTTGGTTCAGATGGAGATCCAAGTGGTGAAGTTTTTGACAGCTTGTTTATCTTTAGAGGAGGTGTCGGGGAGATGAGTTGGATGTGTTGGTCCATTGGCTCTAGGATACTCTGTTCCAACTACAGGGGGAGGTGCTGACTGTTCTAGGGCTTGGCTAGGATCTGCTGTGTACGTGAAGTGTGTGATTGCATGGTCTGTCCAAGTGAAATCGGTGGTATAGTTGTATTTGACTCTGTTTCTGGAAGTGAGGATGTGATGTAGCATGTTTCTGATGATGTATATGCGGTCGGTGACTATCCGAGTGATGTTGTTCATTCTCTATAGAAGGTTGACGGTGTTGGCCTTGGCGAGGTGGATATTGAAGTCTCTGAGGAAAATGTAGTGTTTGGTGTCAATGGCACAGGTTTGATGAGTTCATGGATGGCATCACAGAAGATAGGGTGGGGTCCTGTTTGTCTGTGGGTGCCTCTGATGGTGGTTTTGCCATTTATTCTGAGCTGGAAGTTGAGGAAATCCATGATCGTGGTGTTATCATCCGTAGTGGTGCTGCAGTGGATGGATTCCTTGTGGCTGGTGGCGATTCCACCACCATGTTTGTTGATGCAGTCCCAATGAGCAATCTTGTAGCCAAGGGGAGTGGCCATGGTGATTTCAGGTGCAGAGGAAGATGTTTATCCAGTTCTATGTTAGGAAGATGATTCGGGTGAGGGCAGTGATATTGTTTCATATCTCGGTCTCATGCTTGAAAAGTGATCAGGCATTGAGCAAAAGCCAATGCAGTGCTTTGAGTGCATTTGAATTAGGTAAGGTTGTGGGGAATGTGTGTGTGTCAGCGCTGTATCAGAACTGGCGGATGTAGAAGGCGAGAGGTCCTCCTGTAGAGCTTGGAGAGGTACTGCAGCAGTTATTGTTGTGGGGTGTCGAGTTCAGGGCTGTAAGCTCAGTCCTAGAGTAACGGTGGATGGTGTGAGGGCCAGGGTTCCTGGCACTGAGCTTGCCTTTGATGTGCAGTCTTCATCAAGTAGGTCCTGGGAGGGATGCTGGGTAGGAGGGTGGCAGGAAGAAGGTAGAGGGAAGCGGCGACGGCGCCGAGCAGGAAAAAGAATGGCAAATCTTTTTAAAAATAAAACTAAAACTGGCTGACAAGGACTAACCAGCAGAAGGAAGGAGGAGCCCTAGCAGCAGTATGGAGAAGGAGGCACACAGAAGAAGGAGGCACTGCCAAGCAGCGAGCTGGAACCTTTGAGGACCTCCACAATAGAGTCAGGCTGTGACCTCCATTAATTAGGTCCTGGGAGAGGTGCTTGGGAGGTAGGCTGTGGGAAGTGGACGGTGGGAAGTGTGTGGCTGGAAGTGAGATCATTGACAAGTGGGCAAAAGAATGGCAAGGAAATCTAAAAATAAAACTGGCTGACTAGGACTAACCAGCAGAGGGCAGGAGCAGCCCTAGCAGCAGTGTGGAGGGAGGAGACACACAGAGGAAGGAGGCACTGCCAAGCAGCAAGGGGGTACTGGTGAGCACCAGTGGCAAGATCAGCAACTAGCTTTTGTTAAACCCTTGAATGAGATCCAGCGTGTGGTGAGGTAAATGTAACCTTCTGCTTGATTTCTGGTCCATATATCTGACGTGAAGTGGGTGGACTAAACAATGATCTCCTTTATAGCTTCAACATCCAATTGCAGCACTTTATGGTGCAGCACTGGCACAGCAATCATGGGAAAAAAGATTGGGCTGGGAACATTCCATTTTGGACAGAGGGATTCTACAAATTCCAGAAACCCCTCTCGTTCCACAAAAGAAAAAGTGAGGAGTTCAATCGCAAACATTTTTGGCCAGCTTCCCATTGTAGTATATATTTGGTATAACTTTATCCCTCTGTCCCTTGCCCCATTCTGAGGTTGCTGAAGTGATGACCCCACAGAAGGAGAAACAGTCACAGGCTGCTTCCAATGATGCCACCATTTTCTTTTTCCTCACCATCCCTGCCTTCGATCAGTTCAACTACTTCCATCTCATGACCAGCTATTCCTTTTGAGGTGCACCCCTGACATGATTTTGTGATGCTTTTTCACTCCCTTAATATATCGTCTTCCTGGCTTACCACTGTAATGTTTATTCCTGCAAACTGAGGCAGTCTAAGTGGGGCAGGGGTGACGGAAAAAAATTAAATACTATAATCAAAATCAACTACATTGCAGGCTACTACAATCAGCCACAATCACAAATAAATACATAAAGAAAAAGATATGAGAAAAAAGCAAAAATTAACAAAACTGGCATTGGCCTCTTCTTTCATCAATACTCCTAGGGAATGGAAGAAAATTATAATAATCAGAAACACCCACTGACTCTACCAATGGTGGCCATTCACCACGAAACCTGGCTCAGCACGTCTCACTAAATGGTTGTCGGTCACATGGCCAGCAAAGAAGGAGACAAGCAGAACAATAAACATGCCTGCACCACTTCACATCCCTCCTCAAAAAAAAAATCTTCTTGCATTGGAAGGAAAGTAATGCAAAAATAAATGCCCAATATGTACCTGAAATGTGTCTTTGCCCATTACCCACCACCATGAATGAAATAAATGAAAAAATTACTTTTATTTGATTTGATTTAAAACATAAAAGGGTGGCACATCCACCAATATGCATAAAATACATGAGCAATTATATCAATACATTAATTAACATTTTTGCATTAAAACAAGTTAAGAAGGAATGCACTAGGTCTTACAGATTTATTGGGCTGTACAGAGCGGGCTTACTGTGGGATTCAGCTTGAGCTGCACATCAGATAACAATCCAAAAAGTGGCCCTGAAGTAAAAGACAGCTATGATTTGACAGTTCCCCCCTAATTTTTTTTTTGTTTATGTTTTTTTTAAAAAGGTCAAATTATCTTCCTTTCTATAAAGTATTGTTACTAGTGATAGAGTCGGCTTGGTGATTTAAACAGATGATTAGTACAGTTGGTAAGTTCCAGGATAAAGTGTGTGGTGCAGTGAATAAATAGACTGCAAACATTTTCAATTGCACTTTATCTAAAATGACGACTAGTACCGTTGGTAATTTCCAGGTATTTCTGCAAGGTAAAGTGTGTGGTGCTGTCAGTGAGTAGACTGCTGAATGTTAACTGCACTTTATCACCTTGCATCCCCAGCTGGTTCAAGGTGTCTATTGCTCTTTTCCAGTTCATTTGCCGCTATACTTAGAAACGTTTTTGCCTTGCATGCCAATTGTACTGTCGAGCCTCCTAGGCATTTTATTACGGCTGTTCTGCAAGTCCATGTTGGTTCTTTTTTTAATAATGGCCACAGAAGGGCTTCCTGAATATGTAGTAAAGCTGGACAAATACATAGTAGGTGGAGTAGCGACTCTTCTCCTTGGCCAAAAAGGTAACACTCCATTGTGGGCTAAACCCATTTCCATTTTGGAATGAGATCTTTTGATGGATAAACACTCAGGGCCAGATGTAGGTAAGTAACATTTACCGAATCTTAATTACCGAAAATTACCGAATTTTACCGATTCGGTAATAAAGAATCAGTAAATGTGAGGGGTGGGTATGTAGGGAATCCAGATGTTCCCTTTTACCGAATCGGTAAAAGTCGGTATTTACCGATTCGGTAAATACCGAATCGGTAAAGCCTATTGATTCCTATGGGCTTCAAAGCCCATAGGAATCAATAGGCTTTACCGATTCGGTGTTTACCGAATCGGTAAATACCGCATTTCACAAGGGTGCAGGGGGTGTCACTTTGACACCCCCTGGCACCCCCTAAACAGGATTGGGTGCCATGTGGCAGGCATACAAGCCCTAGGGGCAGGTCTGCCTGCCACATGGCATAGGTGTGCATGCACAAATGTGTATGCACACCGGAATCGGTATTTTACCATGAAGTTGGATTTCATGGTAAAATACCGATTCGTTAAGGCCTTTGGGACTCAGAATAGTCCCACCTACATATGGAATTTACAGAATCGGTAAAATTACCGATTCGGTATTTTACCGAATCGGTAATTTTACCGATTCTGTAAATGTAGATTTACCTACATGTGGCCTTGGATTTAGGCCCCTACATACCGATTGGCCATTTACCGGTCGGTAACGGCCGAAATCAGCCGTTACCGGTCGGTAAATGGCCTGAAACGGCGACCTACATCGGGCCCCTTGTCTCAGTTGTAGGAAGCTGGCTATGTATATACTAGACCAAAGTGAGGTATAGTATGCACAGAGTCCAGTTGCACCCAAAGGTAGGCGGAGGTAAAGTTAGATAGAACCTTACTCTCTATTTGTGATATTATAGTCGAGCAGTAAGGCAGTATCAGAGAACAGTGTTAAGCATTTGTTGTACACACTCAGTCAGCAAATTAATGCACACACTCAAAGACTGAACTTCAGACCAATTGTTTTTGAATAAAGATATTCTTTTAGTCATTTTATATCTAGAGCAAGCCCGACACAGGTAAGCAATACATACTTTACAGTTGTAAATGCTGATTGTAGTTCAGTTAAAATGCAATTGTAAATGTACTATGGTTTGACTTACAGTATTTGCGGTCTCCGGCTGCTGCCAGAGGTTGCTGTTGAACAAATCCAGTGTTCACTGGAGAAGCAGTCTTTGGAAGTGAAGGCAGACAGGCCCTCTTGGGTTTTTGACGTTGCTGGCTGCAGGACGCACTGGGATTTCGCAGGAGCAGGTTTAAAGGGGAGACAGGCCGGTAGGGCTGGGGCCGAGTTAGTGGGCGTCTTCCTCTTGTTAGCTGCTGCACGGCTGTTTGGTCCATCTTCTTCTTTTCTTCTTGTTTCTTGTCTGGATCTGAGGAAGCAAGGTTCAGCTGTGCCCCTAAATACTAGATTTAGGGGCATTACAGGTAGGTAAAAGGCAAGAACCAAAGGGTCTCTTCCCTGGGGTGGGTACACCCCATATTATTCTACCCTCCAGTGGGAGGGGGGCATGTTCCTTTCCCTGGTTGGCTGATTCCCCCATCTTCAAGATGGAGAGGACTGAGAGTTGTGCTTCACTTGCCTCCCCCACCTGAGGGGTGGAGTTGGCAGAGGTGGGCACACTTTTCTGCCTCACTTGTTTTTCCTGCCGGTTCTCCCGCCCAAAGTTGGGGTCAGAAATAGTGGGGGCCAGTTGCTGAAAGCAGCAATTGGCCTGGGGAAGCTCACAAGGTGGCAAGCCTTTGAAGCTTCCCCTTCCTGAACCCTGCCCATCCTGGCACCTCGTCCCAGGATGTGCATTGTTTAAGGCCCCTGAGACCAGCAGGCTCTCAACGCAGGGGTCCAGAAAGTTGTCTGGTGGTGGCAGCTGAAAGCAGTCACTCAGCCAGGACACTAGAGGTGTGTACGTTTTCGGGGGTCATCTCTAAGATCTGTGTGCATTTTTCAATAAATCACACACTGGCATCAGTGTAGGTTTAATGCGCTGGGAAGTTTGATACCAAACTCCTTAGTTTTCAGTGTAGCCATTATGGTGCTTGGGAGTTCGTAATGACAAACTCCCAGCACCATATACTCTTAATGGCAGCACTGCACTTACAATGTCTAAGAATGGACTTAGACATTGTAGGGGTACAGGGCTCATGCACCGGTACTCTCACTACTGGTACGGTGCACCAAGCTAGAGGGGTAACTGAGCTATGCCAGGGGAGTGGGTGTAGGCATGGCACACAGGGATGTATGCCATGTGGACTCTTCACTTTGTTCTGCACCAAAAGACGCAGCCTGCAAAGGCAGTGTTTGAGTGTAGTGGTACAGGACCTCTAAGGGTGGCACAATAAGTGCTGTAGCCCTTAGAGGCCTTCTCTGGTCACAGTGCCCTGGGTATCTGTGGTACCATTTACCTGGGTCTGCCTTGTGGCCAGAGATGCCAATTGGGTTTAGGCTTCAATGCCGTTTTAGGCAAAGAACATAGGCCCTGGGTATCTGATTAGCAGGAGCCCAGGGCATACTCAGTCAAAGTACATCAGCAATTCAGCAAAAAGTAGGGGCAACCATTCAGAAAGAGGGCACTTTCTCACATTTATAAAATCAGTTTCCGCCTATTTTGATTTGCTAAATGTTCTGTCAGGTATGGTTGGGGTTTTAGCATTTCATATGTTGGCATTACTTTCCAGGCCTTGGTTGCTGAAGTCAAGGAGGCTTGGTCTATTACCTGAAATTGTAGCTTTATGGTTTTGTTAACTATTTGTTTGAATTCAGAGTAAGACGATATTGTATTGCAAGCATCCTCTAGTTTTAGAGCTGTGATGGATTGTCTTAAGGAAAAGCAGACTCTGTTAGTCGATCTGGATTGCTTTTCAACCTCCAGCCAGCAGTAGTGTGCTAAAGAGTCTTCCTCCGCTGACCTCATTCTCCAATAATATTCGTCTAGTTGTGCTAGTTGATTTAACAAGCGATGCAGTCCTCTGGGGGCTTGAGAGAGCAACACAATGTCATCAGCATATTGCAGGCTTGTTGTTCGGATGTTGCCAAATTTTGGGAGGTCCCCTAGTGTTACATGAAGGTTATTGTCTAGGTCGGCTGTATAGATGTTGAATAAACAGGGGTCAAAACGCACCCCTGTTTTAAACGGTTTACGGTTGTGATTTTGTTTGTTTATTTGGCCCATGTTTTTGAGTAGAGATTGATGATTGCATGTAACAATTTTTTGGGGGATCCCCGAGACTTAATTTGTGCCCATAGCGTGGATCTAGGGACCTTGTCAAAAGCTGCTTTGAGGTCTACAAAACAGGTGTACAAAACATTTGAATTAATTATAGCTTGATTGGCCAAGAGTGTAAAAGCTGATACATTTGTTAGAGTGCCCATCCCTGCTCGAAAGCATGTTTGTGTGTTGGGGATCAGTTTTGTGCAATTGACCCAGTCCTCTAGATCTTTCAGCAGATTAGTTGCGTAGATTTTTGCCTCAACAATTATAAGGGTCAATATTCTGTATTTGGAAGGATCAGAACGAGCCCCTGATTTATGTATTGGTTGCAGGATACTTTCTCGCCATGAATCTGGAATGGTACCGGTCTCTAATGTGTATGCAAACAGCGAGGTTAAATGCACGGACCAAAATGCTGGGTCTTTTTCAAATAAGGCGTTGGGCGGGCCATTTGGTCCCGGGGCCCCACCTGATCTTTGTTTTTTTATGCCATTCCAAACATGTTTTTCTGTGATCTGTGGATGGTAGTCCTGAGAGTCGGGCCTTGATGTTTCAAACGAGCATAAGTGAGAATTACCTTCTGACTGGTTGATTTGAAAGTGAGGGTGATTTATCAGTTTTGCTTTATAGGTCATAGACTATATTCTCTGATTACTTCTGAATGCTAGGGCCTGGGAGTTCAGTCCCGAAATGATGGTCGTCCTTTGTTTGAAGTGGTCTTATTTATCCTTGTCTCCTTCAATGTTTTATTTTTGACAGAGGCCCCTGAAAGGGTCTGGGTGTTAAATGTGGCATCTATGTGCACTCTCCACATGTGTTCCATGATATCAGAATTGAAGTGCCTGTTTTTCCCATTTGATTGAATATTAATGAGTACCCAAAACTGTTTTGAATTTTGTTGCTCGCTGACATGAACATTTTCATCCAGAATTGCTCCTGGTAAGATCGCTTTGCCGTTCTAATGCCTTTTCTTTAGGTCTCTTTTCATTTGTTCAATTATTGTCAAGGTCTGCCGGTCGAGTTGGGGGCCCTGAGTTCATATTAGTCTATGAAATTTGTTTTGTTTTTTTTAACCTTAACACCTTAGCTGCGTGTAAACATTTCTCCCCAGTGCTGCGCTGTCCATTAGAACTAGTGCTGAATGGACGTTCAATGGTCGTGCGCAGCACTGGGGAGGTAGCGCTGCTGACGACCATTGGCCGTCAGCAGCACTTAAGGGGTTAAAGTGTGTGTATACCAGTCTGCCCCGGTGGTTGCAAACAGTTTTTGGCTTTTAGAGTTGTTTTTATATTTAAACTATTGGTGAAAGACTTCCAAGTTTCTGTCCCTAAAGGTTTTGTGTCATAAGGAGTCAGTAGAGCAAAACATGACTTCATGATTGTACCTACATTTTTTTTATGCCATGTTTATCATTTTAGATTATACAGTTGGGTTGCTAGTATGAGGGCACTTGCTGGCTGAGCTCTTTCTTGCATGTTAGTTAATATGAAGGATTGAGGGTAATGGCTCTTTCCTTTATGTGGAAATTTGATATGAGAGGGAATAAGTCGGGATACTCTAAGGTAAAATCAATAGTTGTTCTTGATTTAGCTGTCACTCTTGTAAAAGCTGCCGTGCTGTCCTGCGAGCCTCTTCCATTTAAGGTAAACAGTGAGAGTTTGCCCAATAATGCAGCACATCTCTTGCCTGATGTATCCCATCTAGATGCATTGCCTTGTCTGGCCTGCCTGTGTGATGGTAGGATTTCTTCTTGAGCCTGCATTAGATTCATATTGAAATACCCAGACAATATTATGTTGGCATGTGAGTAGTGAGTTTTAAAGCTCTGAGTGCAGCGGGCAGTTGTTGGATGTTTTTCCCCTTCTGCTTGTGAGCAGGGTGGATGTAGGTATTCAAGGTTAACAAGGTGCTAGATGACTGGCCTCAAGTTTTGTGCATTGTATCCAGGTGGACTGTAGTTCGATTTCCTCAATTTTTCATAGGATGTCTGTTGAGATGTAAGTTGATAGACCACCCTTTGCTCTTCTGTGGTTTACCTCCTTTATTGCAGTTTTATGGTGTTCTTTGTAACCTACTATTGAGGTGTTTGTTGTTTGCCATGTTTCTTGGAATAACAGCATATCATACTGTAAGTTGAAGTGTATGAAGTCTGTTTCATCAAGTTTGGAAGATAAGCCATTCATGTTCCAGGAGCAGGCCTTGCATCCCTGGACTTTTTTGGAGTTTTTATGTATATTTGTTCATGATGCACCATATTTTGTATTTGTGACACTGAACTGTGGATTGTCATCGAAGGTAGATATTTTGGGGTGAGATTGTGATTGTAATATGCCTAATTGTTTGGCTGGCACCTTTAGTTTGATCAAGGTTGTCAGAACCTTTTGCTCCTTTTAATATACCCCTTGTGCATTGGGGTTTGTTGTAGTGTGCTTGGGTAACTAGGTGATTCCACCTTATTTAGTTTTATTGACCAGGATGCAAAGTCCTCCATATGCCTCAGGATCTGGTCAGGAATGAGATCATCTATCCAAGTTTCTATTGTTAT
This sequence comes from Lissotriton vulgaris, assembly GCF_964263255.1. Classification (NCBI taxonomy): domain Eukaryota; kingdom Metazoa; phylum Chordata; class Amphibia; order Caudata; family Salamandridae; genus Lissotriton; species Lissotriton vulgaris. Next base: position 2,097,000,779 of record NC_141685.1, on the reverse strand, counting down.
TTCAGACCCTGGTTGATTCCGATTGGGTTTGAACTCAATACTTTCCAGGTCTCTTGATTTAATATGGTTCAGGGATGGAAGGGTTTCTAGTAGCCTAATTATTGCACTCCTGTTTAATATATCGTGGGCCCCTCTCGAGATGTAGTGTGGGACCAGCTCTATCTGGACGTGGTGCTTGCTATGAGAAGCGGTTGATTGTATTTTTGTTTTATTGATCAAGGGCCCATTTGATGATTCTGGTGGGCATTGACTGTGTAGTGCCCTTTGGCGATTATCTCCGACTTGGTTCTGTTGGATATGTTCGGTGGTCTCTCTGCCTTTCAGGCAAAGAGGACTTTTGTTCGCTTCTTTGTTGACTCTACAATCTTCTGAGACTTCCATTTCCTTGGCAGCATTGTCTAGGGTGCGAATGTCTCTTGTTTTTGTCCTGAGTTCCTAAGAAAGTGACTTATGCTGGTTTTGTGAATATCTTTACTTATTGTGTTGTTAAATTCCCTCTTAACCGGAGGTTGAAATATATCATAAATTTTGGTTGTTTGTAAAGTTTTGGTGCTTCGTGGTTTAGGATTTCTTGAGACAACGGCCTCTTTTTTGTTGAGATATTATGCTCCAGTGTACTCTCCGCAACCATTTACTTTCTGCTTCTTTTCCGTGGCCATTCTGGATACGTGTCAGTGATGTTTGTGGGCAGGTCTTATTTCATTTAGTTGTCCTTGCTTTCCTCAAGCGTTTCCGTTCCCTCTCTGTGAGTGAGGTTCTCAGACTTGTTTGTTCCTAGGTTCCCACTGCTTCCTTATGGAAGTAATCTTGATTAGGAATTGAGGCGGACCCTTCTAGGTGTAATTGATCGTTCAGTAGTTCAAACTCATTCTCGGTGTCAAATGAGATTCTACATTCGTGGTCTTGGAACTTAGCTTTCGCTTTTACTCTTGGAATATTGCCACTTAGGCTCTCCCCGCCAACTCTGTCCATTTCCTTGGGGATTCTTTCCTTAGATGGTGATGTAGGGTTTATTTGTGTTTCCCCTAGCAGCTCTGGCATTATGTTTGGAGCCCTTGCGAGTTTTTCAATTATTTGAGGGCAGTGACAGGTATGATATGTAATATCCTTTTCTTTTTGGACCTTCGAGGTTCATAGTGTTTAAATCTTGCTAACTCGGTTCTATCGCATGAATATTTATTTTTAAGACATTTAATAGCTCAACTTGAGTGTTTAGCTTGTTGGCATGGGATGCCATGGCCGATCCAATGATTTCCATGGTGCCTAGTAGTAGTGGCGCCATTCCCTGTATTTTGTTGGTAGGTGTACGATGTAGACACGGCGAAACCTCGGGGATATTTTAATTAGTCTATAGTCCCCGTGTAGTGGGCTCGTTTGTGCCTGCTGATACAGATTCAATTATATGAAGTTCGACTGATCGATTATTGTATATTGCAGCCTTTCAGGGCATTTCATGATATTGCCTTTTGAAATCTGGTGATTTAGGTTGTTTTGAGACTACCTGAATGGTGAGAAACATGAATTTCGGAGATATATGTAATTCGGATGAGCACAGACGTACCGAATAATGGAAGGTCTTCCTACTTGTTACTATTGATTTCCTGGATTACTTTTGAAGTCACAGACCGCCCAAGTTGATATCGGCAGGCAATTGATAATACGATTTTGTGGTAGGTAAGGCTACATGGTTAGTCATGTTGCTTTGTTTTAAACACATGTAATTTTTACACTGCTGGTTTAAGCACGATGATAAAAGAGTTTTTTTCACGGTATGTGTGTAAATAGGATTAAAACGGTTCGGTGGTGGTTTTTCTTATCACATCTTTTCCTTTCGGTGTGTAAATAGCCAGTGATACCAGAACCTTGAGGAATTCTCTGCCCTTATAGTGGGAGTGGCCCCCTAGGGTGCCTGTGCCCGTGAAACAGACAGTCTCATTGTTTTAAAATTTAGAAGGATGTAAGTAATGATAATGTCTATTTACGTTTTTGTTTTCGGATTTCTTGCAAGATTATTGTTGCCCTTTGTCCTGATGAGGCCTGAAACAGCTTGACAGGCTGAAACGCGTCGACAGTTACTATTTATTTCGACACCTTCTTTTTATTTAGAAACCATTTGGATATAATCTTTAGGAGCAATATTTTGACTAGAAGCCACAAAGACACTGTTTTTGGCTTCTTCATGCCCCTTGTTCTTTGGGTGTTCGAAAAGGAAATAAGGCTAAGAAAAGACATTGCCAGATTTTCCTTGTACACAAACGATTGGGCCATCCACACAACCCTTGGATTAAGGATCTACAACAAATGAGAGATTTCAGTTCTTGGATTCTGAACAAGATAGATTGCTTTTGAATCTTGATAAACTTTTTCACACAAGATTAAATATTGCGTGAATTATATGTATGATGTAAAAACATGAAAAAGGATTTCTAAAGGAATACGTTAAATCATCTTTTGTTGTATGTTTTTTCTTTTTAAGTTTTAATTGTTGGTAATGGCTAGTAGATGAACGTTGTATTAGATGAGATATTTACTATACAATGAACTGTATGATGAGACAGATAAATAGTAGTATTTGTCTTGACAAATAACCTCCCCTAGGAAAATACCGTTGGCATCCCCTTTTTCTTAATTAGCTATATTCACCCAGATGCCGTATAGTTTACCGGGTATCCACTGTTGTTAATAATAGTAGTAGTGACAAGCAGAACTGGTTGGTGGATATATTTGTGCATCCGTCAAGGATTTGTCTCCTTGTTCCTCGACGTTTCTTAATTGAGCGTTTTCACATAAACCCTGTGGTTCTAAAGGGGGGGCCAACATGGCTTCAAGGGACACAACCCCCTTTATCTTTTTTTCTGATGGTCCCCGTTCCATCTGCTGAGCGGGTTGGCATGAGTTGAGGGTGTCTCAAGCATGCATGGAATATGTTCTTGACCGCAAGCAATTGGCTCCCTGTGTTGGTCCAGTAATTATGTTTCTAGAACTGCTGATAAGTTGGATGGTACACAAGGGCTTGGAAAACTGTCATTCCAGCACACAAGATCTTCATTGAGGCATTCTAACACATTTTGTTGTTGCTGTTGTTGATCTTGACTAAGTTGGCTTAATTGGACCGGTTTGACTCACTGACTGTGTGTATTTTCCCAGTTTGTGCCTGTCTCTATATGGATAAATACCTTTACGACCTGAAGATGGTGTCCTTGACGGTTAGTTGGTGAATTTAAATGATTGTGTGTAGGACTATCATGGCTTTTACTGTCTCTTGTGGATTGCATAAGATCCCCTTGTTCCGCTTTTTTTGTAGCTATTTTATTAGCGCTGTCGCTATTACCGTTGCCTTCTCGGAGTGTGTCATCGGTGTCATTGGTGGCATAGGTGATATTGCCTTGCTTGGCTCGTTTTGCATCCTTGGCTTACTTATTAGTTTTATTTTTCTCCGGGGATAGTCTGTAAAATCTGTAATAAGTGCCAGCTTACTAGATTTGGCTCTAGTTCTGGTGATTGGGCTGGTGGTGATAGTGGGTCTCAATTTGCCTTCTTTGGAGTTGTCCAAGTCAGTATCCATGTCCTTGTGTTGATTAATCTCTGATTCCGAGTCCTAGGTTCTGCTGGGGCTGTTCGCTACTTGTTGGTCTCCATTTTCCCTTTTAGGTTTCCCTTGTGGTTTTCCTACAGCGCCCCCTGATTTTTCCTGATCAAATTGCTTGGGTACTGATATAGGTTGAAACGCAAGGGATCGAGAATTTGTTCTGATCCATGAGTCCTGTTATGTGACTTGATTAGTTGGTTGCTGCCACAGAGCAGGTCGCTGTTGTGCGCTGATTGTAGGAGGCTGGTGATCAGGGGGCACCCCTAATCCTTTTCTCTTATTCCCCCTTTCTTTCCTGGATGGGTAAAGCAACATCTGGTGCTCCTGGCTGCTCTTGTCTCTGGACTCTATAGTGTTTCTGGCCTGTTATGGGCTGTCGAGGTTGTGGCAGTGGCATACAGTGAGCGACTAAAGTGGGAAGAGAACTGAGGCGGGGGCAAGTGCGCACACAAGGCTGGGCTGCAGGCTGCACCTGACTTGGTCAGGCCACCTCTGCAGTGCTACCAAGGGGAGACGCCGCGCACAAACTTGCCTCCATACTGGTGCCGTGGCAGCAGCAACCACAAGCCCCAGCGGACACCGGGGAGACCAGCAGTGGACTTGCCCCTCCCACCAGCAACCGGAGGCTTAACTACTTGCGCCTCCCGCTTCGCGGGAGACGCCGCGCACAAACTTGCCTCCATATTGGTCCTGCGGCAGCAGCAACCACAAGCCCCAGCGGTCACCGGGGAGACCAGCAGTGGACTTGCCCCTCCCACCAGCAACCAGGGGCTTAACTACTTCTTGCACCTCCCGCTTTGTGGGAGACGCCGCGCATGAATTTGCCTCCATACTGGTCCTGCGGCAGCAGCAACCACAAGACCCAGCGGACACCGGGGAGACCAGCAGTGGACTTGCCCCTCCCATCAGCAACCGGGTGCCTAACTACTTCTTGCGCCTCCCGCTTTGAGGGAGACGCCCCCTAACGATTTTGCCTCCATACTGGTCCTGCGGCAGCAGCAACCACAAGCCCCTAGTGGACACCGGGGAGACCAGCAGTGGACTTGCCCCTCCCACCAGCAACCGGGGGCTTAACTACTTCTTGCGCCTCCCGCTTCGCAGGAGTCGCCGCGCACGAAATTGCTCCATACGAGTCCCGCGGCAGCAGCAACCACAAGCCCCAGCGGACACCGGGGAGACCAGCAGTGGACTTGCCCCTCCCACCAGCAACCGGAGGCTTAACTACTTGCGCCTCCCACTTCGCGGGAGACGCCTGAGGTAATATGAATTTTTATAGTCATGAAATGTCCCCTAACGTGTACCCCACCGTCTCCATGTACGAGCTTAAAGTGCATGTAACTTCCCTCCTCGACCAGCTATGAAGACGCAAATATATTTGCGTCCAACGTTAACATGTCCTCTTTCAGATCCACCATGAATGGATCGATAATTCAGTTCCTAAGTATGCCTTGCCAACGTCTTTTCATGGTGCACTTTCACGTTTCTCCTGGCCCTGCAGAGCTAGGCCCTGATTTCTGCCATCGAGCCTTTTCTTGCATTCTGTCTCCTGAAAGCTGCAACGTGGGATACATCCCTGACCTCTGTCCTACTCCCTGCATGGCGAGCGGTGCCCGGCTCGGCCTGCTTGCCTGCCAAAGACAGTATTTTGCCTTCGAGTTATCAGTATAGCCGAGCCCAGCTCCTCGAAAACACATTCCAGTCTAGTAGAATAGATAAACAATTCCCCGGCTGCAGAGCAAAGGGCCCGGCCTCTCTGTCTCCATGCAAGTAATTCATTGCTCCCGTTACCATGGTAGGCCCATGGCCCCTCGCATTACACGCAGACACGTAGTCGCATATGTACGCATTAATAGTCAGTATAGAGTAGCCTCTGCCCGAGAGACCTTTACTTCTAGATAATATAGTTCCCCAAACACAAGATATCAGATAGGATTTAGGAACGAGTCGATCTGACATGCCAGACTTCTGTCTCTTTCCTGTAGTGTTAAATGTCAAGTCCCCTGCACCCTCCAGCCTCACGTCAGTCACACGTCATGCTGCTGCGCGCGCATCCTTGCTACAGATTTCTGCTGACACTACAAGATTCCTCTATGTATCCACCCATTTGTGACACTTTTATGTGACGTTTCTAGCACACACCTCTGTGTACGCCCTCGTGCACGCCTTTCTGTTACGCACATGTGTTCTTATCTCGTTTCTCTCAGCTGTTACGCCTTCTGTATCCATCACCATTATATGCATTTACTATAAATTATGTATTCTGTCAATAAAGTATGCTCTATCCCTTCCTGATCCTTGATGGTGAAAGGAACATGATACCCTGGTTCGAACCATTCCATTTTATGGAATAAAACCCATTTTGAAACTCAGATACCACGGATTCTGCCTCTTATTTTCGACTGAGTTATTTTATTGAACTTTATTGCATAGAAATTCAGACGGTAAATATTTATTTACCACAATAATTTGGCGCCCGAATAGGGACCCCTCCCCCACCTTACGCGCCGGCGGTGCGTTGCAAACCTAGCCCCCTGCCACAGCCAAGACGGACAATTACGCGTACCCGCAGGATTTCCTGTATCTCCCTCTGGCCAACGGAGGTGACTTAGACTGCGATCGACACCCAGACGAGGCGGTAAGGAGTGCGGAGGATCCCGACCAGAGCCTAGCCAAGAGAGCAAGATCCGAGGTGTTTAGAGGCCCACCAGTTCCGACGTGCCTGTGACGTGTCGAGTCGAGCCGAGCCCAGTCCGGTCCAGTCCAGACGAGTTTTCCGAGGCCTTCCGTTCCGTGCTTCCCGGTGAGTACCGTTGCTGGGGACGCATCTAGACGGGTGTATTACTATGCATCCGGTCAAGACGGGTTTGGGTACACAGACCCGGTCTGCACTGTTTTAGCGGTGTATCTGTACTGTTTAGCAGTATATCAAGTATTCGTGTTTTCAAGGGTTCGATTTTTGTTTTCATTATAGAATTCAAGCCTAGTTAATCTGTGTTCAAAATGTTTCTATGTGATTAATGTCGTGGTATGAGTGACTGTTTGATATACATTACTGTGTTTCTGTGTCAAAAGTGTGTTCAGGTTCAAGTAAGTATCAAGTACCGAATATCAAGATGCCACTGTTTTCCAAATTAAGACAGATAGGAACTAGGAAAGGGATACTAGAGGAAGCGATTCCTATCCCACCTAGGGATACTCCCGGAAATTTTATGTACCATAAGCATGGCTTAGATGCCATCTTATATCTAGATTTATGGGCTGATTATACTAAGAACCTAGACGAGAGATACAGATGGCCCGTTACAGGGACATGGGATGCAGATTGCATCATTAGAGTAGAAGAAGCGTTATGGAAAAAGAAAGCCAGACAATCTCAGAAAGACGCTATAGAATTGTGGCGTAAAGAATCTCATAGACGTACAGAGAAAGAATTCAGGAAAGCAGAGAAACATAGAGAAGACTCAGATAAAGCCCGAGAAAACGTGCTAGTTGAAGAAGGAATACGAGTTAAAGCAGAGCAAGTAGACCGACAACGAAACACCCTTGTGAATGGTATGTATCCTCTTTTGGCCGAGGGTTTACCTAAGGCCACTCCGGAAATACCAAAAGATCTGCCCCCTCCATTGGTTCCGACTAAATTACGTCACAAGACCACAGCAGACGTTTTTATTTCTTCCTATTAAGACGATGCAGCTCCTACCTATACTACTGCACCTGCCCATGTACCCGCACCACCTGCATCTGCTGACGGTCTCCTACCCCAAGACCATCCGCCCCCAGTTCCGCAACAGCAGATCCATCCAGCCCCGCTACCCGCACCCCTTCCCGTTGTCCCCCCTGGTATCCAACAACTGCATCCATTAAATCCTTTTGGGACTGGCGTGGTCCAGGACCCAACCCAGCTACGGCAAGTACAGCCAGGTTATGCTCAAGCCTCCGGTTCAGGAGGTGCTACAGGAGGTTACCGAACACCCCCACAGATACACAGAGTTACAATGAGAGATTTAGCAAAGGCTCGAACACCGAAAACTGCTTCGACCGAACAACTTAGAAGAGAACTTACCGACTGCAGATATGACACAGTGCCTGGTACGTCAGGACCCATGTTATTAGCGTCCATACGTTTGAGACGCGTTACAGATTATTTGATGCTACTACCCGAAATGCCAGAACATCTAGACAAATTGTATTTCTTTATCAGAACAGGAGAAGGACCGGAGTCTGTTGCCGACGCCATGTCACGTCAGAAAGTTGAGACTAAAGGTTTTATAATGCGATTTTTGGTTAACTGTTTAATAAGAGAACAAGATCAGGCAGGTTTTCCGCAAACTGAGATGAAAAGACTGATTAAATGGAGCCAGAACATGGCGGAGGGTAAACATGATAAGGAGAACAGTATACATATTATGGTTAAAAAGATCCGTAAAGAAATAATAGACATACATGCCCAGCGAGAACCTGAGGAAGATTTTGAATTAGACGATCCACTTTCCTCGCAAGAGGAGGAGGAAACAAAAAATGTAGCAGTAACATCACAACAGTCAGATAAAGAGATAATAGCATATGTAGGTAAGGGAAAATACCTTAAGAAAACAATACGTCCAGAAAGCAAAAGAATTTTTCTCTCTGCTATATCAAATCCGAGTTCTCCTGAACATATGTTTCAAGCTACCGATAAAATACTTCAAGCTCGAATGGGGTACCATGTACTCAATTCCGTGGATGAGCAAGAACTAGCCCGGTCCGCAGTACAATGGGCTAATTATTCTAGCACATATAATGATGATGCAATAGCTCAGACATTTTTGAACCTTTCCCCTGATGAACAAAAATTAGCTAGTATATACATGATTCAGCATCTCATTACATTATTTAAAAGCCAACACTCTGATCCAGGTCCCTTACCGGATATATTAGTAGAACTGCTCTCTAATAGATGGAGAGGCGTAGGTACTGATTTAATCAAAGAAATTCTAGAACATAGACGCAAGTATAGTACTTTTCTGAAACCACAGTTTATGTCAGCTCCACCACCCTTAGAAAGAAAAATGTATTACTTTGACAGACAGAATCCCTTACGGGAAGTACATCCGGTCAGAAAAGACGATAACACATTAGAACGTGTATTTGTATATACACCCCTCACTAAAATAGAATTACTGGAAATGAAGAAAATAGTGCCCAGTCATGATAAAGATCCCGCAGGTTTTCACCGAGAGATTAAAGATATGTTACTCATGGGCGATTACACGTATACAGATATAATGAAAATGTTAAAAGTACTGTTGCCTGCTGGAATTTACGAGAAACTGAAGGAGAAAGAATGGGAGGTGGGAGACACAAAGATCGATTGGGCTGCCTTAGAGGTCGAAGAAAATGGTTGTACCGCAGGTTTAGGCCTTGGGGATAAAGCTAAAGCATTACCAGGTTTATTAGTTCAGGTTTTGCCTAGACTGTTAGCAACTAAAAAGGAAGACTGGGACGCAATCTCCGCCTGTAAACAGAAACACGATGAAGACACTAGTGATTTTTATTCTAGATTCGAGAAATGTTTTATTATTAACAGTGGCCTGAAAACAAGTAGCGAGTCATACTCACACCTCTTTGTATCAAAATTAGTCGAGAATTCCCTGCCTCAAGTTAAAAACCGTGTTTTGAAAGTAGAAAGTACATGGCAAGCAAATACGCCTTCCCAAATGTTACAAATGTTACAGTACCACCAGAATAGAATTAGGGAAGAACAAGACCACGAACAGAGACGTATGAAAGATACGAAAATGAAAATGTTAGTTGCCCAGTCAGTTCCAGCTGACGGTCAGAAAAAGGGTATGACACAGTCTAATAATACGGCGGCTCCCGTTAAAGGGACATGCAACTATTGTAAACAGCCAGGTCACTATGTGAATGAATGTACGGTTCTGAAATACAATATAGCAACAGGAAAAACTAAAGAGAGACCACGTCAGCCTAGACAGGACCAGGTCCAACACCAAATTCAGCCACATATTCCACAGAACGCCCAGCCTATGCCTGCTCCACAACAGACAGTACAGACAGTAGCGGTACCACACCCACAGCCCATTGCCGCGACACAGCAAGTTTCACAGCAGATGTACCAGTATGCCCAATCTGATTACCCTGACTATCAGCGATACTCATGAAACAGCCTAGAGAGGGAGGTTGGCTTGCCTCTCATTGAAGTTCCTGTAGATCAAGAGGGTCCTTATGTACATAGTCAAGTATTAGGAAAAGACAGAAAGTTTTTGATTGACACAGGGGCAAGTCGAACAACAATAAGTCACGACGAGGTTCCAGGGGCACCCCTCTCAGGCTCACAGAATGTTTCCCTTGGATTTTCAGGACAGCCCATTGTTAATGAAGTATCGAAACCTGTTCCCCTAGCAGTTGGTCCATTATCACGCACTACAGACTTATTGCTCACGGAGTCATGTCCAGAAAACTTGTTAGGTATCAAGACACTGAAAGCTCTAGGAGCTCTCCGGAAGGAGTTAGACTGTTTTTGCGTGACTTTAAGGGTCACTATGTATTACGAGATTTTGATGTCAGATTGAAAAATGTACCAGAACATTTGTGGGCGAAAGGCCCATCTGATGTAGGTTGTATGCACATTACACCATATCGAGTTACACTCAAGCCAGGAGCTGTATTACCCCGAATCCGACAATACAAGTTACCACCCGATGCTGTAGTGGCTTTACTGGAAATCATTGAAGAGCTCATTGCACAGGGAGTGGTTGTAGAAACCGACTCCAATCTATGTAACTCCCCTATCATTCCGATTCTTAAACGTACTGACCCAACTGCACCACCAGTTTATCGGTTGGTGATTGATCTACGAGAATTAAATAAATGCATTGTACCCTGTGGTCACCGACATCTCATCCTTATTGACTGCTATTGATTCAGAGGCGATGTTCTTTACTGTAATTGACCTCAAGAACGCCTTCTTCAGTGTCCCCATTGATCCGGAAAGCCAATACCTTTTCGGATTCTGTTTAAATGGCCGTAGCTTCAAATTTGCACGTGCACCTCAAGGATTCACAGAAAGCCCCAGCATCTACAGCCAAGCCTTGAAAAGACAACTTGACAGTATTCACATGCCAGTTAACACTGCCCTACTTCAGTATGTCGATGATCTGCTGATCACCGCCCGTAGCAAACCTGAATGTGAACATGCATCACTGACGGTTTTGCATTTTCTGGCTGACAAGGGACACAAGGTGTCCCCTTCAAAGCGACAATTCTGTGTTCAGCAAGTGGTGTACCTTGGGCACTTGCTGTCCAAGAGGGGGAGAGAGCTAACACCTGACCGTATTCAGTTAATTGCACACTTACCGCAACCCAAGACACAAAAGGAAGTGCGGGCTTTCATTGGCCTCACCTCTTACTGCAGACAATGGATTCTCCAGTACGCATTTCTAGCCAAGCCACTTATACAGTTGACAACACAGGAGGCAGTGACTTCGACTGTCCTCCCTTGGACTCAGGAACACACACAGGCTTTTGATGAATTAAAGAAAGCATTATGTCAAGCACCAGTTTTAGCAACACCTTGTTACAGCAAACCTTTTACACTTTTCGTTACAGAACGTGATGGCACAGCATTATCTGTCCTTACACAAGACCAAGCAGGTTCACATAAGCCGTGTGCTTATTTTTCAAGTACATTAGACCCAGTAGCCCAGGCTCTGCCTGCGTGCTTGAAATCAGTTGCAGCGACAGCCTTAGTGATCCGACAAAGTGATTCCATAGTGTTAGGACATCCCCTGACAGTGCAAGTTCCACACTCTGTGGAAGTTCTTTTAAACAGAACACAGACTCAACACTTGGCTATAGCACGACTGACAGGTTATGAATTGACATTGTTCCAACCACACATAGAAATCAGACGCTGTAACATACTCAATCCTGCTACATTGTTACCCTCGAACATTACAGATCCAGCTCCACATGACTGTATAGAGATCATTAATGCAGTAACGAAGCCCCGACGAGACTTGACAGATGTTGCACTGACCAACCCAGACCTGACACTTTACGTGGATGGTTCATGTATGAGAACAAGTACAGGAGAATTAGTGGCCGCATATGCAGTGACCACTGAAACTGAAGTCAAAGAAACACACCGTATTGATACACTGTCTGCTCAAGCTGCAGAGCTCATTGCTCTGACTCGAGCCTGTATACTAGCCAAGAACAGGAATGTCAACATATACACAGATTCACGTTATGCATTTGGAGTCGTACACGACTTCGGTGTACTCTGGCAGGAAAGAGGTTTCTTGACCTCTCACGGAGCCAAAATCCAACATGGTCCGCTCATTCAAAAAGTATTGGAAGCAATACATTTGCCATCAGCCATAGCTATCATGAAGTGCAAAGCACATATTAAAGTTACAGATACTATTTCCCAGGGTAACGACCTGGCCGATCGAACTGCGAAACACACAGCTCTGACACACACACATGCAGCTGATATGACAAAGACAATAGTTCAGACACCGACACATTGCATGACAGTTAAGGATCCCGCACTAGATGTAATTGACATACAGACACATGCTACTCCAGACGAAATAAAGAAATGGACTGAACTAGGAGGGATCCAGACAGATCAGGGATGGATGACGAAGGGAAAAGCCACATGGTTTCTCCCCGACTCAATGGTTCAAGTTATGATTAATACCGCACACAGTCCAGCACACTTAGGAGAGAAAGCCATGTTAGACAGTTTACAGAATCTCTGGTACAACAAGCATTTACGAGCAGCAGCAAAACAGAAAGTGCGTACTTGCATGATCTGTTGTCAGTTCAACCCAGGTAAAAGCATTCCCGTAGAGCAAGGTGGATTCAATCCTCCCGATCACCCTTTTGAAGTCCTCCAGATGGATTATATCCAGATGGAACGATGTCGAGGATTCAAATATGTCCTCGTAGTTGTATGTGCACTTTCCCGTTGGACAGAAGCATATCCAGTCCCAGATTATACTGCTCCGACCACTGCCAAACAGTTGGTTCGTGAATTTTTCCCACGATACGGTTTGCCTCGTGTCGTGTACTCAGATAATGGTCAGCCATTCTCGTCCGAGTTAATGAAGCAGGTATCACTCCTGCTAGGATATCAGTGGAAATTCCACTGCGTCCGACATCCCGAGGCAGCAGGTCTCGTGGAACGCCACAATCAGACACTGAAAACACGTCTTGCTAAGATTTGTGCCGAGAAAGGGGTAGACTGGATAGTCGCCTTGCCAGTTGCATTGTTTTACATGAGAATGGTTGCACACTCTAGAACAGGGCTATCCCCGTACGAGGTGGTCTTTGGTAGGCCACCGAATATGTGGGGGACGCCTCTGCCTCGTAAGATCACAGATGTTGACTGTAACATGCTGACAGATTACCTTGCTTCCTTGATGTCTGCACTACAATCATGTCGTTCACAGGTGGCTGCAGCCTTTCCCGACAATACCGAGGTGAAGCCGCACGAGATTACACCGGGGGACCTCGTCTTCATAAGAAATTTCGACAGGAGGAGTCCGCTGGAGCCCCGCTGGCAGGAGCCGAAGCTTGTTTTATTAACTACAAGGACAGCGGTGAAAGTGGAGGGCCGCAAGGGCTGGCTCCACTCAAGTCATATAAAAAAATATCATGGACTACTGCCAGAGTCAGACTCCCAGCCCGGCCCCGTCCCAGAGACTGACACGAAACTCCCACTGGTAGAGAAAACTCCTCAGCAGGAGTACCGTTTAAAGTTGAGGTCTAGCAAGTCAGACAGTTTAATTGTTTAAGTCCTCCCCTAGGTGAAGCGGTTAGACAGGTTCCTGACATGTACAAGCCAGACCCCAATAGAGAGAGAGATAGACAGAAACAGATCAAGAAACAGAAACATTGTAAATCTCTCCGGAGTTATTTTATCATTACGTTATTGATTATGTTTTTTCTGAGTCTTATGGTTATTGGCATCAGTGTATTAATGCACATGTTCTTTCCTATTGCACACTCTACTCTTAATAACACTGCAGAGCACACGTTCAGTGAACTACCTTCACATGAAGTGCCTTACAGACTTGCGCTGCGCAACAATACATTTATTAGTATGTTACACCATTCCCATCAGACCAGCAATGCTACAGATTGTTGGATATGTGGCCGACTCCCTCCCTATCAGAAATACAAGGGAGCTCTGCCCCTCTTTCCGTACCCGTTTACACATAATGGTTCCTGTGGTGCCTGGTTCAGCTTAATTAATTCTGTAGACACTGATTCCATAGTATACCAAGGCAATTGGGTATGGGGAAATCTGAACACAGTCATGCATTGAGCATGTTTTCCAGACAAGGAGGGTCTCCCACAAAGGACAGGTACCGATCTAGAAAACGAAGTATATGGATTAGGTAATTATACACTTAACCTCATGATTCTGAATGTCCAGTCTGAAACCGAACCAGACTTGCCCTCTATGTCAGTGTTACCAGTAAAAGGCGAATTATGTGTCAGAAAGAATGGTTCAATACATTTAGGTCATAGTGATTGTACTACTGTGATCGAATTCAGTGATAAGGGCAAGTCCACATTCAAAGCTTCCCGTCATTCCTATTTCGTTTGTGGTCATACCGCATACATACGTTTACCTCTAGATTGGGATGGTACCTGTTACATTGCATTCCTACTGCCCCCTGTTTTCCTAGCTCCCCCTGATTACCATAGAAATCCTCAGCTTATGCAATCGAGACACAAGAGAGAACTCCCAATTGTCGATCAGACTGAAACAGCATGGGAACAATATACATACTTCAATAGAGGATTCTTTTTCTTTTTAGGACCTGTCTCTAATAGTAAATTGATACGAAAATTGACCAGAACACTTGAAGCAGTAGTGAACGAAACTACTTCCGCCCTAGGTAACTTAACGCAGGAACAGTCTGCTATAAGACTTGTTGTTCTTCAAAATCGTCTCGTCCTTGACGTCATCCTGGCCGATAGGGGCGGGGCTTGTAGAGTCATCGGATCGAGTTGCTGTGTTTTCATTCCAGAAAATGCACCATCAGTATATAGAGCCATATCCTGTCTTCATAAGATAGCTGATCAGATTCATCAGGACCCAGGCACCTGGACTTGGTCCGGTTGGTTCTGGAGTACGATAACCGCCTGGGGATGGAAGTTACTTTCTTTCCTAGGGATTATATTGGCCATAGTATTCAGTTGTTGCCTCTGCATCCAATGTGGGCCTGCGATATGTGGCCTGTGTGCCACGGCCTGCATTCCCGTTCAAGTTCACGCTCTACATCCCGCCTGAGAAAGGATGAGCAAATGATGTTATATGAACAGATAGATGGATTAATGAAGATCGATATATCATGAAGGGTCCGTAGGGGACAAGGAGGGAAAGAGGTAATATGAATTTTTATAGTCATGAAATGTCCCCTAACGTGTACCCCACCGTCTCCATGTACGAGCTTAAAGTGCATGTAACTTCCCTCCTCGACCAGCTATGAAGACGCAAATATATTTGCGTCCAACGTTAACATGTCCTCTTTCAGATCCACCATGAATGGATCGATAATTCAGTTCCTAAGTATGCCTTGCCAACGTCTTTTCATGGTGCACTTTCACGTTTCTCCTGGCCCTGCAGAGCTAGGCCCTGATTTCTGCCATCGAGCCTTTTCTTGCATTCTGTCTCCTGAAAGCTGCAACGTGGGATACATCCCTGACCTCTGTCCTACTCCCTGCGTGGCGAGCGGTGCCCGGCTCGGCCTGCTTGCCTGCCAAAGACACTATTTTGCCTTCGAGTTATCAGTATAGCCGAGCCCAGCTCCTCGAAAACACATTCGAGTCTAGTAGAATAGATAAACAATTCCCCGGCTGCAGAGCAAAGGGCCCGGCCTCTCTGTCTCCATGCAAGTAATTCATTGCTCCCGTTACCATGGTAGGCCCATGGCCCCTCGCATTACACGCAGACACGTAGTCGCATATGTACGCATTAATAGTCAGTATAGAGTAGCCTCTGCCCGAGAGACCTTTACTTCTAGATAATATAGTTCCCCAAACACAAGATATCAGATAGGATTTAGGAACGAGTCGATCTGACATGCCAGACTTCTGTCTCTTTCCTCTAGTGTTAAATGTCAAGTCCCCTGCACCCTCCAGCCTCACGTCAGTCACACGTCATGCTGCTGCGCACGCATCCTTGCTACAGATTTCTGCTGACACTACAAGATTCCTCTATGTATCCACCCATTTGTGACACTTTTATGTGACGTTTCTAGCACACACCTCTGTGTACGCCCTCGTGCACGCCTTTCTGTTACGCACATGTGTTCTTATCTCGTTTCTCTCAGCTGTTACGCCTTCTGTATCCATCACCATTATATACATTTACTATAAATTATGTATTCTTCAATAAAGTATGCTCTATCCCTTCCTGATCCTTGATGGTGAAAGGAACATGATACCCTGGTTCGAACCATTCCATTTTATGGAATAAAACCCATTTTGAAACTCAGATACCACGGATTCTGCGTCTTATTTTCGACTGAGTTATTTTATTGAACTTTATTGCATAGAAATTCAGACGGTAAATATTTATTTACCACACGCCGCGCACAAACTTGCCTCCATATTGGTCCCGCGGCAACAGCAACCTCAAGACCCAGCGGACACCGGGGAGACCAGCAGTGGACTTGCCCCTCCCATCAGCAACCGGGGGCCTAACTACTTCTTGCGCCTCCCGCTTTAAGGGAGACGCCCCCTTAGGATCTTGCCTCTATACTGGTCCCGCGGCAGCAGCAACCACAAGCCCCAGTGGACACCGGGGAGACCAGCAGTGGACTTGCCCCTCCCACCAGCAACCGGGGACTTAACTACTTCTTGCGCCTCCCACTTCGCGGGAGACGCCGCGCACAAACTTGCTCCATACGAGTCCCGCGGCAGCAGCAACCACAAGCCCCAGTGGACACCAGGGAGACCAGCAGTGAACTTGCCCCTCCCACCAACAACCGGAAGTACTAAATCGCCAAGATCCTCCAGCAGCGCGGGACGTGCGCGGGCAGCGCCGGGCTAAGCCCGGACAAGGGGCGGGCCGTCTGTGGTCGTCAGAGGCCTTTCATCCATCATCTGCCACATCAGGCCCCTAAAGGTACTGTTCATCTATAATTGCCAGTAGAGGGGCTGTTTGAGCTCTTTTTGATCCCCCTCGGACCTAATCCTTCCACACTACAAGGGAGTTTTTGTCTCATTGTCTGTTTGCATTTGGCTTTTGTTTACGTTCACGTAATCCTTCTCTTTGCTATCCTCTTGCTATGGGAAAAAGGAAGGTTAAGGAGGGCGGTGGGGTAGCTAGAGGTGTTGGGCCGCAGCAGCACCGAGATCGCGAGTAACGTTTCACGCGAGGTTGATGAGGTTTTATCCCTGTCGCAAGGAAAATGAATTCCCTCTATGTTCTCAAAACAAAATTCCCGAAAGAAAGGTCCTCGTGTACCGCCCAAATCAGGATCTTACCCACATTTTTTCTTTCATGCGGTACCAGATGCAGAATCTTCTGAGGGGTCAGAAAGGGACCAGGTTTTGTTCCCCTCGGTACCCTGCTCGAAGAGGTTTGCTTCTCTCGACCTAGAATCCGCAGATGTTATCCCATTGCTATTGGGGGGTCATCAGGACAAGGCAACCACTGAGAACTATGTTAGCTGTAACCTGTGTGGGGTCTCTAAGATCGAGCTATTAGAGAGGATTCAAGAGTTTGAAAGGATAGTGGCTTCTTTAGGAGCTAAGGTAGAGGGCTAAGGTAGAGGGCCTATTGGTAGATCGAGTGGCCATGCCAGCTGCTCCTGTTCCATCTCCTTCACGGGGGCCAACTATAACAGCCAATAAAGCCAGATTTGATCAACCCAGGGATGTTCCCTCACCCCCCCCTCCCTTATTGGTCCATGGTACAAAGGGCTACGTGGAGATAAATAGAACACCCCCCATTGCTAGGTCATATGTGAGACCCAGTGTACCCAAAGGGCGTTCCACGGGACAGGTTCCATCCATGGTGGGCAATCATTCCCCGGTTTACCCCAATCCAGTTATGAATAGGCTACCTACTTACACAGGTGCACAAGGCAATTTACCACCTCGCTCTAACATCAGGCCTACAATCTACATGACACAGGTCCCAAAACTGGCCACAGTAGGGGGCTACAAAAGTAATGAGTCTTTCCATAATAAAACAATTCACTGGCTGAGACACACAAGGGGATGTAGATCCATCATATGAGAGGATATGGCCAAAGGGAGGCGGATTACAAGGGCTGACTCTAAGACCGACTGCGTGGAGAATGAGTTCTTTGATTCCATTATAGCAGAGAACTTACTGACCCTTGAGTTAAGAACATCTCCCCTGTGCATTCATCTATCCAGATTCGTTGTTTCCCGCTTTGGTCAGTGGCCCGGGAGGCGGGGGCTCCGGGCTGCGCCAAGTTTACTGACTAGAGAGGGAACGGCTAGATATCTTTTCCCCGGTTTCTGAGATATATCCAACAGGAGGTGATGTTGTGGGTCACGGTCCAATAGACCTAGAAGGTGAATCTTGTATGACCAACGGGGAGACCATAATTGATAATTCTGGCTCACCGTGGAGAGGCGTGGGGAGAGAAGCCAATCACAGTATTAAAACTCCGGGGGTAATTCAGTTCTTATCCCGGAACATAGTGGGCCTACAAAAAAACTAGCCCTTCCAGAATGGAATGAATTTATTGGCAAATCTGACATCTGCTTGTTCCAGGAGACATGGAGCTTGGGCCCCCTCCACATGCCGGGGTTTACTACATATCATATCCCGCGATCAGCTCGAGTAGAGGACACCCCTCGGGGGGGGCTTCTTATTTGGGTTAACATCAGGTTGCATTGGTTGGTATCTAAACATAACACCCCATCACAGGACATCTTGCATTTAACCATTGGAGGGCTTGAAGACGCTGCTCACCTGGAGATTTGTAATATCTCCGGGTGCTCAAGCGACTTCCACTCTTAACAGTTTTAGATACAGAGCTGTCGGCTATCACCACTGAAGCAGGGATCATTGTCGCAGGTGATTTTAACTGCACCTTCAAACCCCTGAGCGGTGAAGATATCCTGGGCATTAGAAATGAGGACTCTAAGTGGGTCAACTTAGCTCCAATAAAGAGATGGTCCCAAAGAGCCATACAAATCAATGCTCTCACCCTGGAGCACAATCTAAGAGCAGTCAATGGTAGCACTCGTTCCGACCTTATGGGAGCACACACTTTTAATAGGATTAGTTCCCCCTCTCGTATTGATTATATACTGTTAGATGTGGGTTTGTGGGCTGATCTCATTGATATGGAGGTCATCTGAAGGTCTGATAGTGATCACAACCCTTTGTCGATGCAATTTACACGAGCGACAGCCACCACATCCATCAAGATGGGTAGCACCCCAGAGCTGTCGACAAGGGAGTTACCGCCCTCAAATTGCAACCGCCACCTTAGATGGCACATGGTTGCAAAACAGGATCAGACACTGGAAAATATCAGGGATCTTATGGAGCAGAGTATTCTAGAGCTCGATCCCCTATTCAGTACTTCCCCAACGGTCATACAGGACTCCAAGCTCACTAGGATATATCAGGAGACCACAGGAAAGATAGGGCAGTTCTTCTGTATAAAAGACAATGGTGGCCGTAAAGCTCACCTCCGACAAGCAGTAAATCTGTGGTACTCTGCCCTATGCAGGGAAAGGAGACAGGATCTCTCATTAGCCCTTAGAGCAAAAGACCAGACTAAAATAATCTCAGCAAAAAAGACCTACTATAGGACCATAGACCAAGCGAGGTGCCTGTGGGAAGAAACCCACTGGCAGGAGCTCAAATCTGCTGCCCAGTTGAAAGACTCAACCACATTCTGGGAGCTTATTAACATTACAGCTGATCCGATGCCCAACCATATAACAGGTTGTCAATGGTTTGCGCATTTTCATGGCTTGTACTCTGGTGGGATAGAGAACACACCCCTAGAGCAGGAGACTCGGTCAGCCATCTCTGAGACCCCCCCAACCCGGGGGAATCTTTTGGGCTCAAGGAGGTATTGTCGGCTATTGCAAGTATCGCGCCAGGCAAGGCAGCTGGTCCTGACGGCCTTCCAGGAGATTTATTATTCCACGATAAAAATCTTTGGGTTCTTTTCATCCTCCAGGTTATGAATCTCATTGCGAGTGGTCTCCCAGTTCCGGACTCCTGGAAGGGCGCTGAAGTAGTGACCATTTACAAAAAGGGGGATAGGGAGGATCCTGCCAACTACAGACCGATTAGTTTAATCGATGTAGTGCAGAAAGTGGTTGGCAGGGATCTCCTTACAAGATTGAGGTCATGGATAGATGAGGACGACGTCTTGTCACACTTCCAGGCAGGGTTTAGACAGGGGTTTGGCACGGTGGTCCAGGTCTTCAGATTTTTTGCTATCTACTGGAAGTCTGTAACAATTGAGAAAGGCAGCCTTTATTTGGCGTTTATTGATTTAAGAACGGCCTTCGACCTGGTCCCTCGTGCCAAGCTCCTGCAGGTCTTGTCTGACCTAGGCACTCCCCCACTGATCTTGGATCTCATCGAACGTCTCCATGAGGGGAATTACACTAGAGTTAGGTGGGGCTGCCAGGGCCAATTGACTGAGAGGATAGCGGTTGAGAGAGGGGTTTGCCAGTGTTGTGTTATGGCCCCGACTTTGTTCTCCCTCTTTGTTAATGGGGTGGTAGACCATCTGAGGGAGGACCCAGCCGATGCCCCAACCCAGGCAGGGAAAAAATCGCCCACGCTGCTTTTTGCAGATGATACCCTCTTGATCTCTAAAAGCCTGATGGGGTTACAAAAACTATTAGATCGTTTTAGCCAGTTCTGTGACTCCAGAGGCTTGTGTATAAACACAACTAAAACCAAGCTAATGGCAATGGCACCATCGAAAAGATTTAGAAACATCATCAAGTTGAATGACTCTCCTTTGGAATTAGTCGAAGCTTTCGATTATTTGGGTGTACGGGTCAACAACCTGATGAAGTGGACCTCCCATCTGTCAAAAATGTTCCTTAATCACAAATGCGTGTCTGGGGCCATCGCAAGACATCAGCGTCTTTCACACAGCTGACCAGTGGCTCCTGCCATCAAAGTCTACGGGGGAAAGGCCTTGCCCTCGTCTTTATACGGGGCGTAACTGTGGGGATTCGAGAACATCACGGACTTAGTGAGATCGGAGAATAAGTTCTTCAGAGATCTGGTCTTGCTCCCTCCATCGACCCCACTAGTCCCGCTCTGTCATGACTACGGGAGACACCTAATAAATGTAGTAGCTAGGTTACGCCCCCTACTATTCCTGGTACGTCTCAGAAGGACCCCGGAACTGTGCAACTACGCCTCTGCCCTGACTGAACTAATCAGACTAGACGCAGGCCATGAGATAACTTGGTTATCTAAATTGAAACAGATGGTGGGGGACATCGGATTGGCAGAGGCTTGGGAGAGCCAGAACCCACCGCCAAAACAAGCAGTTAAGAAGGCCTATTGGGAGTGGGTTTCCATTGAAGCCACAAGAAATCAGAAATACAGCAGTTTGACGGAGAAGTTCCTAGACCTTAAGTTTGCTCCAAAGCTGGAACCCTTTCTTGACTTTATCGAGTCTCCGAGAGATAGGGTACTCTATTTGAAGCTTAGGTTTGGTACTCTCCCATTGAATGATTTTAGAGTAGCGTGCAGGCACACAAAGGAGAATGATAGTAGGTGTCCAAGTTGTGCTTCCCCCACGGAATCCATCCCCCATTTTCTTTTTGCCTGCCCGGCGTACAGACAGGCGAGAAAAAAATGGTTGAAACCCATGTGTGCCAACCTGGGATTTAGGAACTATAGGGAGGCACAGCACATTTTAACATCAGAGACCTCCATCCCTAGTAATCTGTAGGACAGCCAAGTACTTGGGATGTGCCTGGCTGACAAGAACAAAGCTCCTCGGGGAGAACAAAGCACAGACTTCGTAACTTTAGTAATGCTACTCTCCATTGCTGTGGCTCCCATTACTTTTATGTTTTTAACTTTGTACAGTCTCTTTTTAAGGAATGTTTTATATCTTTTATATATCTTATTACAAGTACGCTTTGGATTTTCTGTACTGTTTGTATGACAAAACAATATCATTTCTTCTTTTTATATTGGACGGTTTTTTAAACTGATTGTTTATACTTTTATGATATTGTAAATTGAATAAAGTCATACAACAACAACAACAGTGCTACCAAGGGCTTACTCTCACTGCAGCCGCCAATTGCTGGCAGCCACGCTTGCACTTGCACTTACCGCAGATATTTCCTTCTCCCTCTTTTGCCTCTCGCTTCTGAGCGGTATGTAGCTCACTTCGGGAGCTGCTGCTGGACACCCGTTGGGCCCCTCCCCCACTGCCAAATCAGTTGGGGCGAGTCAATTGCGGGTCAATTGGGGGTCAAATTGAGGTTAATTTGCGGGACGGCTGTGGTCCGGAGAAGCTCACCGCAAGTCAAGAAGGGGGTGTTAGGGGGCAGCCGAGCCTCGAGGTCTGCCCCCGGGCAGATTTGGAGGGGGAGGGGGGGGCGAGATAGCGGCAGCCATTTTGTGCAATTGGGCTGCTTTGGGATAGCCCAAAGATAGTCCAAATTTAAGTTTTCAGCCCAAGGGTATTTCAGGGGTTACAGCGCCTGCCCAGCCACCATTTTAGGTTTTGATAACCTGGTGGCTGGGAGCGCTGTCAATGTAGGTTTATTGTCCCTCCTCCCATCCCCCCTCTTCCCCCTCCCCCCCATGTTTGGTGGTTTTTGGGGGAGGTTTTGTTATGTTTTGTTTTGGGCCCGTTTTGGAACAGGTGCGCCGGGGGTTTTTGAATTGTATGTTGTCGCTTGGAACAGGTGCTGGCGGTGTTGGTTTGGAAGTTGGCCAAGTTTAGCTGGAGTTTTGGTAGTTAGCGTTAAGTTGGGGAGTTGGTGTTCAGGAATGGGGAAAGGTTAAACAGGTTGGAGGTTTTACATTGGAGCTCATTAGTTACAGTTGCAGGAAGACGGATAGGAGGTTAGGTCTTTGGGGGTTAGGAAGGTCAAAGGTTATGAGATAAGATTGTGTATTATGGTGTATTATTTAAAGTATTTGCATTTTATGTACTGTTTTTTGCAGGGTGGGGGATGTTTTTATCATGTGGGGAACGTAGGGGCGGGGGAGGAAAGGCAAGGGGTCAGGTAACTCGATGTTTAGAGAGGTTTAAGTTTTGTAAGACGAGGAGCCAGTTTTAATAAAGTTTGTGATGTGCACCTGTTTAAATAAAGTGGCCTTTTACACACACAAATCGGTTGTCAGTCTGGCGTGCCCCCCTTCTCCCTCCCAATGAGGGGTGGCAGGGCTTCTTAAACCCTGTTGATTGTTTCTTCCTCAGTGAGGCTCAGTGAGGAACCAGTGATGCAGTTCTGGTAATGCAGCCGCGATTCAGGTTGCGTTTCTGACTGCAGGGAGGGGCCATCGGGGGTGGAGGGAAAGTAGTGCAGGAGAATGGCTGGACCGGACCGGGCTGGGGGTAGTCAAGCAGGTTAGAGAAGCCTCACCACCGCCTATCCGCCACCGCTACCGCCACTGCTGCTGCCGATGCTGCGCTACATCTGACACGATCCTACTATGGCCCCAGGTGCGGGTCTCTGGCTCCTGCCTTTCTGTCTTCTCCACAGTGTTCAGCGGTCCTCTCGCCCTCGCAACCTCTGCAACCTCACACCAGCTCCGCTCCGGTGGCTCGCATAGTATCTCCATCACTTAACCCGGAACTGGAAACAGTAACATTTCATTTCCATGGACGTAAAGCTGAGCTAAAACAATTACCTGAAGGGTCTACCTAGGAACAAAAACATTAAAAAATGTGTGCTTAGTTTGATTTTTGTGTCTGTGTTACAGAAGAACAGCTGTTGTTCGCATTCGGAAAATGGAGCTTGCATTTCTGCCAAAAATGTTTCCAGGCTTTCGCTTTAGAATTAATCCCTCAACAATCTTCTTGTTATGCAGTGTGGCATAAAGGCATATTTTCAGGCGTTAATCATAAATTTTCTTATGCCAAATTCCAGAAATGACACCAGCATATGCTGGTATGATGGAAATTATGCCCAGCCACAATAGGGAGACTTTGTAGTAGGTGATAGATTTGTATTGTCTTAGGAGGGAATATATGTTACTTTCAAATACATCTGATAGTGACATGTTGGTCTTTTATTGAGTCATTGTGGGATGGTGAGGTTAAGCCACGTTCTCCATAAAGAGTGTCAGGTTATCTGTGGAAGTTGGCTGGAAGTAATCCCCCCAGGTGGTATGGATCCAAAAAAGGCATGTTGGTTGACCTGCTGAAGAAGGCCAGCCCATGCTATCTAACAAATAGGAACTCCAGCAAGGAGAAGAGTGACTGTGTATGCAATTATTCACATGGGGTTGTTTTGCAGGTATAGTGGCATGTTGAGATTCAAACCTTTCTTATCACAGTTTAGGTTTTATAAGGAAGAGCTGGCGAATGTTGGAGCTAATAGGAAAAGAAGTTGTATCTTTTTTAGAGTAGGGAACAAGAAAGTGATCAAACATATTTGATGTTGGACTGTAATGCATTTTTAATACTTTATTAAGCAGAGTCAAAGACTGCATTCAAGGATTGAAGATTATTATCTGCAACTTGTATCATGATTTTACCATTATCGTAGCATGAAATAGTGGCTTTGGTGTTGAAAGATGATGAAGGGATTACAGCCATTTAAAGGCCCAAGGAGATTTTTTACTTGTGAAAGTTGGAGTCAGTGGTGAAAGTCTCAAGTGAAAGGAGGGGTATTTATTTATGTGAAGATTATAAACTCAATTTCCATTTGGTAGAAGAATGGTTGAAGGCCTAGATGCGAGGGCAAGGGAGGATAAAAGGCTAGCTGGAGAAGGCTGTACTCTGGAATGGCTGGTCCAAATCATGCAATTAGATTCAAAATGCTGTGAGGGATACTCCAACACTGGCTACCAGGCAGGCCAGGGAACTCTTCATGTGTGGAAAATATGCATTATGGAATGGGTTAGAAGGACCCATAAAATAACAAGGTGGAGACAGAGTTGCCTTCTTTCACAGGAGAAAGATAACAATCTTTAGAGTTTTTGTATATGAAGGTACACAGAGTGTCGGGAGAAGATAACATTAAAAGATAAATCTTTATGATTATTCACATCATAATGTCAGTTCTGTTTATCTTCTGCAACAATAAATAAACATTGTGATATTCCTAACAATTTTTAAATTGTTAACCTTGTAGTTGTCACATCTATATTGTACTCCAACGGAGGAAAATGTAGGATTAAGAAGTTTTTCAAGATTAATTATTCATATGTAATTATGTGACAATTTGGCCTTGTATCTTCTGCAAACCTGTTTCAGAAACATGTGGATATTATCTTAAGGGACATTGCTAATGTTCATGCTTTCCAGGATGACATTGTACATTTTGTGTAGTGTAAATAACAAGGACCCCCTGATTAGGTTTGATAATTCGTACTTCAGGGAAAAAAACTATTGTGTACATAAATTTCATGAAGCAATAATGAGGGTAGTTGCAAAAAAGGAATTCTAACAAATTATAAAAAATATATATATCACTTTTAATAGATTTTCAAGTTAAAATAAACAGATATTATACAATAATGTAACATAAAATAAACATCATACAGCAATTAAACCTATATCCACATTACATAAAAAATTATTACATGAACAACTTAAACATTGATACATTACGTAATCATTAAAAATTAAAAGAAAAGAGTGGCAATTAATACTCGACACGTGTTTCGGCGTTCTGAAAAACGCCTTCCTCAGGAGCCACAATCTATACCTGAAAAACATAATAACGGAACATAAAAAATACATTCGTTGACACCATTTTTTTTAAATAGCAGAGGTAATGTAAACCGTCATTGTGTGAAACAAGTTCAGGACATAATTCAATAAAGATTCCTTATGCAACAAACCCTCCCTACATGTTTTAGCAATATATCATTTGCTAAACAAGTTACAAAACTAATTCATATGTATATGAGCAGTTGTAGTAACCTCAATCTATATCTATGGAGAAACCTTAGGAAAGAAGTGTTATCTCAAAATGGAAGAGGGGAGCACTTCAAGGCCTTAGTGATTCCTAACTCTGATTAACAAGAATGGATAATCAAAACATCACTTACTAATAGTTGGTCACACTTTTGGTATCTTATACTCTTTCTGTATTTAGCGATTCAAAGACCAAAGATACAATCGCTGCAAAAGTTCTAACTGTTGGTAGAAAAGAGGATATATTGTTGTCTGCTGAACCGATTTCATTGACAAGCATAACACAATTTCTTTACCAATAAAAGTTCCATAAAGATCTAATTTGCGAAAGAGATTTTCATATTTTAATTTTTATAAATGCTTTCCAATGAAACAATGATATTTCTGCTCCAAATAAAATATTTTAGGGCATTTTATTCAATAGAACCAAGTTAGATGTGACGCAATGTTCTTATTCGATCGTATGTTCTAGTTCAGTCATATCAAAGCGTTTTATTAAACAAGACCACAACGCGCGTCGAGTATTAATTGCCACTCTTTTCTTTGAATTTTTAATGATTATGTAATGTATCAATGTTTAAGTTTTTCATGTAATATTTTTTATGTAATGTGGATATATGTTTAATTGCTGTATGATGTTTATTTTATGTAACATTATTGTATAATATCTGTTTATTTTAACTTGAAAATCTATTAAAAGTGATATATATATGTTTTATCATTTGTTAGAATTCCTTTTTTGCAACTACCCTCATTATTGCTTCATGAAATGTATTATGTACACAATAGTTTTTTTCCCTGAAGTACGAATTATCAAACCTAATCAGGGGGTCCTTGTTATTTGTTATGTTATTTTATGTTATGTTAACTGCATTTATTTTGCGCACAGCTGCTCCAGCGAAGGAGCGTCCTGGCGCATGGAAAAGGTGAACATAACACAACGCGGAAAAAAGAGAGAGTCAGCATAAGAAGATTAAAACAGGTAGGTTTTCACGGCCCTGCGAAATGCTAGTAGATCCTCTAAAAGGCGGATTTCCAAAGGAAGCGAATTCCAGAGAGCCGCAGCTCTCACACGGAAGGAGCGGCCGCCCATCCGGCTAAGCCTGAAACGCGGGGTAACCGCAAGGGATTGCCCTAGGGATCTGAGGGAGCGAGTCGGGACATAAGGGGATATAAGGTTATTGAGGATCTCAGGTGCCGATCCTTTTAAAATTTTAAAAACAAGGCTGAGTACCTTAAAATGGATTCGGCTTTTCACTGGTAACCAGTGTAAGGACCTCAGAGTGTTGGACGTGGGACATGACCTCGGCAGGCCCACCACTGCTCTCGCAGCCGCGTTCTGGACGCGCTGCAGGCGGACGATCTCAGCTTGGTTAGCTCCCAGCAGGAGCGAGCTGGCATAGTCCAGCCGGGAGATGATCGTCGCTTGGATGACCAACTGTCTCGTCGGAGCATCGAAAAATTTAAGCACCGGCCTCAGTCCGCGCAGAACACCAAAGCAGCATGCTGCCACTCTCTTAGTGTGGGTGGTAAAACATAAGGTGTGGTCGAGCCATACTCCCAGGTTTCTGAGCTCCATCACCGGTATGGGGGCGGGCCCGAGCTCCTGTGGTCACCAATTGTCCCCCCTGCAGTCCGTTCCTCTTCCCACGATCATCACCTCAGTTTTTTTTGCGTTCAGCTGGAGACAGTTGTTATTCATCCAGCTGGCCACCTCTCTCAGCCCATCTCGGAACCTGGGGGCATCCAGTTCGGCGTCCCCGCTGATCGTGACCGCTAGCTGTGTGTCGTCGGCATATGAGACCATAGTAAGGCCCCACTGCCTGGCGACATCAGCCAGCGGCCGCACGTAAAGATTGAAAAGCGTGGGACTCAGCGAGGAGCCCTGGGGAACCCCCAGGTCCAACTTACACTATATTTCCCACAGCTTGTCTGTGTAGGGCTGTTCTTATTGTGAATTTTTCTAAATACATTGTCAAGTATCTGAGCAGTTGTTAACTAAGGGTGATTATTATCTTAACATCCAGTTATTTGTTTTCCCAGCCATGGCCAATTTTCAGACCTTTGGGTTCAGTGACGATGAATTTGCCATATTGGTTGGCACTTCAGCCTCCTCCAGTAGTGCTACCCCTATCGTCATAGGTAATGATGAAGGCAAAAAACTTGTAGAGTTGAAAAAGAAACTTATTCGGATGGAGGCTCATGGTGAGTTCATGTTGTCTTATTTGAAAACTGGCATCATTCCGAATGGGCTAAGGGTACGGAATGTACCTGGTCTCTTTGTGCACCATAGACCTTTCCTGGAAAAGTGGAGTCGCATAGCAAATAGATGCTCGCGAGACTTAATGATTCTGATTGTAGGAACATCCAAAGAACTAGCAGCAGCTATTAAAATTGAAATAGATGAGCTGGAAGACAAATTAAAACAACTTAATGGGGTAGATGAGGCGATGAAGAAGATAGAGGAATATAATAAAGATCTAGAATCCTTTGCCAACTATCTTAATAAGCGAAAAATGGACAAACTTAATAAAGACAAGAGATTCTACACTGAAGAGACACCATACCCTTATTTATGTAAGGATTTTTATCAACAAAATCATTTTGTGGATGAATCTAGGAATGTCCAACAAAGGGTTAACAACTTTACAGATAGTTCAGATTCAGAGGGCGAAGGCCCTAATGGCAATTACTATGAACCAGAAGGAGGATTTAGTTCGTATGCTGGCTCTAGACCTGAGCGTTGTCCTTTTTTATCCAACAGAGGGCCTCGCCGAGGCCATCCCAGAGTAAGGTTCCAGGGACTAGGACAGACCAGGGGGAATTTCCACAGAAACCAACAACACAAGCAAATACATCAGCAGCAACAACATCACCAGCAAGAACCTCAGTTCATAAGGGAAACTCGAAACAGGCAATTTTGGGGCCAGGGAATGTAATTCCTATCTTTAACTTATCATCCAAATTACTAGATAGCCATAGTGAAGCCTTGCTATCTAAGGGCCTTTCATTTGTACCACATACAAATGTTAATACGTTTGAATTGTATAAGGACATTATCTCATTTTTTAGAAAGATCAGGCTTAAAAAGTTTTTTTCGACCATGGATGAATCCAGTAATGAGCAAACTGAACAAAGAGAGTTAACATTACCCTCCACCTTTTGTCCAGGTTTAGACCAAGTAGGTCCAGAAGTAACAGCTTTCGAATTAGTGGTTCTCCAGAAACTTGACAGGTCGCTCCGGTTTATTCCTAAACCTCTATATAATTTGAGCAAGGAGGAATCCCTTTCACTAAAAGAATTATCATCTAACAGGAATTTGATAATCAAAGGATATGACAAGGGAGGAGGAATCGTGGTACTTGATTCTGACAAATACGAAGATAATATGATTCAAATGCTAGATGACAGCTCCACTTATTCAAAGATTAATTCTAATCCCATGAATAACATTAAAAAGAAAATTCAATATCTTACAAATGAGGCCCTAACTAATGGAGATATCAATAATAAGGAATATGAATACTTGAATACTAACAAAAATAAGACAGCATGTATCTATGGACTCCCAAAGATACACAAAAATATGCAAAACCCCCCTTATCGACCCATTGTGTCCACAATTGGTACTCCAACTGAGCCCTTGTCTAAATTTATAGATCATTACCTGAGACCTCACATATTAAAAATCAAATCATATGTCAAGGACACAGGGCACATGATCAATATAGTTGAGGATTTGGATTTTATGCCCAACAGAGACATGTTAGTTACAATGGATATTGAATCCTTGTATAGTAATATACCCCTGGATGAGGCAATCAAGGCAACGGACTGGTTCATTGATAAGCATAACATAATATGCCCTAAGAAATTTCCTATTGACTGTCTGTTTATTGTTTTAACGGAAAACACATTTGAATTTGGAGAAACTCTGTATCGCCAGCTTAAGGGAGTGAGCATGGGTGCATCTGTGGCTCCTTCGATAGCGAACATCTATATGTCTTCCTTTGAAGACAAGTTCATTGACAATGAGGTGGCACCATTCTTTGAATCTATTTCCCATTGGTCCAGATACATAGACGATATATTTTTTATCTGGACCAATGGGAAAGATTCTCTTTCAGAATTCCTTGAATGGATAAATTTGGCCATTACCAATCTTAAATTCACAGCTCAATATAGTACCAACCAGGTTGAATTTTTGGACCTGTTAATAAGAGAAAACAACAACAAGTTAGAAGTTGACCTTTTCGTTAAGCCTACAGCACGTAATACGCTGTTACATTTCAGCAGCTTTCATCCTAAAAGTCAACGCAAAAGCATCCCTTTTTCCCAATTTCTGTGGGTTCTCAGAAATTGCACGAACCTCACTGATTATGATAGACAGGCAGCCATTATGCGACAGAAGTTTCTGGAAAGTGGATATCCACATAGATTGGTTAGGAGCTCGTACAAAAGAGCGCGCTTTTATGACCGTGACTGTCTTTTGAAACCTAAGGAAGTGCTTGCTAAAGACCAACTGGTCTGCGTGACCACACATTCTACATTAAATGAACGTGTGAGACAAATTATCAATGCCAACTGGCATATCCTTAACTGCAATCCCACTTCAAAAAATGTGCTTATGAAACCGCTTTTTGCACACAGATGGAATAAAAACTTAAAGGATAGAATTGTTCATTCTAGATTTAAGACAACTGATGCCACATCTGGTCCAACTCAGAGGTCTATAATGAATAATTTACCTGTACGAGGAACAGTTAAATGCTCCTCTTGCAAATCTTGCAACAATATCATTGATGGGGAAGAATTTCTCCACAATGGTTTCCTTTCCAAAGCAAGAGACATGTGGAATTGCAAAACCACAAACGTGGTCTATTTCATTAAATGTGCCTGCGGCCTTGGCTATGTAGGCGAAACTAGTAGGTCTATTCAGGTGCGTTTGACGGAGCATAGATCAGCTATTAGGACAGGAAAGATGACAGAACCATTAGTGAGACACTTCCTTGAAAAGAACCATGGACCGGAGTATTTCCATTGGCGTATTTTGGAAAAAATACAGATCCCAGACAGTAAAGGTGCTTGTGCCATCAGGAAGAAAAAGGAGGTTTACTGGATTTTTGTTTTTAATACCTTCAAACAAGGTTTAAATAGCGAAATTCCATGGGAAAATGCGATAATCTAAATCACTATTTTCCATAGACCTTGTGTCAGCTATCACTACTTTTGTGATGCATTATATGTATTATGGAATGAATTGGAATCCTGAGTGCTATGGTACCCATTCGTTGGACTGGATGTGTGCATTTACTTGAAAATAGAACATCATGCGTGACTTATTTTCAAATCATTGTTACTATTAGAATTTCCCCTTTTTATAATGAAATGGCCCTGTGGTGCCGTAAAAACATAATTGTTTTTGATTGGACACTTCGGTTTCCAATAACCTTATAGTTCTTGAATATCGATACTAAGGAACAAAGGTTAATGCGTACTTCAAATTATATTGATACTAGCAGCCCGCCCCGGCCTTGCCCGGGGAAGAAAGGGGCTGGGTGCAGCATCGCAGCAGGAGAGGCGCAGCAGAGCGGCCGCTTCTGCCCAATCTTTGTTTCCCCCGACGTCCCGACTTTCACTCTCTGTTCATGGCCCCCGCCCGTCCCTCTCTGCGCACCTGCGGCTGCTTGACTTACCTCATCCGCCACTCCTCCCCGCGCTGCTGTGTTTACCGCTCCACTGCTTTCTCGACGCACCTGACCGCTTGTCCGCTACCTCATCCGCCGCTCCTCCCCGCGCTGCCACTGCTCCTCCGCTTCTCGCCGCTCCTTTCCGCTTGTCCTCCGCAGCTCCTCCCCGCGCTCATGTCCTCCGCTCTTCCTGTTGCTCCTGAACGCCGCTCCTCCCCGCGCTCCCCGATGTCATCACGCAGACGTCGCGGCCGGCGCTACTTTCTAGGGACTACTTCATTTTCATTCGTAAATGTTTAAAATAACGTATATTTTTTATTTTTATATCGCCTATGTCCTTCTGCTTGCCCTGAGGTTTTCATAGATGTCTTGGGTGTTTAGATTGGTGGTGTACTTTTCGAGTTTACCTGGCTTAAAGGACAGACTTCTCTCTTTATAATAGTAGTATAGATAAATCACATAATACTGTTTCGTCGGTTTGAAAATATCTGTTATCGGGTTGATAAGAAAAACGTGATCTCTTCTCTTGAGGCGTTGGTCTCTATAGGCTACTTCACATCACGTGTCCCCGTCTATTTAAATGCGGCCCGGGATCGCCTCAGGTGATACACCTTTCCTAATGGCCCCGAGACGCCAGCAGTTGATAAACGCAGCGTCCTTTGCAACACGGTAAGAAAGAGCTGGAGGAGCCCTTAAGAGACCTTTTGTAATTATATATTTTTGCGGAGTAATTTCGCACGCATTATTGTAACATGGGCTCTTTAATCTTTCCCAGTAACACGTGAAAGGGAGCACGGATAAAAGAATTGTCGAGTCAAAATATATTGATAGCAACTCCTTTGGGAGACCATCGGTTCATTGTTCAACTAACGGCCCCGAGACGCCAGCAGTTAATAAACGCAGCGTCCTGTGCAACACAGTAAGAAAGAGCTGGAGAAGCCTTTAAGAGGCCTTTTGTAATTATGTATGTTTGTAGAGTAATTTCGCACGCATTATTGTAACATGGGTTTATTTAACCTTTCCCAGTAACACGTTAAAGGGAGCACGGATAAAAGGATTATCGAGCCAGAATATATTGATAGAAACTCCATTGAGAGACGATCGGCTCAGTGTTCAACTATGGTAAGAAAATAATAACATAACCTGCAAATGGTTTTTGTTTTCCATATCAGTAATTGCTGACTTGTAACATACGGTTTTATGTTACCATTTAGAACCGTCTCTGAAAGTGAGAAGGCTTGACGAAAATGTTCCCGATAATTTAAACCTTCAAAGGCCATCGAATCGAATAATCTAAATCTTTTCACAACTCGTATTTTATAAAGCATTTTAAAATGTAAGTGGTTCATCTTTTGGATGTATAGAAGTTAACTAGCAACTCTAGAGTTAAGCTCTGGATAACTATTATACTAGAATTGTTTGGAGTTCTTATCACTCCTCTTATTATTTTTTGCGATTAGATTTTTAGTTTTATCTGAATCAGACGCAAGGCAATTTTTCAAAACGGGAATTGTCACGGTCAGAGTCCAACATTGCAATGGATTCTTACACCACGTTTAGGTAAGCTCACACACAGACTAAATAGACCCATTGTGGTCTTGTTTAATAAAACGCTTTGATTTTTTTTTTGTAACATCGTTTTTATTGCAGCACCAAAATAATTACACAGACAACATACCAGTGAATAGCATAGCAGTACAGCAGTATGGCACATAATTATTTTGCCCCCCCTAACATGCTACTCGAGCCTCCAGGTAGCAGACCAAGCAACTAGTATGGTGAGTCCATTCTCTGCTTCATTGTCCAATGTCCATTTCCAGAAACACAGGAAGATGCGGACTGCTTTTAAGTTTTCGCCCCTCCCCCACCCCCTATCACCCATCCCCCCAAACTCCCTAAACTCCCCAACACCCCCCCGTGGCGGCGCTATAGTAGAATCCTAGAGAAAAGTAAGGTCTGGTGTGTGCAAGGAGGAATTAAACATTCGCTAAAGGTGTGTCCCTCGGTGCGCTAATGGGGTCAACCGCTTCAGAGACCATGCCCTCTCCTTCCTCCTCATCATTATCATCCCGGAGCGCCTGCACCATCATTTCCCATGCTGTTGCCCTCTCCATGGCTTTCTCATCATCAGTCCTCCTAGCCATCTGGTATCGTAAAGTGCTTTCCCAGGCTGCCCATCTCAGACATTCACCATACCAACGTTTGTGTGTGGGCCCCACTTTCGATTTCCAATTCCTGGTAATTTCACTCTTCGCCAATATCAACCCCATGTCTATGAATCTGCTGGTCGTTTTATTTTTAGACGTGTGTGGAAACCAGTGTAGCAACCCCACTGCTTTAGTGTATTGTATCTCCCTATCTGTGGTGTTGTTCAAAGCCCTCCCGACCTCCTGCCAGTATTCCCCCAGTGTAGGGCAATCCCAAAGCATGTGTCCCAGCTCTGCCCCCAGTGTACCACACCTAGGACAGGCCGCTTGTTCCATTCCAAAGTACTGCCGTATTTTCCCTGGCGTGAGGTATGCCCTATGAATAATATAAAAATGTATGAGTTGGAATCTAGCGTTTCTCGTGCTCTTCCGCGCCCTTCGTAATAGTTGGCCCCAAGTGGCGTCAGGAATCTCCATTTGGAGGTCCAGTTCCCACTTAGCTTTTAGAGCTGTGAGCGGCTGCAGGGCCTCCCGCAACATTCTGGAATACAAACAGGTCACCGCCTTAAAAGTTCCCGCCGCCATCATCGCGTACTGGCACGCCATGGAGGTCGCGGGTTCCTGCAGTCCCTCTCCCCAGTTGTCCTGCATGGTGCCCGTCACCGCCGCGAGTAGGAGATAGTCACCTCGCAGAAGATCGAAACGTTCCTGTAGCTCTTGGAACGGAAGCAAAGCACCGTCTTCATACAAATCACCCAGAATCTGGACCTCAGCCTCTTCCCACCCCAGCAGTCTCGACCAGTCCCCACCATGAGGCAGGGCAGTGACCATCCCCAGCGGGATCTCCGGTGCATACATGCGGCGGATTCCCGCCCGTTTACGCGCCCGGTTCCAGCAAAGTCGGAACGTCTGCTCTTCCACTGTTAGATCCCTGAGCAATAACTTCTGATGCAGCGTGATATACGCAAGCACATGCCGCGGAGTGCCCTCATCTCTAGTGTGCTCCGGGCCTCGATACACCCTCGCGACCTCCTGTATGAAGGTATGCAGCTGGGCCGCTAGGTAATAGCACTCAAAATCAGGTACGGCCATGCCCCCCTCATCTTTGGGTCGCATGTGGGTGTCTAGCGCTATTCGCCGCCGACCCGTGCCCCACAGAAACGCTATGATCAGCGATCTCAGGCGTCGAAAAACTGAGCCGGGTACCCATATCGGGAGAGTTCTAAAATAGTATAATAGCCTTGGTAATGCCACCATCTTAAGCAAGGAGACCCGACCCGCCAATGAGAGTGGGAGAGTAGCCCAGAAATCCATACACACTTTCAAGGCGTTAATGCAACGAGTGATGTTACCATCCAACATATCTGCTGGGGTATGGTACACATAAACGCCGAGGTAGTGCAGGCAATGGGGCTCCCACCGGAGCTCCTGTGCCGTGAGGGGGCATGGCTCTCCTCGTCTCAGCGGGTATAGACAAGACTTGGTCCAATGGACCTTCAGGCCCGACATCCGCCAGAATAATTCTAGCAAACGTCTCTCACCCAAACAATTCCTCATCCGTATCGGCCTGAAACATCAACAAGTCATCCGCATAGAGCGAAATGACATGCGGCCTGGCCCTGTAGACCAACCCCTTATAGTAGCGGCCGGACCTGGCTTCCGCTGCAAAAGGCTCCATTGCTAACGCGAACAAAAGGGGGGAAAGTGAGCACCCCTGCCTAGTGCCGCGTCGCACCGGATACTGCCTCGAGATCAGTGAACCCACTCTAACTCTAGCCGTGGCTTCAGTATATAGGACTTTGGTCCAATTGATATAGCCCTCCCCTAGTCCGAATCGCCTCATCACTTCGTATAGATATTCCCATTCAAGGCTATCAAAAGCTTTCTCGATATCTATGGAGAGCACGAAGGGAGTAGCCCCCTCCGGCAACCGAGCTCCCAGCAGCCTAGTCAACCTACGGATATTGTGGGTGGTGTTCCGCGTTGGGATGAAGCCGCATTGATCTTTATGGATCAGGCCTGTCATGTGAGTCAACAGTCTATTCGCCAGGATTTTGCTCAATATCTTGTAATCCGTCGTGAGCATAGACAATGGACGGTAAGACGAGAGGGCGTCGCTCGCTCTACCAGGTTTCAACAATGGGATCATAAGGGCCTCACACATTGACCGCGGAAGTCTACCTCGCGATTGTGCCTCGTTGTAAACCAGTTGCAGTTGCGGGCCAAGTACTCCAGGTATTTGCTATAGAACTCGATCGGCAGACCGTCAAGCCCTGGGGTTTTATTTCTGGCCATCTGTTTCACTGCACACCCTATCTCTCCAACCGTTATCGGCCGACCCAGCTCCTCTGCCTCCGATTACTCTAGCTGTGGTAGCTGCAACTCTCCAAGGAAGGGTCCAATTCCTCCGCCCCGCCCGACAGCCCGCTCTTATACAGACCTTCATAATATGCTCTGAACCTATCCAGGATCCCTGTTTGGGTGTGGCAAAGCCTGCCCCCCTCCTCCTGAACAGACATAATTGGTGCACCCCGCCTGATCGGATTGGCAAGCCAAGCCATCGACCCCGCCTTATCGCCCTACGCATGCGCTCTCGTCAGATAGACCTTGTGGTCGAAGCTACGCAACCGTTCTAGCTCCACCGCCATTGCTTCTCTGGCGTCCCTAACCCCCTCTTGAGCTCAGGATGGTTCGGGCGCTCTCTCTCCTTCTCCCTCAACCGCCGCTCCGCTCTATCAAGGTCATCTAACAAAGTCTTACGAGCACCAGCAACGCGCCCAATACAGTGACCCCTGATCACCACCTTAAACGCATCCCACTCCACAGCCCTAGTGGAGGCGGAGCCACTGTTCTCTTCAAAATAGCGTGTCACTCGCTCCCCCAAGGCCTCCCTAAAAAGCTGATCATCCAAAGTATCAGGTTGTAGCCGCCATGTTGGGACACAATTGATTTCCACCATCCAGGTCAGGGACAACAACAGAGGGTTGTGGTCCGACAACGTGCGGGCCAAATACTCCGCGCTTCCCACTTCTGAAAGCATATGCGAAGAGCACAGAAACACATCCAACCTAACATGCAGGTCATGTAAAGTGGAATGGAAGGAGTAATCTCTCGTGATCGGGGGTAGTGTCCTCCAGGCATCTCCCAGGTCCCATCTCTCCTGCCAATCTAGTCTACGTTTCGCTATCCTGTGTATTGGGGAAGAGTGCAATGGGGGATGGGATCTATCCAAAACAGTATCCACCACCGAATTGAATTCCCCTCCCATAACCATCGGCCCTGCCAAGTAACTCGCCAGTTTACCCGAAAGCGCTGTCAGGAAAGCGGGCAAGTCCACATTCGGAGCATATACACTACAAAGAGACACTATCCGGCCCCTAAGTCTCCCCTCCACAAATCTACCCTCTGGATCCACTACTTTTCTGGTGACCTGGAAGGGAACCCCAGCCCGTATCCAAATCAAGGCTCCCCTCGCAAAGGCCGAATATGTCGTGTTAAATAGCTGCCCCCTACACCTTCTCTGCAGCGCCATTCCCTCCTGCTTGGTGAGGTGCGTCTCTTGAAGAAAATCTATATGCACTCCCCTACGTTTCAGATATGCATGGACCTTGTGTCTACGCACCATGGTGTGGAGACCCCGCACATTCCAGGTTACACATTTCAAAGCCCCCGTATTAGCCATACCCCCCTGCATCCACAGACAGAACAATAACCTCCGTCAACCATGCGCTCATGCCAACATAATACTGACCCCCCTCCCTCTCCAAACAAATGAACCCCACATCCCTCCAAACCCAACCTGAGCATCCCCAACTACTCTCGGTTCCCACCCCCCCAGGACAGGACCCCCCACAAATGGAAGTGAACCCATCCAAACTGTTACAACTAAATATCCCCTCAAAGAAAGGCACTAATATTCGCAGTCTCCACTGCGATGATCGTAAGGGCCAGTAGGGCGCAGGCCGCTGCCGAAGGAGTTCGTCAAAACAAAGCAGTCCCGCATATCCCGCCCCATGATCCCCCCATGAATAACTCACGAAGACCCATATAGCGGAAAACTGCGCACCCGGGCACAGCGCCCCAGTGTCTGACCATCAGGCCGTTCCTCAAGTCCAGCGTCTCAGGCCTCGACTATCTCCCCAGACGTTTGAGTCGTGACGATGGGGCCCTTGGCTCCTCCGAATTCCGACAGTTCAGTCTCCGAGCCCGTGCCCTGCTCCTCCGAGTCCGTGCCCTTCCCGGACTGGCTCCTCACCGTACCAGAGAGGTCCACCACCGCCTGTAGGGCAGCCTTCCTCTCTGTCTCCGTCTGTAACACCGATGGTTTCCCAGTCCTCCGCCGATTTTTGCGAATACGTTGTGACTTCCTGATCGGCTGTTTCTCTCTCGCCTCCTCCGCCCTGGCTCTAGCCCCATCCATACCAGCCTTGTACGTGTCCCACCAGGCCCAAGCGTCCGCTGAGGTGGTAAAGAAAAGCGACTTGTCGTCCACCACTACTCTCAGCTTCGCTGGAAAGAGAAGGGAGTATTTGATGCCCTCCCCACGGAGCTCACGCTTGAGCGACAGGAAATTGGCCCGGAGTCTCTGGGTCTCAAAAGTGTAGTCCGGGAACAGGGTGACTTTGTTATTGTCAACTTGAAAGGGTCCTGCTTCCCTCGCCCTCTGTAGCAGCCAGTCTCGATCTTTGTAGTGAAGCAGCTTAATCACCACTGGGCAAGGTGGCAGGCCCGGGGCCGGTGGATGGGCAGGTACCCTGTGGCCCCGCTCCAAGGAAAAGAAAGGAGATAGTCCTTCTGGCGCAACTTCGGTGCACAGCCAATTATCAAGGTAGCCCACCACATCATCGCCCTCAATTTTTTCTGGAAGGCCCACCAGGCGAACGTTGTTGCGCCTACTCCTATTTTCCGCATCATCGGCTCTCCTCTCCAGCACCTTCAGCCTGTCCAGAGCATCCGCCATCTGTGCCTTCACCGCTGCGTGGTCCGGGGCCAATTCCTGAATAGATATCTCCATATTCTTGACTCTGTCCTTAAGCTTGTCATGGTCCGCTTTCAGGAGGCCTAGCCCCGTCGCCACCTGAGCGATGTTTTGCTGCAGGGCGTCTTTTGTGGTCGTGATGGCCTCTAGTATATGGTCCTGCATGCGCTGGAGAGCAGGGTGGTCATGATCCGCTCCATCCAGCGTTTCCGAGTCAGCCGCTCCGTCCCCCTTCCCTTTCGGTTTCACCATCCTGGCTGCGGCAGGTACTGGCTCCTAGGATCCTTTTGAATCCCCTCGCAGTCGTCCGCACTGCAGGACCTCGCCACTGGACAGCCCCCCGAACAATAGGAGCAGTGGTCTAAGACACCTATAGGGCACTGAGCACTGCTCTGACTTCACCCGTGGGGCCAATTCCCGGAAGTCCACTACTTCTACGGGGTCTTGAGGCACCAGTCTATGCGCGGAGAGTCGGGGGTCGTTGTCACACAGCCGCCAT
The DNA here is from genome assembly GCF_964263255.1 of Lissotriton vulgaris. Classification (NCBI taxonomy): domain Eukaryota; kingdom Metazoa; phylum Chordata; class Amphibia; order Caudata; family Salamandridae; genus Lissotriton; species Lissotriton vulgaris. The sequence continues at coordinate 2,096,961,758 of NC_141685.1, read as the reverse complement.
TTTGGGGCCTCCCCGGCGAATTTGCTTGTGTTCTTGTTACCCCGTCAACTCGCCACCAGAGCGAGGAAAGGCCACCCGTACTTGTTGGCAAGGTGGAGAGAGGCCCTCCGGTCCGGTAATCACCGCTAGTACTGGATCAACAGGAGAACCGGGCCTCAAGCCACCTCCGCCGACTGCGACAATCGTCCAGGCCTCAGGGCGCCATCTTAGATCAAGGTCTATCACCCCCGATGTAGTTGCTAGAGGTCAATTTTCAGGACGAGAAACAGCTCCAGGTCGCCCACTCTGAACGCCGCTGCCTCCGCGGTGCCTTTAAATCACGGATTATTCAATTTTCACTGGAATTCGCATGGATAATCAGGATGATATCTGGGATCGGGCGCGGAGCTCCGGGCTCACGCAGCCTATCTCCTCGGCACCCAAGCCACGCCCCTCTTAATAAAACGCTTTGATATGAGCGAACTAGAACATACGATCGAATAAGAACATTGCGTCACATCTAACTTGGTTCTATTGAATAAATTGCCCTAACATATTTTATTTGGAGCAGAAATATCATTGTTTCATTGGAAAGCATTTATAAAAATTAAAATATGAAAATCTCTCTCGCAAATTAGATCTTTATGGAACTTTTATTGGTAAAGAAATTGTGTTATGCTTGTCAATGAAATCGGTCCAGCAGACAACAATATATCCTCTTTTCTACCAACAGTTAGAACTTTTGCAGCGATTGTATCTTTGGTCTTTGAATCGCTAAATACAGAAAGAGTATAAGATACCAAAAGTGTGACCAACTATTAGTAAGTGATGTTTTGATTATCCATTCTTGTTAATCAGAGTTAGGAATCACTAAGGCCTTGAAGTGCTCCCCTCTTCCATTTTGAGATAACAGTTCTTTCCTAAAGTTTCTCCATAGATATAGATTGGGGTTACTACAACTGCTCATATACATATGAATTAGTTTTGTAACTTGTTTAGCAAATGATATATTGCTAAAACATGTAGGGAGGGTTTGTTGCATAAGGAATCTTTATTGAATTATGTCCTGAACTTGTTTCACACAATGACGGTTTACATTACCTCTGCTATTTAAAAAAAATTGTGTCAACGAATGTATTTTTTATGTTCCGCTATTATGTTTTTCAGGTATAGATTGTGGCTCCTGAGGAAGGCGTTTTTCAGAACGCCGAAACGCGCGTCGAGTATTAATTGCCACTCTTTTCTTTGAATTTTTAATGATTATGTAATGTATCAATGTTTAAGTTTTTCATGTAATAATTTTTTATGTAATGTGGATATATGTTTAATTGCTGTATGATGTTTATTTTATGTAACATTATTGTATAATATCTGTTTATTTTAACTTGAAAATCTAATAAAAGTGATATATATATATTTTTTATAATTTGTTAGAATTCCTTTTTTGCAACTACCCTTATTATTGCTTCATGAAATGTATGTACACAATAATTGTACATTTTTTGGACACACAATTGGAGCACATTGAGAGATTCTGGCAATATTAAGAGAATGTGGTGTCTCATTTTCTGGACTTCGTTCCTGAGCAAGTCCCCAAAATTAGTTTTGTAGACCCACGGGTATTAAAGGCTTAGTCAGTAAGCCAAACTGATATAGAAAACCAAGTGAATTGCAACATCTCTTAACCCATTGAGCAAAATTTGACTGATTGCATTCTAGGTGGAGATTGATCTTCTAAGATTTCCATGGGATAGTTAGTAGAAACCAAACTCTTCTTTCATCATGGAAAGCCACACTCAAGAACACTAGGAAAGCAGGAGTATGTTTTCAAGACGTATTTAAAATCAAAATCCTATCCTGGTGGGCACAATATGAATAGTATCTAATCTATAGGAGCAAATAAAGTGGTGACAATGAACAAGGCAGGAGGGCGAATAATGAAAACAATATGTAAGACTATGAAGATATGATAAGGTTTCTTGATTTCAATATCCCCAACTTCACATTTGTCTTGGCTAATTAAGCTAAACGTTGTACAAAAAGAGTCCTACTTCGAGTTTCAGAGATGGTTCACATTCACATAAATTTTCCGAACAATAGAACTAATGTTCACGAGAAAAACAGCATCTGCTATTCTTGTATGCATTGGTCCTCTCTTGTGTGACTTCCCCCCACTTGATCGGGAGAGTTCACTAGACATCTTGGCAAATCTTAGATCTGGATCCCCACTTGACCCTTGTCCTGCCAAGTGTTTAGCAAATATGGCACCCGTTCTAAATGACCTGATTAATCCCATTTTGAATCTGTCGCTATCATCCGGGGTAGTTCCTCAGGCTTGGAAAAGCGCCATGATCCTGCCACTTCTGAAGAAACCAGCACTCGACCCTTTGGTCCATGCCAACTATAGACCTATCTCCCGACTCCCTGCTCTGGCGAAAGTGACCGAGAGGTTTGTGCACAGGTCAATTTCTAATTTCATCGAGGAAAATGGCCTGTTGCACAGTACTCAATCGGGTTTCCGTGCTAATTTTAGCACTGAGACTGCCCTCCTTGAAGTCACGGACGCCATCAGGGAGGAGTTAGACGCAGGAAGAAAAGCTATGTTGGTAATGCTTGACCTGTCGGCGGCATTCGACACCGTTCCCCACACGCTTCTCCTTTCTAGACTCTGGGACTTTGGTCTGCGGGGAACGGTGTGGAGTTGGCTCAAATCCTTTCTAGCCGACCGCCGACAAACAATCTGGGCGCCTCCTTACTCCACCGAGATGTCACCGCTAGAAGTGGGGGTTCCCCAAGGTTCCATCTTGAGCCCCCTCCTTTTCAACATCTTTATGGCTCCTCTGGCGGTGGTGGCGGAGTCATTCGGCGCTCGGATTGTTTCCTACGCCGATGACACCCAACTCCTGTTCGCGTGCGACAGGGGTGGGGTGTTTGATGGCGCCCAGGTTAGGGGCTGTCTGAATGCGGTCTTTGAGTGGTTTGGATGTCATGGACTGAAGTGCAACTCCGACAAGTCGGAGTTGCTCTTCTTTGGCTGCACCTCCGAGCCAGACTGGAAACCCTGGTGGCCGCAGGACATGTCCCCTCCTGTCAGTGTGTCCTTGAAGGCCAAAAATCTGGGAGTCATTATCGACAGTGATCTATCTTTCGAACCACACATCTCTTGTCTAACCGGGAAATGCTTTGGCATCCTTCGGATGCTTCGTAAATTCCTTCCCCTAGTGTCCATCCAGCACAGGAAAATCATCGTCCAGGCGCTAGTGGGATCTAGGCTGGACTATGCAAATGTTTTATTTCTGGGACTTCCTAAATATCTGGTTAGACGCTTACAAATTGTCCAGAACTCAGCGGCCCGAGCCATTTTTGGTTTTCCCAGGAAGGGCCGGAGCTGCTGATCTTCTTTCAACTCTACATTGGCTACCCATCGCCAAAAGGATCCTTTTTTAAACCTTGACCACGACCTTTAAGGCCTTACATGGCATAGGCCCTAAATACATTGCAAAACGACTTTCTTGGTACCAGCCCTCTAGGTCCCTTAGATCTTCCTCCTTATCCAAAATGACCGTTCCTATCATCAAGCGCGCCAGAGCAGGAGGCCGGTCCTTTCGCTATTTAGCTCCCCGTGCCTGGAATGACCTTCCGATTTCCTTAAGACAGGTTTCCAGACTTCTCTCCTTCCGAAAGGCCCTCAAAACATGGCTTTTCCCTTAACTGGCTTTTTTCTGTTTTTCTGTTCCCTTCAGTTGTTATGTTGCTCCTTTTTGGTGGGTACCTTCGTTAAAGCGCCGGGATGCTCCGTGGAGTGGCCGTGCGCTATAGAAGCACAAAATTAACATAACATAACATAACATTTGCAAGCTGACATATAAGCCCGCTGAGTGAATTCTAGATGAGCCTACCCCATTGCCTTCAGCAAGGGAAGGTTATTACAGTTCTGTATGACCCTCAGACTCAAGTCCATGGTACAATGTTCCTCTTTTTCTTATTACACTCTGTTCTCGTTTATATATTGTGCCAGAACATTGTTGAACATGTTCGTTATAAACAATTATTATTACATTATTTGCAACCTTTCACTTACATTCTGAGAAACCTAAGTGAGAAGTGAAAATATAAATTTCTAAGAAGACCCGTTCATTAATTTAAAAACAATCACTGAAAAAGAAAATGCAAGCTACAGAGAAAAACATGAATACAGTCAAGTGGACTTACTTTTCATGTTTCAATGAATACCAGCATTAATACGTGTGCAAATATTTCAAACGTTACACCTAAATAAATAGCATATTGTATTCAAGAAGTGGTATGCGTACAAGAGAAACGTTACAATGATTATGCCAGTGGGATTACTATCGAAATGACAAATACAAACACGGCAAGAAATGTGGTTATATGGGATATTGTATTTCTTTAGATAGATATCAAACCCAAAGTGGAGTTGGTGATTAAAATAGTTGAGTGAAAAATATCCTATGTTCTTTAATTGGACTGAGAGAATGTTCTGTCAGTTTGTCTTGTAGTTCCTAGGAATCCCAGGACCTGCACGTTTTGGATGACATAAACTGAGGGCTTGGTGTCAAAACTGATTCCGGACAACCCCACAGGATACGTCAGTCATTAGACATGCTCCCATGCTGGGAATTGGAACTAAGCACACCCATGATAGGTCTGGTATTACAGGGAAAACTGTTTTATAAAAGAGAAATAAAAGAAAAGGTGACTCCCTTATCACATTGTGGACAACAACTCCAGCCTAGCTCAGGAACACATACAAGAGGTATTACGTTTTACAGTGAGCTGAATGACTGACAACTCACTTATCCACTTATCCAGATAAGACGGAAATTCTGGTTGTCCCACATACCAATAGCCCATGGTGTGATCTGTTTTGACCACGAGAGCTGGGAGTCGCCCCTACCCCAGTACCAGTGGTACTAAGTTTGGGAATTAAAATCTATGCCGAATTGTCAATGAATAACCAAGTGTCTGCAGTCGTTGGTACCTGTACAGAGCTTATGAGGTGCTTTCGGAAACGTGTTCCCCTCCTCACTACAGCTTCTCTACAGGCAATTGTATCTGCTACAATAATGTCCAGATTGGATTATGGGAATGCCCTTTATATTGGACTTCCTTGGAAACTGACGCGAAGACTTTAGGTTGTGCAGAACGATGCGGCACACCTTATCTTTGATCTACCAAGACGGGCTCACGCTTCTCCACTGCTCGCGAAACTACACTGGCTCCCTATTAGACAGCGAGCAGTTTTCAAGGGTCTCTGCATTGCCCACATGGCCATTTATGGTCAAGCCCCGTCCTACATAAAGGACCGTCTGACAAATCACATCCCTGCCCGGACTCTCCGTTCTTCTGTAGCCTGTCGCCTGGCCACCCCACGCTTCCACTCGACCCTCAAAGGAGGCAGAGCCTTTTCCACCGTGATACCACAGCTCTGCAACAACTTACCCGAATCCCTGCGCAGGGAATCAGCCCTCCTTCCTTTTAGGAAAAAAACTCAAGACCATCTTGTTTTTGGAGGCACTGACCATGAAATAACTCGCTCACATCAGCTCATATGCATTGTTTGTTGTAAAACTCCCCCCTAGAAGCGCGAAGAGACCTGATGGTGAACCGGCGCTACATAAAAATTACTTGACATAACATAACATAACATCTCTGAGCTATATAGTATTTGAACGACCTGGCCCTTTTTGCATGTACATCTCCAAACTTCTTGCCTTTTGCCTCCTATTTGTCTGACCTGTTTTTATTTCCTATAGAACTCTGGGAACTTTATTACTGCTTATCAGTTGTAAAGTGCATATGCTCTGTGTAAATTGTGATCATGATTGGTTACCTATGATTGACGTATTTGATTTACTGGTAAGTCCCTAGTAAAGTGCACTATGTGTGACAGGGCCTGTAAATCAAATGGTACTAGTGGGCTTGCAGCACTGGTTGTGCCACCCACATGAGTAGCCCTGTAAATGTTTCAAGGACCAGCTACTGCAGTTTCTGCGAACGCAGTTGTGAACCTCCATATTGTCCTGGCAAGTGCACCCACTTGCCAGGCCCTAAGCTTCCCTTTTCTTACATATAAGACCCTCTAAGGTAGGTCTAAGGTACCCCCATGGGTAGGGTGCAGTGAAAGGTAGGAAATGAACTGGTGTGTATTGCATGTCCTGATAGAGAAATACTGTGCATTTCGTTTTTCACTATTTAAAGGCTGCCTGATACGTTACCATGTGGCTGCCTTGTAACATCTTTCGAGTGTAACTTTCCGCACAATGCTGTCTCTACCTCCTGTGGTCAAACTGGACCAGGGAGGTCAGAACTGGAATGGACAGAGCTCAGAGACCCTTGGCCCAAAGATAACAAAGTGGAAATGGGGTATAAGTAATAGACCTAAAATGCCAGAACTTTAGATCGCTTATGGAAACAAGAGGACCCTGCCAAGAAGAAGAGCTTAAGAGCTGTGTGATGCATGCTACCCTGTCCATAGTGTGAGGGATGGGTTGGCCTGCAGTTGCTGCTTATGTCTGTGGGCTGAGGAAAAGGTCTGACTCTTTTTACCCTGCTGTGGTATCATGCATTAGAAGGCATTTGAGTGCTTGCCTCCTGTTGGAAGACTCAGGGAAATAAAAGACTGCAAAAGATCCTTGCTGTATCAAAAAGGAACCTGCCTGAAAGGAGAGCTGGGAAAGCTGTGTGAGGAGCACTGCCCCTGATGTGCATTGGGTGGGTCAGCCTGCAGTGGCTGCTCCTGTCTGGAGCAGGAGAAGAACTGGACTGTTCTGCCCCTTTTTACAAAGTTGGCGCCTGGTGAGTGCTTTTCCTTGGTGTCCTGGTCACGCACTGCATTACCTTTGGGAGAACTGACTTGCGGCCCAAGCACACCTTGCCCAGTGCCCCCAGACCAATTGCAGGCTCCCGTTCTTGTAGCTGAGGCTCCAAGCTACGCGGCACTCCCCTGATCTGTGCGTCACCTCTGTGACCTGACTTGACCTACCAGGGCCACACCACAAGCCAAGCAAAGCAGAAACTCCATGACCGTTAATTCACACACTGGTTCAGGGATTCCGTGGGATGATTTCTTGACCGCTGAAGCCGCACGATGAAGCGAGGGTAACCCAGATAAATCTGTCTGCTCCCTCTCGGAGGCTGTGGCTGGTCGGATCCCCTGGGGTGGTTATTGAGGAATGGAGGCTGCTGAACAGCTGCACTGCGTGAACTTGGGCAGCTTCCTTTTTCTCACTTTCATGCAGGAGACCCAGCGAGGTTGCAGGCTGTGTCCTGAGGCGGGTGGGTGTGTTCTCACGCAGTCTGGTGATGGTTACTCTGGAGTAGTGTCCTCAATGGGGCCACGGCAGGGAAAACCCCATGAGCCCAAAGTATACCATCTCACAGGATCAACGGTGCACCAAGCTCCAGGGTTTCACAGTAAGTCATTCCCCATACCTTGGGTTCTCCATTTTCCGCACTGTTTTACTGGTTCCAAGGGATCGGAATCGCATGCAGGCCTGGATTACCGTATGATGTGTTGAGTGATAAGGTGTTACTACTCCGTTCCATGTCTTAATATAGGCCCTTTTAACCTTGCATTGGCCTGCATTTATGAGCAGTACTTATCACTAGTGATATTTGGTGATTTATGTTCAATGATATTTGGTGATTTATGTGTGAACTAACTGCTGCATTCTCATGCCCTGATATTGTGATGACGTGTGCACCCTATGAGTATTCACTTTCCTGTACTAACTGTGATGTTATAACAATTGCCTAGTTGGCAAATGATTTATGACTAATGTGCTTCTGGTCTCTGGGGAAGATGTATGGCCGTTCACATTAGCGAGTCACAAATTGCGCCAAATTGCAACTCGCAATTTGCGACTTTCTAAAGTGAATGTACAACAGTGTATCAGACACTGTTTGAGATTCCCAATGGGGTTGCAAATTGCATGCCTCATCAATATTCATGAGGCATGTGGAAGCAAACGATTGGTGTCTATTTACTGATAAGGATCATGTGACCAGCACCTTTTCCAAATACCTTCCAATCCTGCACGCATTTTCACTGACATTTCCCCCCTCCCTCTCTTTCCTTTCACTTTTGGGGCACTTATGTCGTTTTGAACGAAAATGCTATGTGAAACCTCTGGGTCCATTGTGATTCAATAACAGTGTACATTCCTGGTTGTTTGACTTGTTTTATGTTTTCGCAAATGTTTTTTCTAATAATTTCTTGTCTTCAAACAATTATGTACTAGGACCCCTTCTCATTGTGCTTTTTAAATAAAGCAGTTTTTTGTAAATGCATCCCGTTTTTCTTTAAGGAAAACGGGATGCACTTAAAAAAGAAAAATGAAACTTTTCAGTTTCATTTTTGAAGGGAAGGCGTTGGTCCCATGGACTACTGCCTGCTCCTAAAAAATATCTTCCCAAACTGGGGACGCCTTCCAGTTTGTGAGTTGTTTACTACCTACTTGAAGTAGGTGGTAAAATGTTAGTGTTTTTGTGTCTGCAAATGGGGTCACAAAACAGTCATGCATTGCATTGAGACTCGCCATTAGGAAAGGTCGCCCTTGGCATGCCCCTTCCTAATAGCGTGTCGCAAACCATATTTTTCAAGTCGGTAATAGGTTAGCGACTCACAAAATATGATTTGAGCATGGGGCTGACCAATTTTATGGTTACAAACGGGCCAAATTGAACGCAAAAAACAGTTGTACATCTGCCCCTATTGTTAATATACAATATATGAGATATTTTATAATATACTGTGTGGAGTCTCTTTTGTGGGGTATCTGTTCTGTCACTGGCCTGTGTGTTGGACAAATGCTTTACAGATTGCCTCTGTGAAAAGCCTGACTGCTCTGTCAAGCTACCAAGAGGGTGAGCAGGGGTTATATTTGGTGTGTAACTCCCTTAACCTGACTAGAGTCGTGGGTACTGCCTGGCTTAGGTGCATACTTTACCGAACCAGAAACCCCATTTCTAACACTATTCCTTAAAAGGAGAATAAAAGCCTTTGGGTTTAGTCACATGGCATTCCCAGAAGTAAGCATGGAAACATGCAGCTTGCCCAGCTGTCCGGACATTCTTCTGGGAAAGTACTTGAAAAGTAGGCTTAGGCCGATGTAATTCTTCATCTGTACTTTTCCATTTCTTTGTGAAAATTGCTCAAAAGTTTAAAAACACATGGATTTTGAAATATATATATACATACATACATACATGCATACATGTATATATATATATATATATATATATATATATATATATATATATATATCAAGATCCACAATCCTGAAGCGCCGAGGGAAACAAACGGACACAGCCAGGTACAGACCACAAGACCAAGGATTCAAAAGAAATAGTGTGCTTTTATTCCATCAATGGGGATGGCAGCATGACGCGTTTCGTCCGGGAAACCCGGACTTGATCACATGACAAGACCCAGAGACATAAGTGGTTATATACTGATTTACAAACGGAGCTCCTCCCACATATAAATAAACATGGAAGAAATATCATTCACATTGTAAAAATGCAACATTAAAAGTTAAAGTGTAATAAAACTCCATGCATAAATGCATATAACTGCAACAACACATTATAAACCTTATGAACATCTACACTATGTTCATCGTATAGAGGGCAAGTGCCCAAATGGTTTGTTGCAAAATTAAAGTGCATATAATGACTGAATGAAAATCAAATCAATGCCCATAGGGTCCGTTATTTTTACAGTATACTGATCTAAAAACCACTACTAAATTCAAAAGTGTAAAGAGAAAAGTGCAAAGTGCTGAATCACAATGTTAAGGAACAAACATGATATAACCAGGAATGCCCTGGAGCAGAAAACTTGTGTTGATAAAGTGCAAAGTGGCAAAAAAGTGCAAAAGTCGGCAATGCATAAATTATGCTGTTTTAGGGGGAGATATAGACGGTTGATCTCAATATCAAAATCAGCATTGATGGTTGGAAACCAAATCTCATAATAACACAGTTGGATAATATATGCCAGTCGTATTCTTACATAATTGATTAAATAGTTAGAGCAAATCTTAATAAACCAACCTCAACATGAATAAATAGATTAAAACCATAAATAGTAAAAAATCCATTATAAGAAATCATGCATATGACAAATTTACAAAAAGTTTACAAAAAGTTTTTCAGGTCTTCTCCCATGTTCAGGCCATTAGGGATCTTACTATTAAGCCTCAGAATATATTGGCTTTCTAATTGCCTGAGCCTTTTCTCTCTGTCACCACCCCTTTTATTTGGGGGAACTGAATCAATGACAAAATATTGCAGGTCGTTGAGATTATTATTATGAACCAGCTTGAAATGCCGTGCCACTGGGTAATTAGGGTCAGAATTTACAATGGCACGTAGGTGCTGTAGAATTCGATTAAATACTTGCAGTTTCGTGCTACCTACATAATGCAAGTCGCACGTGCATTTTAAAACATAGACCGCATGGTCTGTTTTGCAGGTATATGTGTTCTTAATAGGAATTACAGCATTAGTGAGACCCTCAACGAACTCGCTGGTGTTCACACCGAATTTACAAGCCCGGCATGAACTACATTTTCGAAAGCCTGCTTTGTTAGAATACCAGTTAGGTTTGACAATGGTTTCAGGGCTAGTTTTAACCAGAGCATCCCTCATAGAGGGTGCTCTTCGAAAAGTAATGTTAGGCATATCTTCTAACATAGGGCCCACCACAATGTCTGTTTTTAAGATGGGCCAATTAGATTTAATGATTTGCCTCATCTTTTTATGTTGGTTATTAAAAGTGGTGATTAGGCGAATAGAAGTTTTCTCTGATACAGAAACTTCCTCCTCGGGAGTGACTAAAGGAGGCTCTTCTATCGTGGCCAATAATGTAGTTGACAAAGCCCTTTTCAGAGAGTCAGTGAGGTTAAGAGTATTATAACCTCTATGCAAAAATCTTTGGTAAGACCCATTTAAGCAAATCATGAGATCAATTTCATTGTTACATATGCGCCTGATTCTTAAAAACTCCCCATAGGGGATGCTTTTAATAAGATGGTGTGGGTGGTTGCTCTGCGCATGTAAAATTGAGTTTCCAGCCGTGGTTTTTCTATACATTCTAGTCATGATCTCATTATTCTTTATGTACACCTCTACATCTAAAAAATTGACTTTTACATTGCTGATGTCAGCGCAGAATTCCAGGTTCAAAGAGTTGTTATTGATATTACTGACAAACTCTTCTGCTGATGTTTTACACCCCTGCCAAATTATAAAGACATCATCAATGAAACGCCACATTTTAACAATGCCGATTTCATCCTCATCCAAACAACTGCGGATCCCACCCAGGACGTGCCTCTCCCACCAGCCCACGTGTAAACACGCATAGCTGGGGGAGAAGCACGCACCCATGGCAACACCACGCAGCTGTTGGTAGATTTCATTATTAAAAAGAAAAAAATTGTTCTTAAGGCATAAATCAATCATGCTGATAAGCATTTTGCTATGTTCATAGTACTTAATATCTCTTGCAGATAAGAAGTATTCAATTGCATTTATACCATCAACATGATTTATAGAGGTGTATAGTGATGTAATATCCATGACTAGAAACAGATAGTTTGGTTTCCACACAACTTCCTTCAATTTCTTTAAAAAGTCACCAGTGTCTTTTAAGTAACTAGGCAATGCCTCCATATATTCATGTAAATAAAAGTCAACATACTTGGAGAGGGGCTCCAACAAACTGTTTTGGGCGGAGATAATGACTCGTCCTGATATAGGGGTTGTGCCTTTGTGGATTTTTGGTAAAAGGTACAACGTTGGAGTAATTGGAAAATCTTTCTTCAGAAAATCAAATTCCTTTTTACTAATAAGTCCTTCCCTCTTCCAAGTAGTTAAATTAGTATGTACAAGAGTTTTGACTTTATTCAGTTCATTGAAAGAAGCCTTCCTATAGCAAGCTGGGTCATTTAATTGTCTTTCCGCTTCCTCTAGATATAAAGTGCGTGGCCACAAGACAATATTGCCACCTTTGTCCGCTTTATTGACAATAATGTCACCTCTAGATTTGATTTTTTGCATCAATAGAGAATATTGTTTATCTCTATAGCTTCTCTTTCTCTTGTTTTTAGACACCATCTTGTTCAAATCTTTTAGATCTTCCACAACCCTATCATTGAAGATGTCGATAGCATCCCGAGGCATTACCGGAATAAAAGTGGACTTAGGGCAAAAGGGACTGTTACCCGCACTGCCACTACTGATTCCCATAGCACCTAAAACCTCCTGAGTATTGTTTGGGGCATCGTCATCATTGATTAGCGAATGAGCTGTCTTGAGAGCCAAAGTATCAGCAATAGTGAAGTTTTTGTGTGTTTGAGATTCACTGATAATTGCTCTTGCTTTTTCACTTTTTTTGTTTGTGGTGTGGAATTTAAGGAGTTTGAGTTTCCTTATGAATTTGAAGGTGTCTATTCTGGCCTGCACATATTTAAATCCATTGTTAGGGCAGTAGGACAGACCCAAAGAGAGAAGCTGTTTTTCAGCTGCATTGAGATCAAGTTCCGTCAAATTAATTACCGTATTTTCAACCTCAGAGTTGACAGAATAGCAATCGCTGCTCATAGAATTTTTGTCTTTTTTATTGAAGTTTTCTTCTTTTTCTTTTTCTTTTTCATTTATTTCATCATTGTGTGGTACAGCTAATGCATTAGATTCATGGTTATCCTGATTATCGTGCAATTCCGTGCCCAGCATTATTACTCCACATGATGGTATGGTGGGTAATGTCAACAGATTATTGATTACTTCTTCTGGGCATTTCCCCTTCCTCTTTTCTTTTTCCCGTAGTTGTTGGCGTTTCCTCCTCTCTTTACGGGATTTGTTTCGCCTCTTCCTCCTGTTGTTCCTGCTGGCTGAGTCCCTCTCGATCTTAAGGTGTTCCGCCGATCTTCCACCATAAAAACCAATTCCTCAGATGGAGTGAAACTACTACTTCCAGGATGTTGCACATTAGTTTCATCATCAGACCCTCCGCTGCTGTAGATAGAACTCATGTCTGTGTCAGAACCATTGGAAGCACCCACCTGCTGATTTTGCGGAACTTGTGATATATTAGCTGACATTGGCACAGATGTTGTCAAAGCTTGCCTTTTAACGGACTCAAATTTCCTTGAAAATGTGAAAATTCTACCGCTTTCGTAGTCAGCCTTGTCTCTGGCAAATTTAAAGGCTTTGCGGGTCTTTATAGTCTCTTCATATTTATCGAGCCGTTTTTTGATGTCTTCCCGCCCTTTATTAATTGCCTCTTGGTCTTCCATTGCATTCAGCTCGAGGTTGAGTTTCTCTATCTGAGTCATTAGTTCGACTCTATCGATTTCGGCGTATTTAATTAAAATGCAAACCATACCCATGGATGCATCGAGGTTATGCTGAGCCCATTCTTTTAACATCAGAGGATTGGGATTTTCGAAAGAGGGGGCTATTAATACTCTTAAGCCTCTAGGAACTCTCTTCACTTCTTTATATTTTTCCAGGCTTTTCTGTTCCCACCATTTAGTAAGCTCCGTCCGGAGCAATTTTTCCAATTTTTTCAATTTTGTTTTTACATCATTTCCCTCGTTGGTTTGTTCTATACGTTTCTCCCCTGTGTTAGCAACTGCCGGCAGATTTAAAAAAAGAGCATCTGCTGCTTGCTCCCTGTCTCGGAAAATGTCAGCTGCCATCGCCATGTTACTTGCGGAATAATGAAACAACTAAGCACCAGTTCAAACAGTCTTTTCCACGTGTGATATTAGACACGTTTTTTCTTTCAGAAAGTGAACAACAATGTATTCCTCGTATCTCGTCAAAGACCCACGATTAACCTACACGGTAGCTTCAAGCGCCAGGGGCTCACCTTAATCTACTGTCAGCGAGGAAAGATTCGGTTCCTTCGAGCCAAACGAAACCTCACGGAAAACAGCAAACCATCGGCGGCCGCGACGCGATGCACATCCGTGTCAACTTCCGGGTCGCGGGGGGCTGGCAACGCTGTATTCCTTCCGGAGAACAAATAATCGCCAAAGGCGAGGGCGGCCAAAACTGCAAACCAGCCACAGTGTGAAGAGACGAGAGGGTCCGTAAAGACGAATTCAGCCAATTCGTCAAATGAATCAAGATCCACAATCCTGAAGCACCGAGGGAAACAAACGGACACAGCCAGGTACAGACCACAAGACCAAGGATTCAAAAGAAATAGTGTGCTTTTATTCCATCAATGGGGATGGCAGCATGACGCGTTTCGTCCGGGAAACCCGGACTTGATCACATGACAAGACCCAGAGACATAAGTGGTTATATACTGATTTACAAACGGAGCTCCTCCCACATATAAATAAACATGGAAGAAATATCATTCACATTGTAAAAATGCAACATTAAAAGTTAAAGTGTAATAAAACTCCATGCATAAATGCATATAACTGCAACAACACATTATCAACCTTATGAACATCTACACTATGTTCATCGTATAGAGGGCAAGTGCCCAAATGGTTTGTTGCAAAATTAAAGTGCATATAATGACTGAATGAAAATCAAATCAATGCCCATAGGGTCCGTTATTTTTACAGTATACTGATCTAAAAACCACTACTAAATTCAAAAGTGTAAAGAGAAAAGTGCAAAGTGCTGAATCACAATGTTAAGGAACAAACATGATATAACCAGGAATGCCCTGGAGCAGAAAACTTGTGTTGATAAAGTGCAAAGTGGCAAAAAAGTGCAAAAGTCGGCAATGCATAAATTATGCTGTTTTAGGGGGAGATATAGACGGTTGATCTCAATATCAAAATCAGCATTGATGGTTGGAAACCAAATCTCATAATAACACAGTTGGATAATATATGCCAGTCGTATTCTTACATAATTGATTAAATAGTTAGAGCAAATCTTAATAAACCAACCTCAACATGAATAAATAGATTAAAACCATAAATAGTAAAAAATCCATTATAAGAAATCATGCATATGACAAATTTACAAAAAGTTTACAAAAAGTTTTTCAGGTCTTCTCCCATGTTCAGGCCATTAGGGATCTTACTATTAAGCCTCAGAATATATTGGCTTTCTAATTGCCTGAGCCTTTTCTCTCTGTCACCACCCCTTTTATTTGGGGGAACTGAATCAATGACAAAATATTGCAGGTCGTTGAGATTATTATTATGAACCAGCTTGAAATGCCGTGCCACTGGGTAATTAGGGTCAGAATTTACAATGGCACGTAGGTGCTGTAGAATTCGATTAAATACTTGCAGTTTCGTGCTACCTACATAATGCAAGTCGCACGTGCATTTTAAAACATAGACCGCATGGTCTGTTTTGCAGGTATATGTGTTCTTAATAGGAATTACAGCATTAGTGAGACCCTCAACGAACTCGCTGGTGTTCACACCGAATTTACAAGCCCGGCATGAACTACATTTTCGAAAGCCTGCTTTGTTAGAATACCAGTTATATATATATATATATATATATATATCCTTGCACACTGGTTCCTGCTTCCCCAGCACTACGAGCGCTCAATGTGGGTGCGTTTCCCTACGGCGGAACCTCGCCGTTCCATATGATACACTCCTCCGTTTTTGGCGAAAGAAATGGGCGCACACTCGCTGCCTTCCACAATTGATTTATTCACAGCTTTTACTCAGCTTGGAAACAACAAAGATCAACGCGTTTCAGTGCTCCTGGCACCTTGCTCACGATCACTTGTTTTCATTTTTTTACATCTTTTAAAGTAACCAATGACATGGATGTTACCTCACATCCTGTTTTACTCTAGGCATTGTGGTTATGGTAGTTTTTCATAAAAAGAGTCTCTTTGGTGAAGTTGAGACTGCTAGTTCTGATTGAGGATATTCATTGCTTCATGAATATTGTTCGTTTTGAGTTTACATCCCTCCAGTGGGAATACTTGACTAGCAGTTAATTTTTCAGAGGTCCTTCGAAGGGTTATTTTCATGTTTTCACCCTCATTTGATTCTTCTTCTTTCATGTATCCTGGGTCACTCATTTCTCTTGGATTTTCACCAACTCATTGTAGTTCCTTATGCGAGGTGGATGTACAGCTCCTCCGATTGGTTCAGGCCATGTGGATATAAGGTTCTGAAGTTGAGGATGTGTCGCGATTCTTTTTGGCGCATGATTTTTTCACGATCTCCTCCCCGTATATTCTTTGGTATGGTTTCTATCCCAAAGAATTTGAGTTTTTGCCAGTCAGCATTGTGCTTAAGCTCCATGTGTTTTGCCACCGCATTTGTTCTGTCCTTATGAGTTGTGGCTCTTGCGTGTTCCATTATCCGCTTTTTCAGCTCTCCCTTGGTACTTCCCACATACATTAGGGGGCAAGGACATTCAACACCATAGACTGTAAATTCTGTTGTGCAAGTAATTAGTTGTTTTATCTACCATTTTTTGTTGTTGTCAGGTAGCGGTATTTCTCTGGTAGGTTTGGCAATTTGACACATTTTGCAATTATAGCATTTTGCAAAGCCTGTGGTTTTCAACCAGTCTTTCTTTTTGCTTGTGCTGCAATGGCTGTGGATTAGTCTGTCTTTCAGATTTGGGGCTCTTCTATAGGACACCTCCGGGTGTTGGCCCACTATTTTTCCTACAGTGTCATCTAGATGGAGTATCTTCCAGTTTTTCCTCATTATTTTTACCAGTTCTTTGCTGTTCTCTGAATAGTCCATGATTAGTCGGATTGGTTCCCGTATGCATTTTTCTTTTTCCTTTGGCTTTGTTAGACACTCCTGTCTTGTTTTTGCATTTGCCTTTTTCCAGCACTTTTCAATGTTGCCCCAATTATATTTTCGATTTTTGAATCTTTGTTTTGCTTTGGTACTTTGTTCCTTCCATTCTGTCTCTTCACTGCATATCCTCCTGATTCGGAGGAACTCTCCATAGGGTATGCTGGAGATCAGGGATGCTTGGTGGCAACTCGTCGCTTCCAATGTGGCATTGGTGGCTGTTGTTTTTCTGTAGAGTGTCGTGTGGATATGGTTATTCTTGACATAGATGCGAGTGTCTAGGAAGGTGATTTCAGTGTTGCTGATCTCATAGGTAAAGGATAATCCCGCCGTTCTTGTATTGATGATGTTGAAGTACTCTTGAAATTCATCTTTAGTTCCTTCCCAAATGATCAACAGGTCATCTATGAACCTGATCCAACACATGACCTTGCTTGTAAATTGGTCAAATTCTGGTGCCCAAGCTATCTCCTTTTCCCAGTACCCCATCGTGAGACAGGCGTAGTTGGGACTGAATGAAAAACCCATTGCGGTTCCACTGCTTTGTCTATATATTTCTTCACCGAACAGGAAGATGTTTTGTGATAGGCATAGCTCCATCATGTCTAACAACATTTGATTGTGGTTTTTGTACATGATATCTCTTTGTTGCAAAAAATAATTGCAGGCTTTAAGACCTAAATTATTTTGTATGTTTGTGTATAATGATACAACATCCATGGATATTAACTGGTAGCTTTCTTGCCATGGGATGTTTTCCAATCGTCTCAACAAATCGTTGGTGTCCTGTATATATGAGCTCAATTCTGTTACATGGGGTTTGAGAAAGTGGTCTATATAATTTGAGATTGGTTCTAGCAAAGAGCCCTTTGCCGACAATATTGGTCTGCCAGGTGGTTTGTTGCGGTCCTTATGTACCTTAGGGAGGAAGTATATTGTTGCTGTGATTGGGTGGCTGGTTGTGAGATATTTTTCTTCATCACTGTCAATGAGATTATTTAATTTCCATTGTCTCAGTTTTTCATCTACCTTGATCTTAATTTCTTTTGTTGGGTTTGTTCTGAGTCTTTCATAATATCTCGTGTCTTTTAACTGACGGTGTGCCTCGGTGATGTATGAGCTTTTGTCCCAAATCACAATATTTCCGCCTTTATCGGCCATTTTTATCTCAATTGAGTCATCATTACAAAGATTTTCTAGCCCTTTTCGTTCTTCTTGGGTTAGATTGTCCTGATATTTGGATCCTTTGATTTTATATAGGTCCCGAATCACCGCTTCCTGGAAAGTATCCACCTTATTGCCCGGTGGTAACTGAGGATAGAATTTCGATTTAGGTTTTAGGTTGCTGATGCCTGCTCCCTTTTGTGTGATTGCTTGACTCAGCGTTATTTCTTCCCCGTTCATGGTGTCGAGATTCAAAAGAGTGGTAAAGGCTTCTGCATCTCTTGCCTGTAGTACCGGGGTATCCTGGTTTGTTGTTTCGATGTTTCTCCCGCTTTTGTGTTTGTTTTCCTCAAAGAATTTAGCTAATTTGATCTTTCTCACATACAGGTAAAGATCAATCCTTGTTTGGACAATGTTCATTTTCTTTTTCGGGCAAAAATTAATGCCTCGTTTGAGAAGCTTCATTTCGGTTTCAGTGATATTTCTTTTTGAGAGGTTTATGATTTGTAACTCATCCATTACTTCCCCTTCTTCTGGCGCATGCTCCTTGTTTCCGTGCCTATCTTCTCGGATGACTGTTCTGTTCCGATTGCCCCTTCTTGTTTTCTTCTGTTTGTTGTCCAACGTCTGCCTCTTCCTCTTCCTCTTTGTTGATTCTGTGCGCCTCGGCTCTGTTCCCATTGCCTTTGTTGTAGCACGAGGCGCATATCCCCTAAAAAAGGCATCCTTTCTGTGTTTGCGGGAGCCCCTTGTTGTACTTCAATTCCATCTGCAGATATTAGTGAACATGAGGATGAGGCGCTGCTTGACAGGTTTGCACCTCGTTTATCAGGAGACATTTGTTTGATAAAGTCATATTTTCTAGAAAAGGAGAAAATGCAGCCATCCTCATAATCCACTGTGTCCCTCATGAACTTGTTATGTTTGCGTTCTCGTACTGTTTCCTCATGTTTGGTTATTTGGCTGTCCAATTCTTCCTTGAATTTAGTCATTTCGCTGTTTAATTTTAGTGAGATGATTTCTTTTTCCATTTCCTTGAGTTCTTCCTGTATTTTATTTAGGCTGATTTCGATGTGTTTTACCAGGATTGCAACCAGTCCCAGGGAAGATTGGAGGATAAACTCCCCCCATTCCTCTAGTAGTTCGTTTGAGGTGTCTTGATGACTGGGCATTAGCATTATCCTTAATCCTCTTGGTATCATTTTTGCCTCCAAGTATTTCTGTAGGGCAATGAATTCCCAGGACTTATTTATTTCTTTCCGACTTAATTTTTCCCACAATCTCAATTTACTTTTCACATCCGACTTTTGCGTGTCTGCTTTAGGTGGTTTATCACCTTTGTCTCTTTCGACATTGCCCTTTACAAACATCGTTGCTAACATTTCACCTCTTTTTGCTGCCCTTTGTTCCATTTTTGTTTCCAATTACTGCTGTGTATTTAGAGTTCTGTTCTGTTTGTCGTGGCGTGTGGAGAGGCAGTGCCCGTTCACTATGTGCTTTAAATAGGTGGGAAAGTTCATGCGCGCATCATGCTGTGATGATATTATGCTCGCGCCCTTCAAATCCCAAAGCATCAATGATTCAGAGAACAGCAAAGAACTGGTAAAAATAATGAGGAAAAACTGGAAGATACTCCATCTAGATGACACTGTAGGAAAAATAGTGGGCCAACACCCGGAGGTGTCCTATAGAAGAGCCCCAAATCTGAAAGACAGACTAATCCACAGCCATTGCAGCACAAGCAAAAAGAAAGACTGGTTGAAAACCACAGGCTTTGCAAAATGCTATAATTGCAAAATGTGTCAAATTGCCAAACCTACCAGAGAAATACCGCTACCTGACAACAACAAAAAATGGCAGATAAAACAACTAATTACTTGCACAACAGAATTTACAGTCTATGGTGTTGAATGTCCTTGCCCCCTAATGTATGTGGGAAGTACCAAGGGAGAGCTGAAAAAGCGGATAATGGAACACGCAAGAGCCACAACTCATAAGGACAGAACAAATGCGGTGGCAAAACACATGGAGCTTAAGCACAATGCTGACTGGCAAAAACTCAAATTCTTTGGGATAGAAACCATACCAAAGAATATACGGGGAGGAGATCGTGAAAAAATCATGCGCCAAAAAGAATCGCGACACATCCTCAACTTCAGAACCTTATATCCACATGGCCTGAACCAATCGGAGGAGCTGTACATCCACCTCGCATAAGGAACTACAATGAGTTGGTGAAAATCCAAGAGAAATGAGTGACCCAGGATACATGAAAGAAGAAGAATCAAATGAGGGTGAAAACATGAAAATAACCCTTCGAAGGACCTCTGAAAAATTAACTGCTAGTCAAGTATTCCCACTGGAGGGATGTAAACTCAAAACGAACAATATTCATGAAGCAATGAATATCCTCAATCAGAACTAGCAGTCTCAACTTCACCAAAGAGACTCTTTTTATGAAAAACTACCATAACCACAATGCCTAGAGTAAAACAGGATGTGAGGTAACATCCATGTCATTGGTTACTTTAAAAGATGTAAAAAAATGAAAACAAGTGATCGTGAGCAAGGTGCCAGGAGCACTGAAACGCGTTGATCTTTGTTGTTTCCAAGCTGAGTAAAAGCTGTGAATAAATCAATTGTGGAAGGCAGCGAGTGTGCGCCCATTTCTTTCGCCAAAAACGGAGGAGTGTATCATATATATATATATATATATATATATATATATATATATATATATATATACATATATATATATATTCACTGAAAAAACCATTGGTTATAGACCATATATAGTTAGGGATTAGCCTTTTCAAAACCTTATTTTACTCACACAAAACCATTGAAATTTCATATATAGTTAGTTGCACTAACTATATATCGCGCACCCGCAATCCACTGCTGATGATGTCACATATTACATCATTCATGACATGGTTAGTGACATCACTGATGACATCACTGATGACATCTCAAATGACATCACTGATGACATCTCAAATGACATCACTGATGACATCACTGATGACAACATCCAGTGACTGTATGTTTCTGTAAAGTTAAAATATGTCTTACATATTGAAGAATGAGTGGATGTATAAGTGTCTGGATGAAGGATTTAGTAGGTGCATGACTGACTGTATGAGTGAGTGATTAAATGTGTCTCACTGAGTGCATGGGTTAGTGACTAAACTGTTTTAATTTGTGCATCATTATATCTGTTGTTCTACAAACTGCTGCATATGTTGATCAGTAGCTATATGAGTAACTGTATGGGTTATTCATTGGTTGTCCAAGTATTTGTATGGGAAACTGAGTGTGTGTGTATGGGTGGCTGGGAGGTGTGTGACTCTGTACATAGATGTGTGAGTAGTTGATTCACTATATGTATGGGTTCAAAAGTGCATGTGGAAATAGCTGTATGGGCGGTTGACTGTGCATGAGTGTATTAGTGAGTGAATGGATATCTCAGTGCTACATGTCAAAGTAAGTACATATGTAAAACACAGTACATGTGAGAGTTGACATATATAAATAACTGTGCATAAGAGCCAGTGAATGTGTGAGTGGCTGTATGGATCATTGTGAACATGTATCAGGGATTGTATAAGAGAGTAAATATGTGTTAGTATATGTTTGAATAAGTAAGGTGTGTATAACTGTATAATTGAGAAAATGGAGGTGTGATTGATTTTTTGCATAACTGACTAGGTGTGTGAGTAACTCCATGGATGAGTGACAGTCTGTGACTGTCTGTTTACACTGATTGTATCTAAGGTTATATTAGAGTCTGAAGAGGTTCATGGTATTATCACATGAATGATATCATCAGTGATGTGATCAGTCATGTCAAATGAGATGTTATCAGTGATTTTATCAGTGATGTCATTTGAGATGTCATCAGTGATGTCATTTGAGATGTCATCAGTGATGTCATTTGAGATGTCATCAGTGATGTCATCAGTGATGTCACTAACCATGTCATGAATGATGTAATATGTGACATCATCAGCAGTGGATTGCGGGTGCGCGATATATAGTTAGTGCAACTAACTATATATGAAATTTCAATGGTTTTGTGTGAGTAAAATAAGGTTTTGAAAAGGCTAATCCCTAACTATATATGGTCTATAACCAATGGTTTTTTCAGTGAATTTTCAAGGTTTTGTAAATGCAAATTCCTAACTATATATGGCCTATAACCTATGGTTTTTTCTGTGAATTTCAATGGTTTTTTAATAGCAAATATCAAAAGCTGTCAAATGTCAAGTACGTGATAGGAAAAAACTTTTTCGTGTTTATGCACGCTGATGTGCTTTGAACGCTGCCCCCCACCTCTTTTCTCTTAGTAGTACTCTCTCTTTGCAGATAGTGAAGAGTAGTTAACGCAGGCCTTTACCCCCGTTGTAATCCGTCGTGCCTGCTTGTCTCTCCATTTGATTGATTGTTATCCAAGCATTTACTGTTTTACAATTGATTCTCTTTGGTTCATTCTCTATTTACAAACAAGCACAAAGTCGCAATACTCTGTTTAGTGTTTGCAGATAGTGAAAAATCGTGAAAAATTGTGTAAAAAAATAAAATTAATCGAGCAAAATCAGTAGGCCACTAATTGGATCTCTTTTTGACCTCGCTAAAATAGAAATATTAGGAACAACCCTTCATGAGAAATACGAAAATAGTGAGATGAACTGAGCTCCACACCATGAGGGCTGCAAGACAGCTCGGCTCCGTCACCCACCCCGCCCAAAATAACGACAAACCCTATGCAAATATTAAAAATATATATAACACACCAGCAAAGAAACAGGGTAAAACATTTTATTAAATAACTATTTACATAACTATTTTATACTTTTTATTGCCCGATCCGGCTAGCTCAATCGATCGAGCATGAAACTCATGCACTCTGATAGCAAGCGTTGCTACTGATGCTATGCAGACCAAAACTGGTTTTCAGTTTGTACATTTTTCTAGATTTTTCCATCCAAGGTTGGTTGAGTTTGTAGAACGATGGCTTCAGATTTTCAACATACGGTGTGGTGGCGCGGACTGGGAGGGGGCGGTTCGCTCCTGCCCCCTCCCCAAGTAAGATTTTCATACGTGAAAGTACGTTAATGGTTTTGGTCCCTGAGTTGCTTCGATGTCACTGCCATTCTCAAATGGCATAAGTTTTGGATGTTGGGTGCCATAGTTCAGAGTTCTGAGCAGCGCTTGTAACACTGTCTGAAGCTTATTTCCACCTACTGCAGCTTCACTATTCTCAAAGTAAGTGAGGGTCGTTTGTGGACCTGACTGCATTTGAAAACAATGTGATATGGTACCTCCCTAAACCGCTTGACGGAGGCCCCCGAGGGGCGGTGTGATGGCACGGACTCGGAGAAGACGCTTGGCTCCGACCCCCTCCCCAAGTCTTATAGCACCGGTTTAGCCTGAGATCGCCCCCGACATAGGCGGCCGGCTCCCGGGGTCCGGCGGAACTTTTTGCCTTTTGATGACTCTTCTATTCTGGACCTTGTCCCACAATCCGTTTGACCTGAAGACACGCTGTAGTGGGGCGCCCCTTTACCGTTTTAGTTGCCATTCCGCCCGCTTTTGCTACACTGTGCCTCTTCCGCCATTCAGCTGTTTACCGCCCGCTCTTGCGACTACAGCGTCTCGCTCACCATGTAGTTGAGTTGCTCCCGCTCTTGCGATGCAACGATAAGCGACTGCCACAGGACTCTCAAAATGGCGGCCGGCTCTTCAGATTTGGGCGTGGTCCACTAAAATGGCCCTGGGACACCTTGGAACTCGGACGCTTCCCTGATAGGGCTTGGGTCCCATTCTCGAAAGCGTCCCCTCAGCCGTGAAGATTCTACAAAAGTCTTGGGGGCCCCCGACTCCCACAGGCTTCTGGTGGGGAGCGGCTGCCATGTTTGCTCGTGGAATGGCCACGACGGACCTACGAGATGGTAGTGCTCTCATGCTGACGCCAGCTTTAGTCTGAAACATCCAGAAACACTGTAGACTACCAATTCGATCAGTTCCGGTAGCGCCCCAACATGACCCGGTAGAGAAGAACTTGCCCTCCCCTCTTTGACTGATGGTTCTTGTTGCCTGTCCCCTCTGTTGTCATTTACCAGAACTTTTTGGACTGCTGAAAGGGGTTGTGTTCCGAACGCTGGTTGGTGGAGACATTTTGACTATATTCTTGACCTACGTTGTCGCGTAATGCGTTATATGACACGCCGCGTTAGCGCACCCGGAAGTGATCCGGGGCGCGGCGCGCAGCGCGTAACGTAAGCATAACAGGTCATGTGACTTGTTAATAAAACTTTTTATTGGTTCATTTTACTTTTGTTATTTTAATAATGAAAAGCTTGGTCATATGACCTAAAAAATACGCTTTTTATTGATTTCGAACTTTTTTTTTTAAACATATATGTTATAATATTCCAGGCTAATGTACTTTCCCGGAAAATTTACAACTGTCCTGCAAGTAAAATATATTCCTTTTTCGAGAAAAAGGGCGTTTCTTCGTTCCATGACGGAGCCGTTGAGTAAAAGAGACTCGGCCTGCTGTCTTAGTCGCCGATACGCCTGATTATCAGATTCTTATCGATCACTTTATGTTGCAGGAGTGGAAAACACAACTGCCCTTGACCATTTATCTTTACTGCGTTCCTACGTATTATACCTTTTATCCGTCATGTAATTGGACTGCTTTATTTCACTTGCCTTTTACTGATTCGAAAACAGTGACTAAAAGTAAAAACTTTACCAATGTAAATACTACTACCATGTTTTGTTTTAAAAACCTTTATTGTGAAAATGTCAGTATAGAAATACAGGCCTATAACCACGTGGGCCGGCCACGGAGCAAACTGAAATCGTATATGATGAGGAGACATTTACATTATAGAGGAACGTAACGAGCGGGCCATTAGGTTGCAAGAACTAAGGTGTCTAACAGTTGCAGAATCGGTGGACGTACATTTTGTAATTAAATTACGACAGGGCCAGTTACAAAAAAATTATCTAGATATACATTTGCGGGCAAGTACCATGGGTGACATTAATTCGAACTTTCAATACTACAGTAATCAATAACACATCAGAACTTAATATCAATAGGGATGTCAAAATATTCAATCAATTCTCGTCCCCGCCCGCCATGAGCATCAAAACTGCATTCATATCTCGTGATATCAAGGTTGTTCAACCAGTACACAACAAGGAGTTACGAGTCCCATTTATACCGGCGCCATTTTGGGCGAGGCCGGGCAGGTGCAAGATATAGTCAAAATGTCTCCACCAACCATCGGCCAGACCAGAACCCATTTCGGCCCTTTATGCTACAAGATGGTGTCTTCCATTCAGAAAATATTGTTGGCAGCATTTTGAAAGGAAAGATAAACAGCCGTTCTCCTAGTGAGTCTCACATTGTTACATTTAGGAAGAATGTTGAAGAGTAGTATGTGGAAAATCTGAAGCCATTTTTCTACAAACTCTCAATCAGCCTTGGATGGAAAAAAAATCCTGAAGAATGTACAAACTGAAAACCAATTTTTGTCTGTATAACATCAACAGCAACGCTTGAGTCAGCTTTGTGTGAAGCCGCCATTTTGATTCAATCAATAACGTCCCCCTGCACACATTCAGGGACCTGGTCGTGTCTTCAGGTGAAACGGATTGTGGGACAAGAAGCAAAAAGGAAAAGGAAAAAAGTTCCGCCGGACCTCGGGAGCCGGCCGCCTATGTCATGTGCGATCTTTGGCCACACCAGGGCAATAGTGAAGCTGCTGCAGGTGCAAATAAGCTTCAGACAGTCTTACAAGCACTGCTCGAACTCTCAACTATGGCACTCAACATCCAGGACTTGCCATTCGGATCTTGGCGCCTTGTGCTGGTTCCGACCTATTCACACATCGGTCCACTACTGACATCACCTCATAAGCCAACGGGGCACCCCACGCCGACTTTCGGCGCAGCATTGTAGGATGGCCACACCAGTGCGGCAACTTGCTGGACACCACCTCGGTGCCATCCGGATCTCGGCGCGTTCGAGTCACTGTACCGCAAAAGTGACCGGAACTCAGCTGGACACCCCATCTTTCGGCACAGCATTGTAGGATGGCCACACCAGTGCGGCAATTTGCTGGACACCACCTCGGTGCCATCCGGATCTCTGCGCGTTCGAGTCACTGTACCGCAAGAGTGACCGCAACTCAGCTGGACACGCCGTCTTTCGGCGCAGCATTGTAGGATGGCCACACCAGTGCGGCAACTTGCTGGACACCACCTCGGTGCCATCCGGATCTCGGCGCGTTGTGCTGCCTTCGGCCCACTGTAGCCGCAAGTGCGGACGCAACTCAGTTGGACGGCGAGTGAAACGCTAAGGGGCGCTCCACTGCAGCCGAGGAGCCTCCATCTTGGGGGAGACGCACAGCCCCCACTGACTGACGCGACCTCACAGGCCAATGGGGCGCCCCACGCCGACTTTCGGCGCAGCATTGTAGGATAGCCACACCAGTGCAGCAACTTGCTGGACACTAACTCGGTGCCATCCGGATCTCGGCGCGTTGTGCTGCCTTCGGCCTATTCGCACATCGGTCCGCTACTGACGCCGCCTCACGTGCCAACGGATTTTCTACGCTTTTTGTAGCCCTATGCCGCATAACAGGTCATGTGACTTGTTTATAAAACTTTTCATTGGTTCATTTTACTTTTGGTTTCCTAAAGATGGAAGGCTTGGTCATATGACCTAAAAATAACACTTTTCATTGGTTTAGAACATTTTTTTTTCCCAAACGATGAAAGCCCCACCTTGTTTCTGGATGATTCAGACTGAAGCTGGCGTCAGCATGAGAGCACCACCATCTCGTGGCTCCGTCATGGTCATTCCGTGAGCAATCATGGCAGCAGCTCCCCACCGGAAGCCTGCAGGAGTCGAGGGCCCCCAAGACTTTTGTAGAATCTTCACGGCTGAGGGGACGCTTTCGAGAATGGAGCCCAAGCCCTAGCAGGCAAGCGTCCGAGTTCCAAGGTGTCCCAGGGCCATTTTAGTGGACCAGGCCCAAAACCGAAGAGCCGTCCGCCATTTTAAGAGTCCTGTGGCAGCCGCCTATCGCTGCACTGCAAGAGTGGGCGGAAGTCAACAACATGGTGAGCGAGACGCTGTAGTCGCAAGAGCGGGCGCAACTCAGCTGGATGGCCGCCACCTGGGGAGGCCCGTTCACGCCGCCTCCCCCACGCCCCAATTTTCGGAGCAGCATTGTAGGATACCAAAACCAGTGCGGCAGTTTACTGGACATCACCTGGGTGCCATCCACATCTCAGCGCGTTCTGCTGCCTTGGGACTATTCGCACAACAGACCGCTACTGACGAGGCCTCCCCCCGCACCACCCGGGACGCCCCACGCTGTTTTTCTGAGCTGCATTGTAGGATACCAAAACCAGTGCGGCACCCAGGTGACATCACCTGGGTGCCGTCCAGAACTCAGCACGTTGTGCTGCCTTGGGACTATTCGCACAAAAGACAGCTTCTGACCATTGTTGTTTTTTTTGTTAAAAAATGTTTAAATGTATTTACAGTTTTTGTTGCGTTCGTTATATTTAAAAGTTAATAAAGTTTTATAATCCTACTTTGTTGGAGTGCTATATATTTTTAAAAAATCGGGTGAATGGGGCCTTGAATCGGGTTATTGTCATGTGTGGGCTTTGCAAGTGTACTGCTACAGGATCGGACATTTCAAACTCAAATGCACGTTCTTTTTCTTACCTTTCCGAAGCATGGAGCGCAATAGCAGGCAGAGAAAGGGTGATGCAAGTGTTGAACACTGCCTGGCCTGGCAAGTTGCTGGCAGTGCCCCCCCCCCCGCCCGCTCCTGAAAGAGGACACACACACCGCCGCCCCAAGTACTTCACAGATCTTTAAAAGACCATGCGCTTGTTCATGAGGCTTAAATGGTTTATCACCCCTTCTAGAACCCCTGCATCGACCCTCTGACGTTTCCTGGAAGAATTACCACGTAACACAATACCAAGCCCTGTCACCTGAAACCCCCGAGGAATCGTGGGGCATAT
The DNA here is from genome assembly GCF_964263255.1 of Lissotriton vulgaris. Lineage (NCBI taxonomy): Eukaryota > Metazoa > Chordata > Amphibia > Caudata > Salamandridae > Lissotriton > Lissotriton vulgaris. Next base: position 2,096,933,751 of record NC_141685.1, on the reverse strand, counting down.
TATCAAGGGGGTTTATCTCTGCTTTTTTGGCTTTAAAAGCCAAGAAAGCGGAGATAAAATTATCTCCCTATTACCAAGCTGTCGCTAACACCAGTTAGTGACAGCTAAAAGGAGATAGCAACCATCTTGGGCCCCGCTTTGCATGTCAGTGATATTTATCACTAATGACATGCAAAGTGGGCGTGCCAAGATGTTAGCGACTGGAAACAGTCCCTAACATCGCTATCTCCTATTACCAACTTTTGGAGATATTCGCGCTAAGCGCGAATATCTCCAAAAGCTAACACCTGCCCTGAGCAGTTCTTAGCCATGTTATCCAATGGGAGGTGGATAACATGGCTAAGAGCATTTGCTCGATAATGCATGAATATCGCTGACTTTTCAGCGATATTCATGCATTGCGGCCGTTTTTTTATCGCATTTGAGATAAACCTTGCTAATAGCAAGGTTTATCTGCGATAAAAATCTCCGATGTGCGGCGATAATTTTTGTCTCTAAACAAGTTAGAGGCAAAAATTATCGCTAGTTGTTGGTAATATGCCCCCGGGTTTTTGCTTGCAGAAATCGGGAGGCGGGAGACTAGCACTGAAATCAGTAGTCTCACGCCTGAATCGGGAGGGTTGGCATGTCTGGATTCTCTACAGCTGGGGCCATAAACTACATCCGCAGGGCTAGGAGATAGCCTGGGACCGGCCTGGCATCTAAAATGGCTGCCGTGCACGACAAAATTGTGGCATTGGAAAAAAGGCAAGATGGCGCAGACAATGTTTATCAATAAGGATTCATTTATAACAAAATATTTTATCGCACTGACAAATTGGCGGTCAACACTTCCTGATTTCCATCGAATCGAACGTTAACAGACGTCACGCAGCAAAAAAAAAAAAAAACTCACGCACAGCCGCTGGAAGACATGTATCAACATATATGAGCCTCCTCAGCCACCCTCAGAAAACATAAGGGATCAGGATACGTCTCCCGCACCCCCTTATACCTAGTAATTTAATTAAAACAAAACACAAAATGGCGAATTCCCGTTTCGCTACCAGTTTGCGGCCCAGGAAGCGCTTCTACCGTGAAAAATCAATTTTTTTCCCCCACGGGACCCTTTAATAACCCCAACATCATTCCTAGGGGGTGAAGAGGGGAATACCTTGCCCCCTTTCATTAAATTCCCCCTTCGTTTTTCACCTCTTCTTCTCTCTCGATCCTACCGAGAGACAAGATGGCGCACGCACAGCCGCTGGAAGACATATATCAACATATATGAGCCTCCTCAACCACCCTCAGAAAACATAAGGGATTAGGATACGTCTCCCGCACCCCCTTATACCTAGTAATTTAATTAAAACGAAGCACAAAATGGCGAATTCCCGTTTCGCTACCAGTTTGCGGCCCAGTTCGCGGCCCGGGAAGCGCTTCTACCGTGAAAAATAATTTTTTTTTTATTTTCCCCACGGGACCCTTTAATAACCCCAACAACATTCCTAGGGGGTCAAGAGGGGTATACCTTGCCCCCTTTCATTAAATTCCCCCTTCGTTTTTCACCTCTTCTTCTCTCTCGATCCTACCGAGAGATAAGATGGCGGCCGCTCCGGACTGTTTAGAATGTTGACAGACACCGGGGAGCCAATCAGCTTCGCATCGCAAAGTTCCGTTTCGCGAAAAGTAAGCGGACCGGAGCGCAGCCCGGAGCGCTGTTACAGATATATATCTTGTTTTGAACGTTAATTTCTCAAAATCCACTGGAGCACATATATTGAGACCCAGCAAAGGCACATCGGGCTAACAGTCCCTACAATTTTGCCAAGTTTCGTGCAAATCCATTCAGCCGTTCGAGCTAAAAGTGAGGCCAACCGCCCTATGGAAATTAAAATGGGGAAAACGCGTTTTGGGAACCCCCTTTTTTCTCGGCCCCCCCTTGACGAAACCCCCCCAAATTTTTAAGGGCTGCTCAGAAACAAAATGTGCCATTTTCCTGAAAATTTCAGCCGATTCCGTCCACAAACGCAAAAAGTTATTAGACATAGAATTTTCAAAAGTTCCATAGAGAAATAATCCTAACTATATATACCTACTGGCTATCGCCAGTAGGTAATATATATATATGAGTGTCATTTTGGAATAAAAGTGGGAGTATTTCTGGAGTCCTTTTGGCGGCAGTCATTGAGTGTGCAGAGAGCCTCAGAAGAAGGGCGTAGCCCGAAACGCGTCAGGCACTGCTGACGTTGGATGTTCCTGTTTCTTGCCCCAATTTGAACGCGCTGATGTAGAGTGCGCCCCGCACCCTTGGGTACTTGTGAACCTTCATATATTCCGGTCGACCCAGCCGGGGGGCGCACCACTGTGGATCTCTGGCGGTTCTGCCTGCTGGTGTGTTGATCAGTGTGGCAGATTCATCTGGCGTCAACTGGAAAGGGTGAGAACTGAGCAGAAGCACCCGTGAATTCGAACTTATTTCACTTGATGTCTGCTTCCAGCCCACTGGGGTTTCATATCAAGGACTACCAGTCCCAGAATGCTTAGCATGTACATTTACTCACCTGAGTGTCATTTTGGAATAAAAGTGGGAGTATTTCTGGAGTCCTTTTGGCGGCAGTCATTGAGTGTGCAGAGAGCCTCAGAAGAAGGGCGTAGCCCGAAACGCGTCAGGCACTGCTGACGTTGGATGTTCCTGTTTCTTGCCCCAATTTGAACGCGCTGATGTAGAGTGCGCCCCGCACCCTTGGGTACTTGTGAACCTTCATATATTCCGGTCGACCCGGCCGGGGGGCGCACCACCGTGGATCTCTGGCGGTTCCGCCTGCTGGTGTGTTGATCAGTGTGGCAGATTCATCTGGCGTCAACTGGAAAGGGTGAGAACTGAGCAGAAGCACCCGTGAATTCGAACTTATTTCACTTGATGTCTGCTTCCAGCCCAGTGGGGTTTCATATCAAGGACTACCAGTCCCAGAATGCTTAGCATGTACATTTACTCACCTGAGTGTCATTTTGGAATAAAAGTGGGAGTATTTCTGGAGTCCTTTTGGCGGCAGTCATTGAGTGTGCAGAGAGCCTCAGAAGAAGGGCGTAGCCCGAAACGCGTCAGGCACTGCTGACGTTGGATGCTCCTGTTTCTTGCCCCAATTTGAACGCGCTGATGTAGAGTGCGCCCCGCACCCTTGGGTACTTGTGAACCTTCATATATTCCGGTCGACCCGGCCGGGGGGCGCACCACCGTGGATCTCTGGCGGTTCCGCCTGCTGGTGTGTTGATCAGTGTGGCAGATTCATCTGGCGTCAACTGGAAAGGGTGAGAACTGAGCAGAAGCACCCGTGAATTCGAACTTATTTCACTTGATGTCTGCTTCCAGCCCACTGGGGTTTCATATCAAGGACTACCAGTCCCAGAATGCTTAGCATGTACATTTACTCACCTGAGTGTCATTTTGGAATAAAAGTGGGAGTATTTCTGGAGTCCTTTTGGCGGCAGTCATTGAGTGTGCAGAGAGCCTCAGAAGAAGGGCGTAGCCCGAAACGCGTCAGGCACTGCTGACGTTGGATGTTCCTGTTTCTTGCCCCAATTTGAACGCGCTGATGTAGAGTGCGCCCCGCACCCTTGGGTACTTGTGAACCTTCATATATTCCGGTCGACCCGGCCGGGGGGCGCACCACCGTGGATCTCTGGCGGTTCCGCCTGCTGGTGTGTTGATCAGTGTGGCAGATTCATCTGGCGTCAACTGGAAAGGGTGAGAACTGAGCAGAAGCACCCGTGAATTCGAACTTATTTCACTTGATGTCTGCTTCCAGCCCACTGGGGTTTCATATCAAGGACTACCAGTCCCAGAATGCTTAGCATGTACATATACTCACCTGAGTGTCATTTTGGAATAAAAGTGGGAGTATTTCTGGAGTCCTTTTGGCGGCAGTCATTGAGTGTGCAGAGAGCCTCAGAAGAAGGGCGTAGCCCGAAACGCGTCAGGCACTGCTGACGTTGGATGTTCCTGTTTCTTGCCCCAATTTGAACCCGCTGATGTAGAGTGCGCCCCGCACCCTTGGGTACTTGTGAACCTTCATATATTCCGGTCGACCCGGCCGGGGGGCGCACCACCGTGGATCTCTGGCGGTTCCGCCTGCTGGTGTGTTGATCAGTGTGGCAGATTCATCTGGCGTCAACTGGAAAGGGTGAGAACTGAGCAGAAGCACCCGTGAATTCGAACTTATTTCACTTGATGTCTGCTTCCAGCCCACTGGGGTTTCATATCAAGGACTACCAGTCCCAGAATGCTTAGCATGTACATTTACTCACTTGAGTGTCATTTTGGAATAAAAGTGGGAGTATTTCTGGAGTCCTTTTGGCGGCAGTCATTGAGTGTGCAGAGAGCCTCAGAAGAAGGGCGTAGCCCGAAACGCGTCAGGCACTGCTGACGTTGGATGTTCCTGTTTCTTGCCCCAATTTGAACGCGCTGATGTAGAGTGCGCCCCGCACCCTTGGGTACTTGTGAACCTTCATATATTCCGGTCGACCCGGCCGGGGGGCGCACCACCGTGGATCTCTGGCGGTTCCGCCTGCTGGTGTGTTGATCAGTGTGGCAGATTCATCTGGCGTCAACTGGAAAGGGTGAGAACTGAGCAGAAGCACCCGTGAATTCGAACTTATTTCACTTGATGTCTGCTTCCAGCCCACTGGGGTTTCATATCAAGGACTACCAGTCCCAGAATGCTTAGCATGTACATTTAATCACCTGAGTGTCATTTTGGAATAAAAGTGGGAGTATTTCTGGAGTCCTTTTGGCGGCAGTCATTGAGTGTGCAGAGAGCCTCAGAAGAAGGGCGTAGCCCGAAACGCGTCAGGCACTGCTGACGTTGGATGTTCCTGTTTCTTGCCCCAATTTGAACGCGCTGATGTAGAGTGCGCCCCGCACCCTTGGGTACTTGTGAACCTTCATATATTCCGGTCGACCCGGCCGGGGGGCGCACCACCGTGGATCTCTGGCGGTTCCGCCTGCTGGTGTGTTGATCAGTGTGGCAGATTCATCTGGCGTCAACTGGAAAGGGTGAGAACTGAGCAGAAGCACCCGTGAATTCGAACTTATTTCACTTGATGTCTGCTTCCAGCCCACTGGGGTTTCATATCAAGGACTACCAGTCCCAGAATGCTTAGCATGTACATTTACTCACCTGAGTGTCATTTTGGAATAAAAGTGGGAGTATTTCTGGAGTCCTTTTGGCGGCAGTCATTGAGTGTGCAGAGAGCCTCAGAAGAAGGGGGTAGCCCGAAACGCGTCAGGCACTGCTGACGTTGGATGTTCCTGTTTCTTGCCCCAATTTGAACGCGCTGATGTAGAGTGCGCCCCGCACCCTTGGGTACTTGTGAACCTTCATATATTCCGGTCGACCCGGCCGGGGGGCGCACCACCGTGGATCTCTGGCGGTTCCGCCTGCTGGTGTGTTGATCAGTGTGGCAGATTCATCTGGCGTCAACTGGAAAGGGTGAGAACTGAGCAGAAGCACCCGTGAATTCGAACTTATTTCACTTGATGTCTGCTTCCAGCCCACTGGGGTTTCATATCAAGGACTACCAGTCCCAGAATGCTTAGCATGTACATTTACTCACCTGAGTGTCATTTTGGAATAAAAGTGGGAGTATTTCTGGAGTCCTTTTGGCGGCAGTCATTGAGTGTGCAGAGAGCCTCAGAAGAAGGGCGTAGCCCGAAACGCGTCAGGCACTGCTGACGTTGGATGTTCCTGTTTCTTGCCCCAATTTGAACGCGCTGATGTAGAGTGCGCCCCGCACCCTTGGGTACTTGTGAACCTTCATATATTCCGGTCGACCCGGCCGGGGGGCGCACCACCGTGGATCTCTGGCGGTTCCGCCTGCTGGTGTGTTGATCAGTGTGGCAGATTCATCTGGCGTCAACTGGAAAGGGTGAGAACTGAGCAGAAGCACCCGTGAATTCGAACTTATTTCACTTGATGTCTGCTTCCAGCCCACTGGGGTTTCATATCAAGGACTACCAGTCCCAGAATGCTTAGCATGTACATATACTCACCTGAGTGTCATTTTGGAATAAAAGTGGGAGTATTTCTGGAGTCCTTTTGGCGGCAGTCATTGAGTGTGCAGAGAGCCTCAGAAGAAGGGCGTAGCCCGAAATGCGTCAGGCACTGCTGACGTTGGATGTTCCTGTTTCTTGCCCCAATTTGAACCCGCTGATGTAGAGTGCGCCCCGCACCCTTGGGTACTTGTGAACCTTCATATATTCCGGTCGACCCGGCCGGGGGGCGCACCACCGTGGATCTCTGGCGGTTCCGCCTGCTGGTGTGTTGATCAGTGTGGCAGATTCATCTGGCGTCAACTGGAAAGGGTGAGAACTGAGCAGAAGCACCCGTGAATTCGAACTTATTTCACTTGATGTCTGCTTCCAGCCCACTGGGGTTTCATATCAAGGACTACCAGTCCCAGAATGCTTAGCATGTACATTTACTCACTTGAGTGTCATTTTGGAATAAAAGTGGGAGTATTTCTGGAGTCCTTTTGGCGGCAGTCATTGAGTGTGTAGAGAGCCTCAGAAGAAGGGCGTAGCCCGAAACGCGTCAGGCACTGCTGACGTTGGATGTTCCAGTTTCTTGCCCCAATTTGAACGCGCTGATGTAGAGTGCGCCCCGCACCCTTGGGTACTTGTGAACCTTCATATATTCCGGTCGACCCGGCCGGGGGGCGCACCACCGTGGATCTCTGGCGGTTCCGCCTGCTGGTGTGTTGATCAGTGTGGCAGATTCATCTGGCGTCAACTGGAAAGGGTGAGAACTGAGCAGAAGCACCCGTGAATTCGAACTTATTTCACTTGATGTCTGCTTCCAGCCCACTGGGGTTTCATATCAAGGACTACCAGTCCCAGAATGCTTAGCATGTACATTTAATCACCTGAGTGTCATTTTGGAATAAAAGTGGGAGTATTTCTGGAGTCCTTTTGGCGGCAGTCATTGAGTGTGCAGAGAGCCTCAGAAGAAGGGCGTAGCCCGAAACGCGTCAGGCACTGCTGACGTTGGATGTTCCTGTTTCTTGCCCCAATTTGAACGCGCTGATGTAGAGTGCGCCCCGCACCCTTGGGTACTTGTGAACCTTCATATATTCCGGTCGACCCGGCCGGGGGGCGCACCACCGTGGATCTCTGGCGGTTCCGCCTGCTGGTGTGTTGATCAGTGTGGCAGATTCATCTGGCGTCAACTGGAAAGGGTGAGAACTGAGCAGAAGCACCCGTGAATTCGAACTTATTTCACTTGATGTCTGCTTCCAGCCCACTGGGGTTTCATATCAAGGACTACCAGTCCCAGAATGCTTAGCATGTACATTTAATCACCTGAGTGTCATTTTGGAATAAAAGTGGGAGTATTTCTGGAGTCCTTTTGGCGGCAGTCATTGAGTGTGCAGAGAGCCTCAGAAGAAGGGCGTAGCCCGAAACGCGTCAGGCACTGCTGACGTTGGATGTTCCTGTTTCTTGCCCCAATTTGAACGCGCTGATGTAGAGTGCGCCCCGCACCCTTGGGTACTTGTGAACCTTCATATATTCCGGTCGACCCGGCCGGGGGGCGCACCACCGTGGATCTCTGGCGGTTCCGCCTGCTGGTGTGTTGATCAGTGTGGCAGATTCATCTGGCGTCAACTGGAAAGGGTGAGAACTGAGCAGAAGCACCCGTGAATTCGAACTTATTTCACTTGATGTCTGCTTCCAGCCCACTGGGGTTTCATATCAAGGACTACCAGTCCCAGAATGCTTAGCATGTACATTTACTCACCTGAGTGTCATTTTGGAATAAAAGTGGGAGTATTTCTGGAGTCCTTTTGGCGGCAGTCATTGAGTGTGCAGAGAGCCTCAGAAGAAGGGCGTAGCCCGAAACGCGTCAGGCACTGCTGACGTTGGATGTTCCTGTTTCTTGCCCCAATTTGAACGCGCTGATGTAGAGTGCGCCCCGCACCCTTGGGTACTTGTGAACCTTCATATATTCCGGTCGACCCGGCCGGGGGGCGCACCGCCGTGGATCTCTGGCGGTTCCGCCTGCTGGTGTGTTGATCAGTGTGGCAGATTCATCTGGCGTCAACTGGAAAGGGTGAGAACTGAGCAGAAGCACCCGTGAATTCGAACTTATTTCACTTGATGTCTGCTTCCAGCCCACTGGGGTTTCATATCAAGGACTACCAGTCCCAGAATGCTTAGCATGTACATTTACTCACCTGAGTGTCATTTTGGAATAAAAGTGGGAGTATTTCTGGAGTCCTTTTGGCGGCAGTCATTGAGTGTGCAGAGAGCCTCAGAAGAAGGGCGTAGCCCGAAACGCGTCAGGCACTGCTGACGTTGGATGTTCCTGTTTCTTGCCCCAATTTGAACGCGCTGATGTAGAGTGCGCCCCGCACCCTTGGGTACTTGTGAACCTTCATATATTCCGGTCGACCCGGCCGGGGGGCGCACCACCGTGGATCTCTGGCGGTTCCGCCTTCTGGTGTGTTGATCAGTGTGGCAGATTCATCTGGCGTCAACTGGAAAGGGTGAGAACTGAGCAGAAGCACCCGTGAATTCGAACTTATTTCACTTGATGTCTGCTTCCAGCCCACTGGGGTTTCATATCAAGGACTACCAGTCCCAGAATGCTTAGCATGTACATTTACTCACCTGAGTGTCATTTTGGAATAAAAGTGGGAGTATTTCTGGAGTCCTTTTGGCGGCAGTCATTGAGTGTGCAGAGAGCCTCAGAAGAAGGGCGTAGCCCGAAACGCGTCAGGCACTGCTGACGTTGGATGTTCCTGTTTCTTGCCCCAATTTGAACGCGCTGATGTAGAGTGCGCCCTGCACCCTTGGGTACTTGTGAACCTTCATATATTCCGGTCGACCCGGCCGGGGGGCGCACCACCGTGGATCTCTGGCGGTTCCGCCTGCTGGTGTGTTGATCAGTGTGGCAGATTCATCTGGCGTCAACTGGAAAGGGTGAGAACTGAGCAGAAGCACCCGTGAATTCGAACTTATTTCACTTGATGTCTGCTTCCAGCCCACTGGGGTTTCATATCAAGGACTACCAGTCCCAGAATGCTTAGCATGTACATTTACTCACCTGAGTGTCATTTTGGAATAAAAGTGGGAGTATTTCTGGAGTCCTTTTGGCGGCAGTCATTGAGTGTGCAGAGAGCCTCAGAAGAAGGGCGTAGCCCGAAACGCGTCAGGCACTGCTGACGTTGGATGTTCCTGTTTCTTGCCCCAATTTGAACGCGCTGATGTAGAGTGCGCCCCGCACCCTTGGGTACTTGTGAACCTTCATATATTCCGGTTGACCCGGCCGGGGGGCGCACCACCGTGGATCTCTGGTGGTTCCGCCTGCTGGTGTGTTGATCAGTGTGGCAGATTCATCTGGCGTCAACTGGAAAGGGTGAGAACTGAGCAGAAGCACCAGTGATTTCGAACTTATTTCACTTGATGTCTGCTTCCAGCCCACTGGGGTTTCATATCAAGGACTACCAGTCCCAGAATGCTTAGCATGTACATTTACTCACCTGAGTGTCATTTTGGAATAAAAGTGGGAGTATTTCTGGAGTCCTTTTGGCGGCAGTCATTGAGTGTGCAGAGAGCCTCAGAAGAAGGGCGTAGCCCGAAACGCGTCAGGCACTGCTGACGTTGGATGTTCCTGTTTCTTGCCCCAATTTGAACGCGCTGATGTAGAGTGCGCCCCGCACCCTTGGGTACTTGTGAACCTTCATATATTCCGGTCGACCCGGCCGGGGGGCGCACCACCGTGGATCTCTGGCGGTTCCGCCTGCTGGTGTGTTGATCAGTGTGGCAGATTCATCTGGCGTCAACTGGAAAGGGTGAGAACTGAGCAGAAGCACCCGTGAATTCGAACTTATTTCACTTGATGTCTGCTTCCAGCCCACTGGGGTTTCATATCAAGGACTACCAGTCCCAGAATGCTTAGCATGTACATTTACTCACCTGAGTGTCATTTTGGAATAAAAGTGGGAGTATTTCTGGAGTCCTTTTGGCGGCAGTCATTGAGTGTGCAGAGAGCCTCAGAAGAAGGGCGTAGCCCGAAACGCGTCAGGCACTGCTGACGTTGGATGTTCCTGTTTCTTGCCCCAATTTGAACGCGCTGATGAAGTGTGCGCCCCGCACCCTTGGGTACTTGTGAACCTTCATATATATATATATATATATATATATATATATATATATATATATTATATATATATATATATATATATATTACCTACTGGCAGTCGCCAGTAGGTATATATAGTTAGGACCTAGTTACCATAGGAAATCCCCAACATTCTATTGGGAATAACTTTGGCGCCGATTGAGGAATCTGCGTGTAATTTTCCTTAAAATTACAAAACTTTGTTTGTGGGCTACCCTCTTACATTCAAGATTCTAGTGACTTTCTGAGGAAACTTAGTGAATTACAATGGGATCCGGATTGTTTGTTAATTACACTTGATGTAACAGCATTATACACGAGCATTATCCATGTGGATGGGTTGAGGGCGGAATCACATTACTTGTGTCAACGCCCTTTGAATCGGTTGAACATAACAAAATGCTTTTGTCTATGATCAGTTTCTGCCTGAACAACAACTATTTCATGTTCAACAAACAACATTACCAGCAGGTCAGGGGAGTAGCCATGGGGGCCTGTTTCTCTCCTAGTTACGCCTGTCTTCATATGGGGTACTGGGAGAGACAGGTCCTCAGTGGTGAATATTCTGCCATATGCAGAGATCACATCGTTCGGTGGTATAGATACTTCGACAATGTTTTTATGATCTGGAAGGGAACACGAGAACAGGCGGAACAGTTCATTGCTGAGTTGAATATTAACAATTACAACTTGGCTTTCACCTCTGACATTATCACAACACATGCCACCTTCCTTGATGTTGCAATTGATGTCAACAATGGGCAATTGGAAACATCTCTGTTCACAGCGGGCAATACAGTACTGCATGCTCATAGTCACCATCCACCACATTTAATCCGCAGCATCCCTTATGGGGAAATGCTGAGGATTAGAAGAGCATGCAGTACTGAGGCCCAATGCAACATAGCACAACAAGCCAGTAGACTGAGGTTTTTGGCACGCGGCTATAGTGAAAATATAGTTGCAGCAGCTATACGCAAAGCCAATGCAATACCTCGTGCTGAGGCCTTACTCCACAAAAAATCACGAATTCCAACGGTGACATCTGTGCAGCAACCTGTCAGGTTAATATGGTCTTTCAGCAGCCAACATGGAGCTCTGAGAAAGATCATTAACAAACACTGGGACTTAGTGAAATGTGATCCGGTTATTGGAAATACCATGCCTAAAAAAACGGCCATCACTTACCGGAAAGCTTATTCTTTACAGGATGCATTGGTAAAATCTAGCCCTGAACTTGAAATAAGGAGAGATTGGTTGGCAAGTAGCAAAGGGTTCAGGAAGTGTGCTTCCTGTAAAGCCTGCATACATGGGGTGAACAAAACGGAATATTGTACCCCATTTTCCAATGTTCCGCATAAGATCAGTAAAAAGCTTACCTGTAAAAGTGATTTTTCGGTATATGTGTTGGAGTGCCCATGTGGCATGTCATATGTGGGCAGCTCCAAATTACAAGCACACAAAAGAGTCCTTCAACACCTGAGGGCTATTAAAACTAATGACCCAGTTTATCCGGTGGCTAGGCACTTCAGGGAACAACATAACAGCAACAGCGCATTACTGAAGTACTATGTCATTGACTCCGTCGCACCCATGAGAAGGGGTGGAGACAGGGAAGCTGCATTAAGGAGGTTGGAAACCAGGTATATCCTAATGCTGGATAGTAAGGCACTTAATGGGCTTAACGCTTCGGAAGACTTTTACACCTGTCTATAAATTAATCCGATTTTCTGGATCAGATATATGTCCCTATGTTCTTCAATTACACCGCTAAATAGTCAACTCAATAGGTACACAATATGGCTTTATTCATGTAATTCCAGCTTGCCAGTGTACTCGTTGTTCTGATCGGTGTTACAGTGTTTAGTATAATGTTCATTTACCCTGCCACGGCGAGTGACAGACGTGGTTCAGTCTGATTAACATCTGTAACTGATGTAACCAAAAAATTAGTTTTTTGTCTTTTTAGTTTACACAACAACCAGCACTTTTATACATATTTATTTATTCTATATCGTAGAGGTGTGTTTTTTTCGAACATATGCAAGGGAAAATACAAGTTCGTATATTATGCCGATTGTTCCACCATTTTGTGCATATTATTGGTTATTCATTTTTCAATATATTTGAAAAATGGGATGGTTTGGCAGATATGGGATTTGAAATGTGAAGGTTTTTTTGTTCAAAAGTATAAATATGTCTAAGGGTAACAGAATACTTATGAATTATTGTTGATCTGTTTACACGAATATTGACGATATGGTATATTTATATCTATATTTATATTTATATTTATACTTATTTGGCAACCATGAATAGGGTTGTTGCCAAATGGATTTATCCAGGAATCATGTTTTCAAAATCATTCACATTATTGCATTTAAATAGGCATTATGCAAATTGATTGGTTTAACAATGCAATCACAGGTAATACATGACCTTGAGGGATTTAACCCAAAACTTATGTTCGGGGTGTCACAGTGGATTGTTATTTTAACATCAAGGTAACTTGTAGTATGTTTACTATGTCTAATGCGCTGTGTTTCACACTTCTACGCTGATTGGTTAATTGCGATTGTATGAGCACTTTAAATTTCTGCCATTCCCCTCTGGGATGCCATGTGACCAAGGCCTCCGGGAGGCCGAAACGTTATGCTGTCCGTGTGTTGCAGAATAAATTAATTTTCTCACGGAAATACTGGGTCTTCTGTTTTCTGGCAGCGCTGCGGTGATATCGAAACTACGGCGTTGTTTGGGAGAGCTCGTGTGGATATATATATATATATATATATATATATATATATATATATATATATTTCTCCTAGAACGTCCGTGCATAAAGACGCCACTCAGCAGCAGTTTGTCCAAACTTGACATTTATTTAGGCATACCGGCAGTCCACATCCCGGTTAATTTGTCGTGCCTAACGCGTTTCGGAGATGCCTATCTCCTTGTTCACAGGCTTTGGGAGCGGTCACATTTCCGGAAAGGGAACCTCCGACATTTTTCGCCTTTTAAATGCCCTCCAATGGGCTTCTTTTTCCTTTTTAGCCGTTTACTCCCGGTGCAGGCTGGTCCTTGTGGTTCCCTTATTAATTATTACCCTCCAATGGGTTCGAAAATGATGCCGTGTTTTTTTCCCGTTTTCTTTAAACCCTCCAGTGGGTCTCCCAGATGCTTGTGCCGGTCATTCTACAGCTGAAACTGTTGCTCCGCATTCAGAGGCGATAGACTGTCCTGTGCCCCTGCGGTCTCCTTCTCTTTCGTAGGAGCGGTGCATCTTCCCGGCTCGGACCCGCCGGTAAACATTTCTCCTAGAACGTCCGTGCATAAAGACGCCACTCAGCAGCAGTTTGTCCAAACTTGACATTTATTTAGGCATACCGGCAGTCCACATCCCGGTTAATTTGTCGTGCCTAACGCGTTTCGGAGATGCCTATCTCCTTGTTCACAGGCTTTGGGAGCGGTCACATTTCCGGAAAGGGAACCTCCGACATTTTTCGCCTTTTAAATGCCCTCCAATGGGCTTCTTTTTCCTTTTTAGCCGTTTACTCCCGGTGCAGGCTGGTCCTTGTGGTTCCCTTATTAATTATTACCCTCCAATGGGTTCGAAAATGATGCCGTGTTTTTTTCCCGTTTTCTTTAAACCCTCCAGTGGGTCTCCCAGATGCTTGTGCCGGTCATTCTACAGCTGAAACTGTTGCTCCGCATTCAGAGGCGATAGACTGTCCTGTGCCCCTGCGGTCTCCTTCTCTTTCGTAGGAGCGGTGCATCTTCCCGGCTCGGACCCGCCGGTAAACATTTCTCCTAGAACGTCCGTGCATGAAGACGCCACTCAGCAGCAGTTTGTCCAAACTTGACATTTATTTAGGCATACCGGCAGTCCACATCCCGGTTAATTTGTCGTGCCTAACGCGTTTCGGAGATGCCTATCTCCTTGTTCACAGGCTTTGGGAGCGGTCACATTTCCGGAAAGGGAACCTCCGACATTTTTCGCCTTTTAAATGCCCTCCAATGGGCTTCTTTTTCCTTTTTAGCCGTTTACTCCCGGTGCAGGCTGGTCCTTGTGGCTCCCTTATTAATTATTACCCTCCAATGGGTTCGAAAATGATGCCGCCAGTAGGTATATATAGTTAGGACCTAGTTACCATAGGAAATCCCCAACATTCTATTGGGAATAACTTTGGCGCCGATTGAGGAATCTGCGTGTAATTTTCCTTAAAATTGCTTTGCTCTGCTCCGCTCCTGCCCTTAAAGTTTCAGGGGGATTCATCAAGCGGGGGCTGAGAAAATAGGGGGGTCCCAAAACATGTTTTCCCCATGTTAATTTCAATAGGGACCTTTAGACACGGCTACAGCCGGAACGGCTGAATGGAATTACACCAAACTTGTCAAAATGGCAGGGCCTGGTATGCAGATATGCCTTTGCTATGTTTGGTGAAAATCCTTCCAGTAGTTCTTGAGAAAATTGAATTTGAAATTTTTCAAATGGCATTTTCTATGGGACCTTTAGACACTGCGACAGCCCGAACGGCTGAGCGGAATTACACTAAACTTGGCAAAATGGTGGGGACAGGTATGCAGTAGTGCCTTTTCTATGTTTGGTGAAAATCCCTCCAGTAGTTGTTGAGAAAATTGAATTAGAGCAAATTATATATCTATATGCGCTCAACATTCTATTGGGAATAACTTTGGCGCCGATTGAGGAATCTGTGTGTAATTTTCCAGAATTTTTGCCAGCTTTGCTCCGCTCCTTCCCTGAAAGTTTCGGGGGGATTTGTCAAGTGTGGGCCGAAAGGGGGGGCCCAAAATGTGTTTTCCCCATGTTAATTTCCATAGGGACCTTTAGACACGGCTACAGCCCGAGCGGCTGAATGGAATTACACCAAACCTGGCAAAATGGTAGGGCGTTGTATGCAGATGTTCCTCTGCTATGTTTGGTGAAAATCCCTCCAGTAGTTCTTGAGAAAATTGAATTTGATCACATTATATATCTATATGCGCTCACCGTACGCGCACCGTAAGCGTACAGTACGCGTACCATACGCGTATGTGCGCGTACCCTTACGTGCGCGAGCGAGTTTCTGATTGGCTGGCAGTCAACTGTCAACATTCCAAACTGTCCAAAACAGGAAATGTTGGCCACCATCTTGTTTTTCAGGAGAACTGAGGCACAAGAGAGCCCAAAACAAGAGTGGAAAACAAGAAAAGGGGGCAGGGTAGAGACCCCCCCAACCCTCTAGCCCTTCTCAGGGGGTTCCAAAAGGACCCCAAGGGCAAAAAAAAAAATTCAAATAAATCGCGGGGTACGCGCACCATATGCGTGCGGTACACGTACCGTGCGCGTACCCCGCAATTTAAAAAAAAATGTTTGCACTTGGTGGTCCTTCTGGGACTCCCTCAGAAGGGCTAGGGGGTCAGGGGGTCTCAACCCTGCCCCCTTTTTGCGTTTTCCACTCTTGTTTTGTGCTCTCTTGTGCCTCACTTCTCCTGAGAAACAAGATGGCTGCTCAGGTGGTCCCAGAAAGATAATAACATATATAAACGTTATCCGCTAATAGAATTAGCAAATACAAAACCTTTGAAATTTATTGAAAAAAAATACAGGTTTCACGCCTGATATAGTTAGGAATTAGCATTTAAAAAACCTTGCAAATTCACTGAAAAAAAACTAGGTTTCAAGCCTTATATAGTTAGGAATTACATTTAAAAAACCTTGCAAATTCACTTAAAAAACCATCGGTTTCAGGCCTTATATAGTTAGGAATTAGCATTTAAAAAACCTTGCAAATTCACTTAAAAAACCATAGGTTTCAGGCCTTATATAGTTAGGAATTAGCATTTTAAAAACCTTGCAAATTCACTTAAAAAAACCACAGGTTTCAGGCCTTATATAGTTAGGAATTAGCATTTAAAAAACCATTGAAATTGCTCCTATATAGTTAGTTGTAGTAACTATATTTTGCGCACCTGCAATCCACTGCTGATGATGTCACATATTACATCATTCATTACATGGTCAGTGACATCACTGATGGCATCTCAAATGACATCACTGATGACATCTCATTTGACATCACTGATCACATCACTGATGATATCATTCATGTGATAATACGATGCACCTCCTCACACTCTAATATAACCTTTGATACGCCCAGTGTTAAATACAGACCATTCTTGAAACCATTGACACACCAATACCAGTCACTACATACACACTCACTGATTCCTAGGTCTACACACACATTAGCTAATTCACCCATAGAATCACTCATAAATACAGTCACTCATCAATACAACACTATCATATGCACTCATACACCTATACGGACACACACACACTGCCACTCATCCATGGAGTTACTCACACACCTAGTCAGTCATGCAAAGAATCAATCATACTTCCATTTCCTCAACTATACAGTTAGACACACAACACCTTACTTATTCAAACATATACTAACACATGCTTACTCTCTTATACAATCACTGATACAAGTACACAATGAGCGATACAGCCACTCGCACATTCACTGGCTCTCATGTATAGTCATTTATATATGCCAACTCTCACATGCACTGTGTTTTACATATGTACTTACTTGGACATGTAGCACTGAGATATCCATTCACTCACCAACACACCCATTCACACAGTCAACCGCCCATATAGCTGTTTCCACATGCACTCTTGAACTCATACACCTAGTGAATCAACTGCTCACACATCTATGCACAGAGTCACACTCCTCCCAGCCACCCACACACACACGCAGTCTCCCATTCAAATACTTGGGGAACCAATCAATAACCCATATAGCCACTCATATTGCTACTGATCAGCACATGCAGCAGCTTACACAACAACAGACATACTGATGCACACATTCAGACAGTTTAGTCACTAACCCATGCATTTAGTAAGACACATTTAATCACTCACTCATACAGTCAGTCATGCACCTACTAAATCCTTCATCCAGACACTCATACATCCACTCATTCTTCAATATGTAAAACATATTTAAACTTTACAGAAACACACAGTCACTGGATGATGTCATCAGTGATGTCAAATGAGATGTCATCAGTGATGTCATTTGAGATGCCATCAGTGATGTCACTGACCATGTCATGAATGATGTAATATGTGACATCATCAGCAGTGGATTGCGGGTGCGCGAGATATAGTTAGTACAACTAACTATATAGGAGCAATTTCAATGGGTTTTTAAATGCTAATTCCTAATTATATAAGGCCTGAAACCTATGGTTTTTTAACTGAATTTGCAAGGTTTTTAAAATGCTAATTCCTAACTATATAAGGCCTGAAACCTATGTTTTTTTAAGTGAATATATATATATATATATATATATATATATATATATATATATATATATATATATATATATATATATATATATATATATATATATATATATATATCACCTACTGGCGGTCGCCAGTAGGTAGTTACAGTTAGGATCTACTTTCCATAGGAAATCTGCAACATTCTATTGGGAATAACTTTGGCGCCGGTGGACGAATCTTCGCGAATTTCTCAAAGTTCGTGGCCCCGCTTCTTCCCTGAAAATGTGGGGGGGGATTCGTCAAGCGGGAGCCGAGATAAAAGAGGGGTCCCAAAACGTGTTTTCTCCATGTTAATTTCCATAGGGCGGTCAAACTCACTTTTAGCCCGAACGGCTGAATGGATTTCCACCAAACTTGGCAAAATTGTAGGGACTGGTAGCCCGATGTGTCTTTGCTATGTCTCAAGATATGTGCTCCAGTGGATTTTGTGTAATTTAGGTTCAAAAAAGATATATATATATCTATGGCAGCGCCCCGGTACGCGCACCAGGGAGCGCTCTGGGCGCGCCACGCGAGGTGCACACGGAAATCTGATTGGCTCTCGGGTGTCTGTAAACATTCGACACAGTCTGGACCGGCCGCCATCTTGTGTCTCGGTAGGATAGAGACACAAGAGGTGGAAAAAAAAAGGGGGAAAATGACCATAAGGGGCCAGGGTTGCTCCCCCCTGACCCTCTAGGTTTGATGTGGGGTCTATGAAAGGGCCCCGCGGAGCAAAATATATATATATTTTTTTTTTATTTGAGTGGGGGGAGCGCCCGGTACGCGCACCGGGGAGCGGACCGGGGAGCGGCCCATGGGGAAAGAAGAATGACAGAGTTTTAAAAAAATGTAGCCTTTTTTTATAAATTGGAGGTAGTTCTAAAAAGAAAAGTTTTTTTTCTTCTTTTTGTTTTATATTTTTTTAATTGTTTTTTGAACATTTTTTACTTTTTGGGGGTTTTCTGAACAGTTTTATATTTTTTTTGTATATTTCATGGGGAGAAACGAAAAAACAGGGAATTGAAAATAGCTCAACTGGAGCCCAAAAAAAATAAGAAAAAATTTGGGTTTTTTGGGGCATTTGTGGTTGTCTCCAGCAAGGACTATGAGCTTTATGCTCAGTTCACCATAAGATATGGTCTTCCCACAATGAATACAAGTAATTCGGAAATCCGCAAACCGTGGCTGAATGCAAGGGATTGTCTCCCTTGCCTCTCGTCCCAACGGAGTGGGTTGCTTTCTTTTGGAGGTGGCGCTTGTAGATTGGGGAGGGTTACTGGCCAGTTCCATCATCTCTGCAGCAGAATAGTTCATTGGATGCTTGCGCTGCATGTGTCTAATCATTGTGTTGTTTCCGAATGAAATTTTTTTATTCGGGTTCCCCCTAGAAAGTTCCATGCCACAGATTAGGCAAGTCACCTTGGCTTTGACTTTTTGACATTGACTTTTTTCTTCCCCTCTGGGATCGAAAAAAACTCCCATACAATGTGTGGTCTTGGCTGGTATGGGGTATTGTGTTCTTCAAGCCATCTTCTCCTCCCCTCCTCCTCCTCCTCCTCCTCTTCCTCCTCTTGTTGACCACCAATGTAATCTTGTGGTGGTCCTCTTGGTGGTTGTGGTGGTGGTGGTGGTGCAGATGCTCCAGCTGCTGCTGCTACTGAAGCCATTTTATAGTTCAAAAAGGTACAGAGAGGTACAAACAGGTCTTCCTCAGTCAAAGGACAAAGTCAGAATAAGGAAAAAAGGTGGGGTCTTTCATCATTTGGAAAAAAAACTGGCCTGAACCAATGAGAAGTGTTATTTTCAGGTCACAAGACCAGGGATTTCATCATTATGAAACCAAAACTGTTCTGCACCAATAAAAAGCGTTATTTTCAGGTCACTTGACCGACGCGCTCCCGGGCGCGCCCGGGGGCGCGCCCCAGGTCGCGTCGCATAAGCGCGTCGGATGTTCAAGTTGCGCGATTGTATTCGCTCGAGTGCTTCCGGGTGCGCTTACGCCGTGCGTATCATGCGGACATGGCTACGCGATATGTCACGATCATGATTTCGTTCGCGGCAATAGCGCTAACGGGACGCTCTCCGGGGCGCGCCCCGTGGCGCTTCAAAAGACTACGCTCTCCGGGGCGCTCACCGGGGCGCGCCCCGGGAGCGCTCCGAGTCCAGGGTCAAAAAAAAAAAAAAAAAAATTAAATACAAATAAAATATAGGATTCATTCATTTTAAAAAAATATTACATTTCATAGCTATAGACATTTGCTATTAACAACATTTTGAAATTCAAAGAAAAAAACATAGGTTTGGGGCCTTATATATAGTTAGGAATAAGCATTTAAAAAACCTATGAAATTCACTGAAAAAACCATAGGTTTCACTCCAGTTATAGTTAGGAATTAGCATTTAAAAAACCTAAGAAATTCACTGAAAAAAACATAGGTTTCACATCCGTTATAGTTAGGAATTAGCATTTAAAAACCTATTAAGTTCACTGAAAAAACCATAGGTTTCACACCAGTTATAGTTAACTGGAAATTTTACCATTGAAATTCCACGTTATAGTTAGTTGGACTCAATATAACTTGCGCGCCTGCAATGCACTGCTGATGACGTCACATATTACATCACTCATGACATGGTCAGTGACATCGCTCATGACATCACTGATGACACCATCCTTGTGACAGAGTGACAGACCTCCTTTCAGTGTAATGTAACCCTTAAAACACATATTCGAAAATAGAAATTAACATTTTCAAAAAAATTGAGATATCCATACCTGTTACAACAACCAATTCAGTAATTCCACCATCAATATACACATTCTCTCATTCACCAACAGTGCTATATAGTCACTCATACATATACTCACTCATCATATGTAGTGATACACCTATACATCCTGTTACACACCGACAGTCATCCAAAAGTTACTCACAAACATACTCACACATGCAAATAAACTATTGAACATCCATTTATTTACATATACAACTATACACACACTACCGCCTTACTTCTAAGGAAACTTACACATACTTATTCTCTTAAACAATCACTTATAGAAACACATACTTATTTAAACAGGAACTCTTGCAATCTCACATATACTCACTTATATACATCAATATTCACATATATATATATATACTAGATTAAAACATATGTCGTTACTGATAAAGACACTAGTGAGACAGTCATTCACTCACTAACACACACATATACACACTCGTCCACCCATACAGTCCTGCACAGTCATTGATGCATCTATGTGCTAAGTAATACCCCCACCAAACCATACAGACACTCATACTGATACTAAAAAAACATCTAATAACACATATACACACATGTAGCTACTCACCAACCCATGCAGCCACTTATACACGAAGTGAAACACTGATACATATATTTAAATATTTAAACATTACTCGCTAATATATGTATTCACTAAGATACACTTAATAAGCCAGTTAACCAATCAATTTTCTTTTTAAAAAACATTAATTAAAACACTTATTTAAACATTTATTCTTCCATCGACCTTTACATATACATATATAAAACATATTTATTTTTCAGAAAGACACACATTCACTGGATGGTGTCATCAGTGATGTCATGAGTGATGTCACTGACCATGTCATGAGTGATGTAATATGTGACGTCATCAGCAGTGCATTGCAGGCGCGCAAATTATAGTGAGTCCAACTAACTATAACGTGGAATTTCAATGGTTTTATGTCAGTAAAATTTCCAGTTAACTATAACTGGTGTGAAACCTATGGTTTTTTCAGTGAATATATATATATATATACTATTTAAAAAAATACATATGTGGTGAAACAAAATGAAAGAGGAGGAGACAGAACCTTAGACCTGAGAGAAACAGATTCAAGATTCAACTTAGCCATTGGGATGGAAATCCGTTTGGTCACAATCTGGATGCCGAATTACACGTACATATGCAATAACAAAGTAATTAAAAGGAGTAAACAAAGAAGAAAAAGAGAAAACAAGAAACAAAGAGAGAAAAAAAGAAAGGGGAACTCTCACATAAAAAGGACATGTCCAAAACACAAGCCGTGAAAGAATATAAATGTACCATAAGGAGGAAATTAATTGATGAGAAAATCAAAAGAAAAATATAACATCCTGTGCAAGAATATGACAAGTGTGATGGAACTTAATCTGTTGAACGACTTTATTACTCCACTGATCTAAAGTTGTGTTATAATTATAAATTTCTACTTTAGAAGATAAAAGAAAGAAAGGACGAATTGGAACATGATGTGCACACTGGACTGAGCACTTTCTTTCATAGAGCTGCTATTTACAAACTTTGGGTTGATATTACCAGAAGAACATCTTAAACCAGACTAAAATGGACTTTCAACTAATATATGGTTTTGCACTTTAGAAAATAAAGTTTTTGAGGATAGTATATCAATCACACATAATGTACTTTACAGACATTGAATTACTAATTTCTTGTGAGGTGCATGCTGGGACTCGCAGTTTGCCGATGCGACTACAGGTCCGTTTGGGACTTTGAGTCAGCCCACCTGGGAAAGCCACCAATGGCAGAACGACTGGGGGTATTCCAAAGGAACTGGCAGGAGAACCATTCTGGATCTGGCATTTGATAAAGGCATAGTCCGAAACGGGTTATGCTGATGCTCCTTGTGAAAAATGTAATCCTTTCCTGATTTCCCCGCTGTGTCCCTTCTGTTCTTTTTCACTCAAAAACGTTTCGTGGCATTTAATGTGTGCTAGCCCTGAGCGCGTTGGAGGAGACCCGCATTCACAAAAGGACAAAGCTATTTGGGCAGCTTCGGCAAATTCATGATACACTAAGGTATTGGCAAGACTCTGACCCACCACACCCACACCCGGCAGATGAGCCGCTGCAGATTGCAATTTGTGACTGCACGAAGGAATACGGATCACAGTATCTTTGTTTTCCACAACGGGCCGTCTGTGAATCTACGTGGTTGAATGCGTCTTAGGGACCTGGGAGAGGAATTTGTTTTCATCAGCAGGGTTTTGCCTCAGGCCCTGACAGCATTCCTCAGTTTATCCATTCCCATGCAGGGACATAAAAGAGCGGAGCGGAGCAACTTACCTTGCATGCCGGGAGAGGTGCATGCTGGGACTCGCAGTTTGCCAATGCAACTGCAGGCCCATTTATGACTTTGACTCAGCCCACCTGGAGAAGCCGCCAATGGCAGAATGACTGGGGGTATTTCAAAGGAACTGGCAGGAGAACGATGCTGGATCTGGCATTTGATAAAGGCACAGTCCGAAACGAGTTATGCTGATGCTCCTTGTGAAAAATTAAATACTTTCCTGATTTCCCCGTTGTGTCCCTTCTGTTCTTTTTCACTCAAAAACATTTCGTGGCATTTAATGCGTGCTAGCCCTGAGCGCGCCGGAGGAGACCCGCATTCACAAGATGACAGAGCTATTTTGGCAGCTTCGGCAAATTTGTGATACACTAAGGTATTGGCATGACTCTGACCCACCACACCCGCCCACGGCAGATGAGCCGCTGCAGATTGCAATTTGTGACTGCGCGAAGGAATACGATCACTGTATCTTTGTTTTCCAGAACGGGCCGTCTGTGAATCTACGTGGTTGAATGCGTCTTAGGGACCCGGGAGAGGAATTTGTTTTCATCAGCAGGGTTTTGCCTCAGGCCCTGACAGCATTCCTCAGTTTATCCATTCCCATGCAGGGACACAAAAGAGCAGAGCGGACCAACTTACCTTGCATGCCGTGAGAGGTGCATGCTGGGACTCGCAGTTTGCCGATGCGACTGCAGGTCCGTTTGTGACTTTGACTCAGCCCACCTGGAGAAGCCGCCAATGGCAGAATGACTGGGGGTATTTCAAAGGAACTGGCAGGAGAACGATGCTGGATCTGGCATTTGATAAAGGCACAGTCCGAAACGAGTTATACTGATGCTGCTTGTGAAAAATTAAATACTTTCCTGAATTCCCCGCTGTGTCCCTTCTGCTCTTTTTCACTCAAAAACGTTTCGTGGCATTTAATGCGTGCTAGCCCTGAGCGCGCTGGAGGACACCCGCATTCAAAAGAGGACAGAGCTATTTGGGCAGCTTTTGCAAATTCGTGATACACTAAGGTATTGGCATGACTCTGAACCACCATACCCGTCCACGGCAGATGAGCCGCTGCTGATTGCAATTTGTGACTGCGCGAAGGAATACGGATCACTGTATCTTTGTTTTCCAGAACGGGCCATATGTGAATCTACGTGGTTTAATGCGTCTTAGGGACCCGAGAAAGGATTTTGTTTTCATCAGCAGGGTTTTGCCTCAGATCCTGACAGCGTTCCCAAGTTTATCCAGTTCCCATTCAGGGACATAAAAGAGCAGAGCGGAGCAGCTTACCTGGCATGCTATGAGAGATGCATGCTGGGACTCGCAGTGTGCTGACTTTGACTCAGCCCACCTGGAGAAGCCACCAATGGCAGAACGACTGGGGGCATTTCAAAGGAACTAGCAGGAGAATCGTGCTGAAGCTAGCATTTGATAAAGACACAGTCTGAAACGAGTCATGCTGATGCTCCTTGTGAAACATGTAATCCTTTCCTGATTTCCCCGCTGTGACCCATCTGTTCTTTTTCACTCAAAAACGTTTCATGGCATTTAATGCGTGCTAGTCCTGAGAGCGCTGGAGGAGACCGGCATTCACAAAAGGACAGAGCTATTTGGGCAGCTTCGGCAAATCCTTGATACACTAAGGTATTGGCAAGACTCTGACCCACCACACCCACACACGGCAGATGAGCCACTGCAGATTGCAATTTGTGACTGCGCGAAGGAATACGGATCACTGTATCTTTGTTTTCCAGAACGGGCTGTCTGTGAATCTACGTGGTTGAATACGTCTTAGGGACCCGAGAAAGGAATTTGTTTTCATCAGCAGGGTTTTGCCTCAGTACCTGACAGCGTTCCTCAGTTCATCCATTCCCATGCAGGGACATAAAAGAGCGGAGCAACTTACCTGGCAAGCCGTGAGAGGTGCATGCTGGGACTCGTAGTTTGTCGATGCGACTGCAGGTCCGTTTGTGACTTTGACTCAGCCCACCTGGAGAAGCCGCCAATGGCAGAACGACTGGGGGTATTTCAAAGGAACTGGCAGGAGAACCGTGCTGGAGCTGGCATTTGATAAAGGCACAGTCCGAAACGAGTCATGCTGATGCTCCTTCTGATAAATTAAATACTTTCCTGATTTCCCCGCAGTGTCCCTTCTGTTCTTTTTCACTCAAGAACGTTTCATGGCATTTAATGCGTGCTAGTCCTGAGGGCGCTGGAGGAGACCCGCATTCACATGAGGACAGAGCTATTTGGGCAGCTTCGGCAAATTTGTGATACACCAAGGTATTGGCAAGACTCTGACCCACCACACCCTCAAACGGCAGATGAGAATCTGAAGATTGCAGTTCATGACAGCACAAATGAATACGGATCACGGTATCTTTGTTTTCCAGGACGGACCGTCTGTGAATCTGCGTGGTTGAATGCGTCCTGGGGACCCGGGAAAGGAATTTGTTTTCATCAGCAGTGTTTTGTCTTAGATGCTGTCAGCGTTCCTCAGTTTATCCAGTTCCCATGCAGGGACAGAAAAGAGAAGAGCGGAGCAACTTACCTGGCATGCCATGAGAGGTGCATACTGGGACTAGCAGTTTGCCGACGGGACTGCAGGTCTGTTTGTGACTTTGACTCAGCCCACCTAGAGAAGCTACCAATGGCAGAACGACTGGGGGTATTTCTAAGAACATGGTGGGAGAACCGTGCTGGAGCTGGCATTTGATAAAGGCACAGTCCGAAACGTGTCATGCTGATGCTCCTTGTGAAAAATAAATCCTTTCCTGATATCCCCGCTGTTGGACCTGGGGTCTCCAAGTCACCTAGGGTAGCTTGACACTAAGTAGGAAGGCCTAACTCAAAGGTACATGCGTTAAGTTTGCGTCTCACCCACTCAGTAACTCAGTGTCCATCCATCCAAAAATGACACCACACCTTAATTTTTATAAAAGTAGAAAAGCTTTATCTTTCCTTAGGTTAGTTTTTCAGAAATCTCACCATATGTCACATCAGCATTTCAGATACAATTATTATAATTTGACATACTTTTGTGATTCCATGAATTATAACACTGACTTCAGTTCATTAGCAGACTTTACTCATTTGTGACAACCTAATACTAATAGGAATATGAGTTTCTTTGCAAATGGACCATTCTACTTTTTCCGTAAGTGCGAACAGATTTACATCACCATAAAGGACACATTGGAATTGCAATTGGTTACAGGTTCCAGAGGTAACTCTGAAATATTTGTACCTAGAAATGGAGTCCGTTAGTATCTTGCCTAGAAGGACAGAATTTAGTTGTACCATCAATTCTTACCACCATTGGTTACACTTTACAAGTACCACAGTAAGACAAGATATTACTTTTTGGAATAAATAGACTTTACATTGAAAGTAAACACTCTCCCTTTAGACCATCAAAGTCCCACTTCTAACATTACTGTAACGACCATGCTCTTAGTCAAATCTGACTAATTAACAATTCTAATCTCTCCCGGGATTGTAACCTTTCTCAGGGTAGCTGTGGAGGGTTAATATTTCTTGAGGGTTACCATACTCCACTAGATCCCCGGCACATATGCAGAGCTTTGGTTGAGTTTTACTGTCAGGGCTCTCCGTCACCAGTCCCCTCGGCTCAGCAGCCCGACCACAGTTACAGCTCTGCCGGGAGTTTGGTAGTGCCGATTCCTTCCCCTCCCTCCAGGTCAGACTTCCCAGCTTACTTGATGGAGTTGAGCTTAACAGGAATCCGGAGGGTAAAAGAACTCTCGACGGGGCTTCCCCGCTGTCTGTAGGACACCGACGGTGGTTTTCTCACCGAAGTCCTGTCAGCGAGGGGGAAAATTGATTCTTGGCTCCCCTCGTGGAAGAGCTCCGCTTCAGCTCGGTCTTCTCTCGTCCCGCCCCCTGCCTTCCGGTGCCTCGCCTTCTCTTCACTCGTCAGGCGGAGCCTGGCAGGGCTTCTGCTACCTAGCAACCAACGCGGAAGACGCTCTTCTGCCTCACATCGACGCCGATCTCCCACACGCGCCAGGAAGCGCAGTTCACCCGCTTTCCCAGCCGATTTCGAATAATAAACGGAGAGTGCAGACAAGCATGGATGATGCTACGCTGCTTAGGGTCTGTTTCTCTTGGTCCTTCAATTCCACCGATTCACAAGTAGGCTGTGGAGGATGGCCAAGAGACAGTCCCTCCTGATTTCTCAGGGTTTCAGACAGTACCCTCACACACCCTCTAACTCCTGGCTCAATGGTTTTCCGATACCCAGACCGTACCAAGGTTATCTTTAGATGAAAGGGGGGGTATCACAGAAGTAATTTGTGGCAGGGTCCCAGATTAAGGCAGGGCAAGGTCCTCAGATAGGGGGGGCGTCAGCAGTGAAGGGAAGCAGTCAGTCAATTTCCCTACCCAGTGCGCCAACCTCTCCTCCCAGAAGCCTTAACTCCTGACTGAACCTACTCCTCACAAGATCACCTCTCTCCCCCAGAATGGCCGCCCAACATTCCGCCTTATATAGGCTGACCCAGGAAGGTCCCAGTGGGTTTTGGAACGTTCCTATGCTAACCTATGGGTCCAGACTCTAAGGTGGCAGTTGTGGCAGTTAATAGCCACCATTTTGTGTATCCCCCACTTTCTTAATCAGAAAAGGCACCTAGGCCTCAGGAAAAAGGACTATGAGATTAAAGAACACCTAACCCCTAGGCCAACACCTCAAAAATCCGATGGACATAAAAGAATAAAAAGGTTTGAGGGGCAAAAAGGGGACAAAATTAATAATTAATTAGGAGGGACTACCCAAAGGGCAGACAGGTCTAACACGTGTCCCCCCCAGCTGAAAGTGGGGAGAGCTACCCAACCCCTTGTGAGTCCTCATCACTAAGGCAGAAATACCTCGAGAGACCGTCTGCATTGGCGTGGTCCACTCCAGGCCGATGTTCCACCCGGAAGTCCAACCCCTGTAGGGAGATGGACCATCTCAACAACTTGGGATTTTTCCCCTTCATTTGCATCAGCCAACGAAGAGGTCGATGGTCAGTCTGAACCAGGAAGTGCGAGCCAAACAGGTATGGCCGCAACTTCTTCAGAGCTCATACCACCGCAAAAGTTTCCCGCTCAATTGCACTCCACTTCTGTTCCCGGGGAAGCAGTCTCCTGGACAGGAAGACTACAGGCTGATCCAGACCCTCTTCATTGAGTTGCGATAACACTGCCCCAATGCCATGCTCTGATGCGTCTGTCTGGACAATAAACTCCTTGGAGAAGTCTGGTGCCCTCAGGATGGTGCTGCACACATTGCCTGTTTCAATCTCACAAAGGCTTGCTGACAAGCCTCTGTCCAGACTACCCGTCGAGGTTGTTTCTTGGATGTAAGCTCTGTGAGGGGCGCTACAATAGTGCCATATCCCTTCACAAAGCAACGGTAGTAACCTGTGAGGCCCAGGAAAGCTTGTACCTCAGTCTGGGTCTTAGGGGGTTCCCAGGCCATGATTGCCTCAATCTTTGCCTGGAGGGGCTGCACTATTCCCCTACCCACCAAGTGGCCTAGGTACACAACCGACCCCTGCCCAATCTGACATTTGCTGGCCTTGATTGTCAAGCCAGCCTGTTTCAGGGCCTGGAGAACAGCTTGCAAGTGACGCAAATGGTCCTCCCAACTGCTGCTGAAGACGGCAATGTCATCCAGGTAAGCAGCGGAGAAAGCCTCCATTCCAGAGAGGACCTGGTTCACCAGCCGCTGAAAAGTGGCAGGGGCGTTCTTGAGCCCAAAGGGCATCACACAGAACTGGAAGTGTCCCTCAGGCATGGAGAAAGCTGAGCTTTCCTTTGCTCCATCTGTAAGGGAGATCTGCCAGTACCCTGAAGTAAGGTCAAAGGTACTCAGATATTGGGCAGCTCCCAGCCGGTCAATCAATTCATCCGCTCTAGGGATCGGATGAGCATCAGTATTGGTCACTGAGTTCAGTCCCCGGTAATCGACACAGGACCTCAGTTCTGGAGTGGTGCCTGGTGGGGCAGCTTTTGGTACTAAAACCACCAGACTGGACCAGGGGCTACTGGATGGTTCAATGACTCCTAGCCCCAGCATCTTGGTAACCTCGCTGTGGATGCTGGACTTCACCTTGTCTGACAGCCGGTAGGTCTTTGACTTCACTGGTGGGCTGTCTCCTGTGTCCACATCATGGGTACACAGGTGGGTCCTTCCCGGGACAAGGGAGAACAACGTAGAGTACTGCTCCAATATCTGGCGGCAGTCCTCCCGCTGCTCAGGAGTTAGGGATGGGGAGAGAATCACTCCCTCCACCAACCCATCCTTTTCCTGAGATGAAAAAAAGGTCAGAGAGAGGCTCGCTTTCCGCTTCCTCTCCTCCATCAGTCACCATCATCAAGATGACCTCGGGCCTCTCATGGTGGGGTTCGAGGCGATTAGCATACGCCACCCGTAGGGGCTGTCGAGGGGTCTTAAGATCTACCAGGTAGGTGGCCTTACCCTTCTTCTCCAATACCTCAAAGGGGCCTGTCCAGCGATCCTGGAGAGCACTTAGCTCTCCAGGCTCCATCACTCACACTTTCTGGCCAGGCTCCAACTCCACCGGGTGAGCGTTGTGGTCATACCACTCTTTCATTACTGCTTGGCTGGCTTCCAAGTTGTCAGAAGCTTGCTTCCACAACTTTGCCATTTGGCTCCGGAAAGCCAGCATGTAGCTCACCACATCCTGGGGAGGCTTTCTGGGAGACTTTTCCCATCCATCCTTCACCAGGCTGAGAGGTCCACATACAGGGTGCCCATACAGAAGCTCGAAGGGGCTGAAGCCCACTCCCTTCTGCGGCACTTCCCTGTAGGAGAATAGCAAACAGCCTAGGAGGACGTCCCATTTCCTCCGCAGGCTCTCAGGCAGACTTCTTATCATGCCTTTTAAGGTCTTGTTGAACCTCTCTACCAGTCCATTGGACTGGGGTGGTATGGAGTGGTGAACCGGTAGGTCACTCCACACTCCTTCCACACTGCCCGCATATATGCTGACATGAAGTTGGTCCCCCTGTCGGACACAACTTCCTTGGGGAAACCCACTCGGGTAAAGATCCCCATCAGGGCCCTAGCCACAACAAGTGCAGTGACAGTCCTCAGAGGAATTGCCTCTGGGTACTGCGTGGCGTGATCCACCAGAACCAGGATAAACCTGTGACCAGCTGTAGTTGGTGGATCCAATGGCCCCACAATGTCGATGCCCACCCTTTCAAAGGGGGTGCTAACGACAGGAAGTGGTTCCGGGGGAGCTTTCAGCTTCACCCCTGTCTTCCCACTGGCTTGACAGGATACACACGTCCGACAGTATGTGTCGGATGCCACTTTCATCTGAGGCCAGTAAAAGTGGGGGACAAGCCGGGCAAAGGTCTTGTCCTGACCTAAGTGTCCTGCCAAGGGAATCTCATGAGCCAATTCTAGAAGAAAGGCTCGGTGTCGTTGAGGGACTACCAAGGCCCGCGATGAACCGGGCAAAGGTACCTTGGGTTCACTGTAGAGGAGTCCGTCCTCCCAGTAAATATGGTAGTGCCCTGCAACGTTTCCTGCTGCCTGGGCTTCGGCCTGTCGCCTCAGTCCCTCATGGGTAGGGCACTCCTTCTGGCCCTTACAAAACTCCTCCCTGGTAGGCCCTCCCTCCGCATGCCACTCAGCAGGGATAGGTAAGTCCTCCAGGGAGACTACTTCCCCCTCCACGGACTCCTGGCCCACCACCGCAGGTGGCCGATCTGTCTCATGGGGCGTGGAAGCCGAAGCAGGCTTCTCCTGTCTTCGCGTCTTTGCCATTTTTGGCAGCGGGCTGGGCCATTGTTCCAGGCTCCAGCCCAGGCGAACTCCCTCTCTGGGCAGTCGCAGACCTTGTGCTTGCACAGGCCCATTCAGGTGCACCCAGCATCTCCGATTGAGTCCGGTATTCCACCTCCTTCCAAGCATTGTGCTCCATGTCATTTCCCAACAGACAATCGACTGGCACGGCAGGGCTTACAGCAACTCGAAGTGAACCTGCAACCCCTTCCCACTCAAAGGGAACCTTGGCCACAGGGTAGTGGCCCAATCTGCCGTCAGCCATCGCGGCGGGGTAGAGTACATGTGGGATCACCTGCTCTGGAGACACCAGTTGACTCCTTACCATAGTCATACTGGCTCCTGTGTCTCTCAGAGCCTCCCCTCTTTGGCCATTGATGGTGACCCATTGCCCATACTTGGTAGTATTTGAGGGCACCTGGATCTTAGGAACCATCTCCCGATCTCCCAGGGACACCAAGGTAACACCCGCCCACTCACCCCCCTTATCTAAGGGCAACTCCTCCCCAAGCACTACACTAGCTACTCCTGGGGCTTTTCCTCCAGTGGGAGGGGGTGGTCTCTTTGGACACTTGACATCTCCCTTATAATGTCCAACGCCACCACACTCGAAGCAGTGGACTACCCTGGGCTGCTGGCTTTGGCCAGGATGAGGATTTCTGGGCGGGTTAGCCTTAGGGGTGAATCCTGTTCCCTTTCCCTGGAAACTGTTTTGGGGACCTTTTGAGAACTCCTGTTTTTTATCTCCCCCCTCCTTCTTCTGGGGGGCACCCTGTCCGGCCCTTTGGGACTCCCCTCCAGTCCCCTTTGAGGACACCCGGGTACTTGCCCAGATGTCTGCCTCCTCCGCAAGCTTCCTGGGATTGGTCAGCTTGCTGTCCACCAGGTGTTGACGCAGCTCGGGAAAACATTTCTCGAGTAGGTGCTCTTTGAGAATAAGGTCATATAATCCATCATAGTCCTTCACCTCGCTGCCTTGTATCCAACCCTCAAGTGCCTTCCTTGCATAGTCCAGGAAATCCACCCAATTTTGGGTGCCTAATTTGTGACTTCCCCTGAACTTTTGCCGATACTTCTCTGGGGTCAGCCCAAACTTCTTAATTAGCGCCACTTTCATGGTGGGGTAGTGGGTCTGCTCTTCCTGTTCCAGGGCCAATAATGTGTCCTGTCCAGTAGGAGGCATGTATTTGTATAAACCACCCCCCCCCCAGTGTTTTTCCTGGATCCCATGGGCTCTTAAGGAGACCTCATAGGCAGCCAGGCACTTGGCGATGTCATCTCCTGGGCTGTAGCTAGCCACTATATCTTTAGGTAGGTAGGGTCTGGATTCCCTGGTCAGTTCTTTTGTCTCGCTGCCACCATTTGGAGAATTGGAGGGTCCTAACTGTAGGGCCTTGAGTTCTAGCTCCCTGAGTTTCAACTCATGAGCCATCCTCTGTTCCTCCCTCTCCTGTTCCAGCCTGGCTAACTCCCACTTTAGCTGTCTTTTTTCCCTCCTGTCCACTAGTTCAGCTTCGGTTAATCTTCTTCCGGAGACACTGCTGCCCCTCCTTGAGAAGGTCCTAGGTCCTGGGAGTAGGTTTTCCATCTCCGGATGGAACAACCCCTCTACCCCTATGACTGTGTCCCGGTCCGTCCCCTCTTCCTCCTCCTTCCCATCTCCATGTGCTGCCACCCAAGCCCTCAAACTGGTCTGGAGTTCCCCCTTCTTGGCACCACGCTTAAAAATCACTCCCATCTTCTGGCAAAAATCTCTAAGCTGGGCTACAGAATAGGTTTCCAGTTCCTCCAGAGCAAATTCCATTTTGCTTATGAGAAATATAGGGAAAACCACTCGGGAAGAATTGGTTTAACAGGGGCAATTCAAAGCTACCTCCACCAACCACCAGGAGTAAATTTGGAAAACCAAAAGAAATAATTAGGGAGTCCGCAAGGAGAAATCTCCAGGTGTAGGCCTATGGAGTACACTAGGTTACTGTAGAGTGGATGCAAACACAGTTCTCATCCCACCGCTAGACACCAATTATGTTGGACCTGGGGTCTCCAAGTCACCTAGGGTAGCTTGGCACTAAGTAGGAAGGCCTAAATCAAAGGTACATGCGTTAAGTTTGCATCTCACCCACTCAGTAACTCAGTGTCCATCCATCCAAAAATGACACCACACCTTAATTTTTATAAAAGTAGAAAAGCTTTATCTTTCCTTAGGTTAGTTTTTCAGAAATCTCACCGTATGTCACATCTGCATTTCAGATACCATTATTATCATTTGACATACTTTTGTGATTCCATGAATTATAACACTGACTTCAGTTCATTAGCAGACTTTACTCATTTGTGACAACCTAATACTAATAGGAATAAAAGTTTCTTTGCAAGTGGACCATTCTTCTTTTTCCGTAAGTGCAAACAGATTTACATCACCATAAAGGACACATTGGAATTGCAATGGGTTACAGGTTCCAGAGGTAACTCTGAAATATTTGTACCTAGAAATGGAGTCCAATAGTATCTTGCCTAGAAGGACAGAATGTAGTTGTACCATCAATTCTTACCACCATTGGTTACACTTTACAAGTACCTCAGTAAGACAAGATATTACTTTTGGAATAAATAGACTTTACATTGAAAATAAACACTCTCCCTTTAGACCATCAAAGTCCCACTTCTAACATTACTGTAACGACCATGCTCTTAGTCAAATCTGACTAATTAACAATTCTAATCTCTCCCGGGATTGTAACCTTTCTCAGGGTAGCTGTGGAGGGTTAATATTTTTGAGGGTTACCATCCTCCACTAGATCCCCGGCACATATGCAGAGCTTTGGTTGAGTTTTACTGCCAGGGCTCTCCGTCACCAGTCCCCTCGGCTCGGCAGCCCGACCACAGTTACAGCTCTGCCGGGAGTTTGGTAGTGCCGATTCCTTCCCCTTCCTCCAGGTCAGACTTCCCAGCTTACTTGATGGAGTTGAGCTTAATAGGAATCCGGAGGGTTAAAGAACACTCGACGGGGCTTCCCCGCTGTCTGTAGGACTCCGACGGTGGTTTTCTCACCGAAGTCCTGTCAGCGAGGGGGAAAATTGATTCTTGGCTCCCCTCGTGGAAGAGCTCTGCTTCAGCTCGGTCTTCTCTCATCCCGCCCCCTACCTTCCGGTGCCTCGCCTTCTCTTCACTCGTCAGGCGGAGCCTGGCAGGGCTTCTCCTACCTAGCAACCAACGCGGAAGACGCTCTTCTGCCTCACATCGACGCCGATCTCCCACATGCGTCAGGAAGCGCAGTTCACCCGCTTTCCCAGCCGATTTCGAATAAGAAACGGAGAGTGCAGACAAGCATGGATGATGCTACGCTGCTTAGGGTCTGTTTCTCTTGGTCCTTCAATTACACCAATTCACAAGTAGGCTGCGGAGGATGGCCAAGAGACAGTCCCACCTGCTTTCTCAGGGTTTCAGACAGTACCCTCACTCACCCTCTAACTCCTGGCTCAATTGTTTTCCGATACCCAGACCGAACCAAGCTTATTTTTAGATGAAGGTTGGGGGTATCACAGAAGTAAATTGCGACAGGGTCCCAGATTAAGGCAGGGCAAGGTCCTCAGATAGGGGGGGCATCAGCAGTGAAGGGAAGCAGGCCCGCAGACAGTCAATTTCCCTACCCAGTGTGCCAACCTCTCCTCCCAGAAGCCTTAACTCCTGACTGACCCTACTCCTTACAAGATCACCTCTCTCCCCCAGAATGGCCGCCCAACATTCCGCCTTATATCGGCTGACCCAGGAAGGTCCAGAAGGGTCAAGTGGGTTCTGGAACGTTCCTATGCTAACCTATGGGTCCAGACTCTAAGGTGGCAGTTGTGGCAGTTAATAGCCACCATTTTGTGTATCCCCCACTCTCTTAGTCAGAAAAGGCACCTAGCCCTCAGGAAAAAAGACTATGAGATCAAAGAACACCTAACCCTTAGGCCAACACCTCAAAAATACGGTGGACATTAAAGAATAAAAATGTTTGAGGGGCAAAAAGGGGACAAAATAAATAATTAATTAGGAGGGACTACCCAAAGGGCAGACAGGTCTAACACCCGCTGTCTCCCTTCTGTTCTTTTTCACTCAAAAACGATTCATGGCATTTAATTTGTGCTAGCCCTGAGCGCGCTGGAGGAGACCCGCATTCACAAGAGGACAGAGCTATTTGGGTATCTTTGGCAAATTCGTGATACACTAAGGTATTGTCAAGATTCTGACCCACAACACCCGCCCACGGCAGATGAGCCGCTGCAGATTGCAATTTGTGACTGCACGAAGGAATACGGATCACTGTATCTTTGTTTTCCAGAACAGGGCCATCTGTGAATCTAAGTGGTTGAAAGCGTCTTAGGGACCCGGGAAAAGAATTTGTTTTCAACAGCAGGGTTTTGCCTCAGGTCCTGACAGCGTTCCTCAGTTTATCCATTCCCATGCAGGGACATAAAAGAGCAGAGCGGAGCAACTTACCTGGCATGCCGTGAGAGGTGCATGCTGCGACTCGCAGTTTGCTGATGCGACTGCAGGTCCGTTTGTGACTTTGACTCAGCCCACCTAGAGAAGACGCCAATGGCAGAACGACTGGGGGTATTTCAAAGGAACTGGCAGGAGAACCGTGCTGGAGCTGGCATTTGATAAAGGTACAGTCCGAAACGAGTTATGCTGATGCTCCTTGTGAAAAATTAAATACCTTTTCCTGATTTCCCCGCTGTGTCCCTTCTGTTCTTTTTCACTCAAAAACGTTTCGTGGCATTTAATGCATGCTAGCCCTGAGCACGCTGGAGGAGACCCGCATTCACAAGAGGAGAGAGCTATTTGGGCAGCTTCTGCAAATTCGTGATACACTAAGGTATTGGCAAGACTCTGACCCACCACACCCACACACGGCAGATGAGCCGCTGCAGATTGCAATTTGTGACTGCACAACGGAATACGGATCACTGTATCTTTGTTTTCCAGGACGGGGCGTCTGTGAATCTGCGTGGTTGAATGCGTCTTTGGGACCAGGGAAAAGAATTTGTTTTCATCAGCAGGGTTTTGCCTCAGATCCTGACAGCGTTCCTCAGTTTATCTAGTTCCCATGCAGAGACATAAAAGAGCAGAGCGGAGCAACTTACTTGGCATGCCGTGAGAGGTGCATGCTGGGACTCGCAGTTTGCCGATGCGACTGCAGGTCCGTTTGTGACTTTGACTCAGCCCACCTGGAGAAGCCGCCAATGGCAGAATGACTGAGGGTATTTCAAGGGAACTGGCAGGAGAACCCTGCTGGAGCTGGCATTTGATAAACGCGCAGTCCGAAACACGTCATGCTGATGCGTCTTGTGAAACATTAAAGACTTTCCTGATTTTCCCGCTATGTCCCTTCTGTTCTTTTTCACTCAAGAACTTTTTGTGGCATAGATATATATATATTTATATATATATATATATATATATATATATTCACAGAAAAAACCATAGGTTATAGTGGATATATAGTTAGGAATTTGCATTTACAAAACCTTGAAAATTCAATGTAAAAACCATTGGTTTTAGGCCATATATAGTTAGGGATTTGCATTTACAAAACCTTATTTTACTCGCATAAAACCATTGAAATTCCATATATAGTTATAAGCGCTAACTATATATCGCGCACCCGCAATCCACTGCTGATGATGTCACATATTACATCATTCATGACATGGTTAGTGACATCACTGATGACATCACTGATGACATCTCAAATGACATCACTGATGACATCACTGATGACAACATGCAGTGACTGTATGTTTCTGTAAAGTTAAAATATCTCTTACATATTGAAGAATGAGTGGATATATAAGTGTCTGGATGAAGGATTTAGTAGGTGCATGACTGACTGTATGAGTGAGTGATTAAATGTGTCTCACTGAGTGCATGGGTTAGTGACTAAACTGTCTTAATTTGTGCATCATTATGTCTGTTGTTCTGTAAACTGTTGCATGTGTTGATAAGTAGCTATATGAGTAACTATATGGGTTATTGATTGGTTGCCCAAGTATTTGTATGGGATACTGAGTGTGTGTGTAGGTGGCTGGGAGGTGTATGACTCTGTGCATAGATGTGTGAGCAGTTGATTCACTAGATGTATGGTTTCAAAAGTGCATGTGGAAACAGCTGTATGGGCGGTTGACTGTGTGCATGAGTGCATTGGTGAGTGAATGGATATCTCAGTGCTACATGTCAAAGTAAGTACATATGTAAAACACAGTACATGTGAGAGTTGACATATATAAATAACTGTGCATAAGAGCCAGTGAATGTGTGAGTGGCTGTATGGATCATTGTGAACTTGTATCAGGGATTGTATAATAGAGTAAATATGTGTTAGTATATGTTTGAATAAGTAAATTTTGTATAACTGTATAGTTGAGGAAATGGAGGTGTGATTGATTCTTTGCATGACTGACTAGGTGTGTGAGTAACTCCATGGATGAGTGACAGTCTGTGAGTGTCTGTTTACACTGATTGTATCTAAGGTTATATTAGAGTCTGAAGAGGTTCATCGTATTATCACATGAATGATATCATCAGTGATGTTATCAGTCATGTCAAATGAGATGTTTTCAGTGATGTCATCAGTGATGTCATTTGAGATGTCATCAGTGATGTCATCAGTGATGTCACTAACCATGTCATGAATGATGTAATATGTGACATCATCAGCAGTGGATTGCGGGTGCGCGATATATAGTTAGCGCTTATAACTATATATGGAATTTCAATGGTTTTATGCGAGTAAAATAAGGTTTTGTAAATGCAAATCCCTAACTATATATGGCCTAAAACCAATGGTTTTTTCATTGAATTTTCAAGGTTTTGTAAATGCAAATTCCTAACTATATATCCACTATAACCTATGGTTTTTTCTGTGAATTTCATTGGTTTTTTAATAGCAAATATGAAAAGCTTTAAAATGTCAAGTACGTGATAGATAAAAACATTTTCGTATTTATGCACGCTGATGTGCTTTGAACGCTGCACCCCCCCCTCCCCTCTTTTGTCTTAGTAGTACTCTCTCTTTGCAGATAGTGAACGGTAGTTAACGCAAGCCTTTGCCCCCGTTGTAATCCGTCGTGCCTGCTTGTCTCTCCATTTGATTGATTGTTGTCCAAGCATTTACTGTTTTAGAATTGGTTCTCTTTGGATCATTCTCTATTTACAAACAAGCACAAAGTCGCAATACTCTGTTTAGTCTTTGCAGATAGTGAAAAATCGTGTAAAAAAAATAAAAGTAATCGAGCAAAATCAGTAGGCCACTAATTGGATCTCTTTTTGACCTCGCTAAAATAGAAATATTAGGAACAACCCTTCATGAGAAATACGAAAATAGTGAGATGAACTGAGCTCCACACCATGAGGGCTGCAAGACAGCTCGGCTCCATCACCCATCCCGCACAAAATAACGACAAACCCTATGCAAATATTAAAAATATAGACAACACACCAGCAAAGAAACAGGGTAAAACATTTTATTAAAAAACTATTTACATAACGTTGGTTTATAAGATGATGTCAGTAGTGGACCGATGTGTGAATAGATCGAAAGCAGCACAAGGCTCCAAGATCCGGATGGCAAGCTCCTGGATGTTGGGTGCCATAGTTTAGAGTTCTGAATTTGAGCCTTTTTCAATGCCTGTGCTTTGTTGAATCAAAATGGCGGCTTGACACAAAGCTGACTCAAGCGTTGCTACTGATGCTATGCAGACCAAAACTGGTTTTCAGTTTGTACATTTTTCTAGATTTTTCAATCCAAGTTTGGTTGACTTTGTAGAACGATGGCTTCAAATTTTCAACATACGGTGTGGTGGCGCTGACTGGGAGGGGGCGCTTCGCTCCTGCCCCCTCCCCAAGTAAGATTTTCATACGTGAAAGTACGTTAATGGTTTTGGTCCCTGAGATGCTTCGATGTCACTGCCATTCTCAAATAGCATAAGTTCTGGATGTTGGGTGCCATAGTTAAGAGTTCTGAGCAGTGCTTGTAACACTGTCTGAAGCTTATTTCCACCTACTGCAGCTTCACTATTCTCAAAGTAAGTGAGTGTCGTTTGTGGACCTGACTGCATTAGAAAACAATGTGATATATTAGCTTCCTAAACAGCTTGACGGAGGCCCCTGAGGGGCGGTGTGATGGCCATGGACTCGGAGAAGACGCTTGGCTCCGACACCCTCCCCAAGTCTTATAGCACTGGTGTAGCCTGAGATCGCCCCCGACATAGGCGGCCGGCTCCCGGGGTCCGGCGGAACTTTTTGCCTTTTGATGACTCTTCAATTCTGGACCTTGTCCCACAATCCGTTTGACCTGAAGACAAGCTGTAGTGGGGCGCCCCTTTACCGTTTTAGTTGCCATTCCGCCCGCTTTTGCTACACTGTGCCTCTTCCGCCATTCAGCTGTTTACCGCCCGCTCTTGCGACTACAGCGTCTCGCTCATCATGTAGTTGAGTTGCTCCCGCTCTTGCGGTGCAGCGATAGGCGGCTGCCACAGGACTCTCAAAATGGCGGCCGGCTCTTCGGTTTTGGGCCTGGTCCACTAAAATGGCCCTGGGACACCTTGGAACTCAGACGCTTCCCTGATAGGGCTTGGGTCCCGTTCTCGAAAAGCGTCCCCTCAGCCGTGAAGATTCTACAAAAGTCTTGGGGGCCTCCGACTCCCGCAGGCTTCTGGTGGGGAGCGGCTGCCATGATTGCTCGTGGAATGGCCACGACGGAGCTACGAGATGGTAGTGGTCTCATGCTGACGCCAGCTTTAGTCTGAAACATCCAGAAACACTGTAGACTACCAATTCGATCAGTTCCGGTAGCGCCCCAACATGACCCAGAAGAGAAGAACTTGCCCTCCCCTCTTTGACTGATGGTTCTTGTTGCCTGTCCCCTCTGTTGTCATTTAACAGAACTTTTTGGACTGCTGAAAGGGGTTGTGTTCTGAACGCTGGTTGGTGGAGACATTTTGACTATATTCTTGACCTACGTTGTCGCGTAATGCGTTATATGACACGCCGCGTTAGCGCACCCGGAAGTGATCCGAGGCGCGCAGCGCGTAACGTAAGCATAACAGGTCATGTGACTTGTTAATAAAACTTTTCATTGGTTCATTTTACTTTTGTTAATTTAATGATGAAAAGCTTGGTCATATGACCTAAAAATTACGCTTTTTATTGTTTTCGAACAATATTTTTTTTTCAAATATATGTTATAATATTCCAGGCTAATGTACTTTCCCGGAAAATTTACAACTGTCTTGCAAGTAAAATATATTCCTTTTTCGAGAAAAAGGGCGTTTCTTCCTTCCATGACGGAGCCGTTGAGTAAAAGAGATTCGGCCTGCTGTCTTAGTCGCCGATACGCCTGATTATCAGATTCTTATCGATCACTTTATGTTGCAGACATGAAAAACACAACTGCCCTTGACCATTTATCTTTACTGCGTTCCTACATATTATACCTTTTATCCGTCATGTAATTGGACTGCTTTATTTCACTTGCCTTTTACTGATTCGAAAACAGTGACTAAAAGTAAAAACTTTACCAATGTAAATACTACTACCGTGTTTTGTTTTAAAAACCTTTATTGTGAAAATGTCAGTATACAAATACGGGCCTATAACCACATGGGCCGGCCACGGAGCAAACTGAAATCGTATATGATGAGGAGACATTTACACTGTAGAGGAACGTAACGAGCGGGCCATTAGGTTGCAAGAACTAAGGTGTCTAACAGTTGCGGAATCGGTGGACATACATTTTGTAATTAAAATAGGACAGGGCCACTTACAATAACATTTTCTAGATATACATTTGCGGGCAAGGAGTTACGAGTCCCATTTATACCGGCGCCATTTTGGGCGAGGCCGGGCAGGTCCAAGATATAGTCAAAATGTCTCCACTAACCATCGGCCAGACCAGAACCCCTTTCGGCCCTTTATGCTACAAGATGGTGTCTTCCATTCAGAAAATATTGTTGGCAGCATTTTGAAAGGAAACAGAAACAGCCGTTCTCCTAGTGAGTTTCACATTGTTACATTTAGGAAGAATGTTGAAGAGTAGTATGTGGAAAATCTGAAGCCATTTTTCTACAAACTCTCAATCAGACTTGGATGGAAAAAAAAAACCTGAAGAATGTACAAACTGAAAACCAATTTTTGTCTGTATAGCATCAACAGTAACGCTTGAGTCAGCTTTGTGTCAAGCCGCCATTTTCATTCAATCAATAGCGTCCCCCTGCACACATTTAGGGACCTGGTCGTGTCTTCAGATGAAACGGATTGTAGGAAAAGAAGCAGAAAGGAAAAGGAAAAAAGTTCCGCCGGACCTCGGGAGCCGGCCGCCCATGTCATGTGCGACCTTTGGCCACACCAGGGCAATAGTGAAGCTGCAGCAGGTGCAAATAAGCTTCAGACAGTCTTACAAGCACTGCTCAGAACTCTCAACTGAGGCACTCAACATCCAGGACTTGCCATTCGGATCTTGGCGCCTTGTGCTGGTTCCGACCTATTCACACATCGGTCCACTACTGACATCACCTCATAAGCCAACGGGGCACCCCACGCCGTCTTTCGGCGCAGCATTGTAGGATGGCCACACCAGTGCGGCAATTTGCTGGACACCACCTCGGTGCCATCCGGATCTCGGCGCGTTCGAGTCACTGTACCGCAACAGTGACCGCAATTCAGCTGGACACGCCGTCTTTCGGCGCAGCATTGTAGGATGGCCACACCAGTGCGGCAATTTGCTGGACACCACCTCGGTGCCATCCGGATCTCGGCGCGTTCGAGTCACTGTACCGCAACAGTGACCGCAACTCAGCTGGACACGCCGTCTTTCGGCGCAGCATTGTAGGATGGCCACACCAGTGCGGCAATTTGCTGGACACCACCTCGGTACCATCCGGATCTCGGCCCGTTGTGCTGCCTTCGGCCTATTCGCACATCGGTCCGCTACTGACGCCGCCTCACGTGCCAACGGATTTTCTACGCTTTTTGTAGCCCTATGCCGCATAACAGGTCATGTGACTTGTTTATAAAACTTTTCATTGGTTCATTTTACTTTTGGTTTCCTAAAGATGGAAGGCTTGGTCATATGACCTAAAAATAACACTTTTCATTGGTTTAGAACATTTTTTTTTCCCAAACGATGAAAGCCCCACCTTGTTTCTGGATCATTCAGACTGAAGCTGGCGTCAGCATGAGAGCACCACCATCTCGTGGCTCCGTCGTGGTCATTCCGCGAGCAATCATGGCAGCCGCTCCCCACCGGAAGCCTGCGGGAGTCGGGGGCCCCCAAGACTTTTGTAGAATCTTCACGGCTGAGGGGACGCTTTTCGAGAATGGAGCCCAAGCCCTAGCAGGCAAGCGTCCGAGTTCCAAGGTGTCCCAGGGCCATTTCAGTGGACCAGGCCCAAAACCGAGGAGCCGTCCGCCATTTTAAGAGCCATGTGGCAGCCGCCTATCGCTGCACTGCAAGAGTGGAAGCAACTCAACAACATGGTGAGCGAGACGCTGTAGCCGCAAGAGCGGGCGCAACTCAGCTAGATGGCCGCCACCTGGGGAGGCCCGTTCACGCCGCCTCCCCCACCCCCGGGCCGCCGCACGCCAATTTTCGGAGCAGCATTGTAGGATACCAAAACCAGTGCGGCAGTTTACTGGACATCACCTGGGTTCCTGTCGTACATGTTGTGTCAGCCATGTGACACTGGACACAGTCCCATCAACATCTCAACGCGTTCTGCTGCCTTGGGACTATTCGCACAACAGACCGCTACTGACGAGGCCTCCCCCCGCACCACCCGGGACGCCCCACGCTGTTTTTCTGTGCTGCATTGTAGGATCCCAAAACCAGTGCGGCACCCAGGCGACATCACCTGGGTGCCGTCCAGAACTCTGCACGTTGTGCTGCCTTGGCACTATTCGCACAAAAGACAGCTTCTAACCATTGTTGCTTTTTGTGTTGAAAAATGTTTAAATGTTTTTAGTTTTTGTTCCGTTCGTTATAGTTAATAGTTAATAAAGTTTTATAATCTTACTTTGTTGGAGTGTTATCTATTTTTTTAAAAACGGGTGAATGGGGCCTTGAATCGGGTTATTGTCATGTGTGGGCTTTGGAAGTGTGCTGCTGCAGGATCGGACATTTCAAACTCAAATGCACGTTCTTTTTCTTACCTTTCCGAAGCATGGAGCGCAATAGCAGGCAGAGAAAGGGTGATGCACGTGTTGAACACTACCTGACCTGGCAAGTTGCTGGCAGTGCCCCCCCGCCCGCTCCTGAAAGAGGGCACACACACACCGCCGCCCCGAGTACTTCACAAATCTTTAAAAGACCATGCGCTTGTTCATGAGGCTTAAATGGTTTATCACCTCTTCTAGAACCCCTGCATCGACCCTCTGACGTTTCCTGGAAAAATTACCATGTAACACAATACCAAGCCCTGTCAGCTGAAACCCCCAAGGAATCGTGGGGCATATTATCAAGCGGGTTTATCTCCGCTTTTTTGGCTTTAAAAGCCATGAAAGCGGAGATAAAATTATCTCCCTATTACCAAGCTGTCGCTAACACCAGTTAGTGACAGCTAAAAGGAGATAGCGACCATCTTGGGCCCCGCTTTGCATGTCAGTGATACTTATCACTAATGACATGCAAAGTGGCGTGCCAAGATGTTAGCGACTGGAAACAGTCCCTAACATCGCTATCTTCTATTACCAACTTTTGGAGATATTCGCGCTAAGCGCGAATATCTCCAAAATCTAACACCTGCCCTGAGCAGTTCTTAGCCATGTTATCCAATGGGAGGTGGATAACATGGCTAAGAGCATTTGCTCGATAATACATGAATATCGCTGACTTTTCTGCGATAATAGCAAGGTTTATCTGCGATAAAAATCGCCGATGTGCGGCGATAATTTTTGTCTCTAAACAAGTTAGAGACAAAAATTATCGCTAGTTGTTCGTAATATGCCCCCGGGTTTTTGCTTGCAGAAATCGGGAGGCGGGAGACTAGCACTGAAATCAG
The DNA here is from genome assembly GCF_964263255.1 of Lissotriton vulgaris. NCBI lineage: Eukaryota > Metazoa > Chordata > Amphibia > Caudata > Salamandridae > Lissotriton > Lissotriton vulgaris. The sequence goes on along the minus strand of NC_141685.1, from coordinate 2,096,890,252 downwards.
TAGTCACACGCCTGAATCGGGAGGGTTGGCATGTCTGAATTCTCTACAGCTGGGGCCATAAACTACATCCGCAGGGGTAGGTGATAGCCTGGGACCAGCCTGGCATCTAAAATGGCTGACGTGCACGACAAAATTGAGGCATTGGAAAAAAGGCAAGATGGCGCAGCCGCTGGAAGAGATGTATCAACATATATCAGCCTCCTCAGCCACCCTCAGGAAACATAGGGGATTAGGATACGTCTCCCGCACCCCCTTATACCTAGTAATTTAATTAACGAAGCACAAAATGGCGAATTCCCGTTTCGCTACCAGTTTGCGGCCCAGTTCGCGGCCCGTGAAGCGCTTCTACCGTGAAAAATCATTTTTTTTTCTTTTCCCCACGGGACCCTTTAATAACCCCAACAACATTCCTAGGGGGTCAAGAGGGGGATACCTTGCCCCCTTTCATTAAATTCCCCCTTAGTTTTTCACCTCTTCTTCTCTCTCGATCCTACCGAGAGACAAGATGGCGGCCGCTCCGGACTGTCACGCAGCAAAAAAAAAAAAAGCTCACGCACAGCCGCTGGAAGAGATGTATCAACATATATCAGCCTCCTCAGCCACCCTCAGGAAACATAGGGGATTAGGATACGTCTCCCGCACCCCCTTATACCTAGTAATTTAATTAACGAAGCACAAAATGGCGAATTCCCGTTTCGCTACCAGTTTGCGGCCCAGTTCGCGGCCCGTGAAGCGCTTCTACCGTGAAAAATCATTTTTTTTTCTTTTCCCCACGGGACCCTTTAATAACCCCAACAACATTCCTAGGGGGTCAAGAGGGGGATACCTTGCCCCCTTTCATTAAATTCCCCTTTCGTTTTTCACCTCTTCTTCTCTCTCGATCCTACCGAGAGACAAGATGGCGGCCGCTCCGGACTGTTTAGAATGTTGACAGACACCGGAGAGCCAATCAGCTTTCTGCGCGCAAAGTTCCGAAACGCGAAAAGTAAGCGGACCGGATCGCTGCCCGGAGCGCTGTTACAGATATATATCTTGATTTAAACGTTAATTTCTCAAAATCCACTGAAGCACATATATTGAGACCTAGCAAAGGCACATCGGGCTAACAGTCCCTACAATTTTGCCAAGTTTCGTGCAAATCCATTCAGCCGTTCGAGCTAAAAGTGAGTCCAACCGCCCTATGGAAAACTCAATGTAAAAAACGTGTTTTGGGACCCCCCTTTTTTCTCAGCCCCCCCTTGACGAAACCCCACCAAATTTTCAGGGGCTGCTCAGAAACAAAATGTGCCATTTTCCTGAAAATTTCAGCCGATTCCGTCCACAAACGCCAAAGTTATTAGACATAGAATTTTCAGAAATCCCATAGGGAATTAATCCTAACTATATATACCTACTGGCGATAGCCAGTAGGTAATATATATATATATACATATATATATATATATATATATATATATATATATAAAAATCCACAAGTTTGGCCATAAGCAAAGTCACGCACTCAAGGAGATTCAATCAGGAAAGTTTTTATTACCGGATACCGCTACGCGTTTCGACACACCAACGTGTCTTGATCACACGATAACCTCTCCCCATTTCTCAGCATGGTAAATACACAGCGAGTTTTCAAACAATAAACATAGATGAGGTTTGCATAGGTCGACTGAACCAAGGTAAAACTCGTCGGCCATATTGGAATAGTGTTTTTCTAATGCCTGCATATGAAACACATGACCTTACAATTGTTTATGTATATATATACAAGAAATGGATTGTTGGTGACACGGACGATTAGCTGACTCGCCGGATCCCTGCGAAGGCTGGAGAGCAATTGTGGGCGTCCAGGTAAGACGGCGAAAATCTGTGTTACTAACGCAACAAAAACACTGCAAAGGTTTATGGGAGAGGTAGTCCTACCGTGTGTGCGTTGAATACACACTGGTAGGCAGTGACTTTCGCAAGCAAACATACAAATCCATATATCTGTTTTAAACATGTCTGTGGAATGGGAAAAATTGCGGGAAGCGGCCGCTTTGGATATATTTGTGGACGCAGATACCAGCACTGCGACAAAAAACAAAAAGGCAGAAACGACGATAACCACAGATAAAGACAACAGTACCAAAAACTTATGTGCAGAACTAGAGAAATTACGTAAAAAGGAGGTATCAAAATGGTGGGAGATAAAATCACTACAGAGATACCTGGACGTGGGCAGAGTACCAAGAGGACTCAGAATATTGGTTGCGCCCACCTACGAAAATCCTGACCCGGCCATGCTACAAGATTGGGCGGACAATAATGCCCTAGCATCCCAAAACATGCTAAAAATATTAATAAAATATGCAGCAAGTGACCGTGAGAAAATCATAACCAGGATACAAGAAATTATGAAGGATTTGGAATCAAGGGAAAACCAAGATGAAATAACTGTGGCATTGAAGGAAATAACCAGCAGGCTTTCCAAACTGGAAGAGGAAATAAAGGAAAGAAAAGCGATAAAGTTTCAAAGAGACCGAAATGACTATGTAAACGGTCGTATCTACACATTTGCCAGAAAATTTGACAATATTAAAAGACAGCAGTTATCGGCAACAGCGAGCGGGTCACAAATGACACCCGCATCAAGTGGAACAGACCTAAGTGCCTCAGTGGAATCAGATCCGGAAAGTGTCAGCTCCTTGGTGCTCACAGGAGAAGTACCAAACCCAGCCCAGGAATTGGCTTTTTTTCGTTTACAGCGCCTCAAATCATTAAGGCCACGGAAACAATCTCAAACAGAATGGACCAAAGGGAAGTCCAAACAAAATACAAAACAAAGAGCCGACGAAGAAAAGACAGGCGCTGGGGCGGGAGGAACAACGAAACAAACAAAACCCAAATACAGAAAAAACAGGAAACAATAATGGATAACACACGAATGAGAAATTTAGATAACACTGTTATCAATCTGACTGATCTGGAACTCACTAATAGAGAAACGGAAATTCTATCACTGGGATTGACATTTTGCACCACAACCAACTTTGATTACACCCAAACCAGAATAGATCTGTTCCAATTTGTGAGGAAACTTAAACTGCGAAAACACTTTATAAACAATACTAGTAAAAGTACGTGCCCAGAAAACACAGGTCAAGGAATTGCTGAAACCCTAAGTATTGCGGACATGGCGGTACTAGGAGATTTGAATGCCCTTGAATTTGAAGAATCCCTCAGCCAATTAACACCGGGAGAAATAGCAAATGCGGCAGGCTTAAGCACATATCAAACAGTTGAAACTAAATTCAAACCAAAATCGATATTTATGCCTGTACTGCTCAAAGATGGACTAGACCTCTTTTCTGAAAATGTCATCAGAGACTTAAAAGAACTTTCTACACTAAGTACACGCCAATTTTGCATGAAAGAGCACAACAAGAGAATTGAGTACAATGCACTTATGGCGAAAATACAAACTAGATCAGATATTGTTGTACGTTGGTCTGATAAGGGTGGCAATGTGGTGCTATGGCCACTAAAAATGTATAATGAACAAGCAATGAAGCAATTGCTTGATCAAGAATGTTATTGTAGAGTGAGCCCTAACATCATAGTAGGTATACAGGAGAAGTATCACTGTGAGTTATACAAATGGAGAAATTTTGGTCTAATAAGTAAAGCAGAACTAGCTTTCTTAAAGAATGATTACCCCACCACTCCCCAGTTATACCTAATACCTAAAATACATAAAGACCCTAAGGAACCACCCGGTAGACCAATCATTTCTGCCATTGGGAGTTTGTTCGAAAATACCAGCACTTTTGTAGATTATTTTCTCCAACCTTTTGTTAAAGCACTCCCGGCTTACATACAGGACAGTGGTGATTTTTTAAGACATGTATACGATTTACAGTGGGAACAGGATTTTGTATTCATGTCATTGGATGTACAAGCTTTATACACCAGTATTAGACACACAGACGGGTTGCGGGCTTTGGAATACTATCTCAATAAACGCCCAATAGCATTGTACCAACACACGTTGATGTTACTACAGATGGTAGAATGGTGCCTTAATAACAATACCTTTTTATTTGACAAATTGCACTACAAACAATTGCAAGGTTCGGCAATGGGCACTTGCTTCTCCCCCAGCTATGCTAATCTGCATATGGGCTGGTGGGAGGAGCAGGTTCTGGCCATCAAGCATGAGGTGGAGATGTCACACAATGTGGTGCTTTACAAACGCTACATTGATGATGTTTTTATCTTATGGAGGGGTACCATTGAGAGTGCGGAGGCATTCGCCAAAGATCTGAATGAAAACAGCTTAAACTTGAAATTCACCAGTACAACCAGTAAAGCAGTGATCCAATTCTTGGACATAGAGATGTATGTACAGAATGACAAAATCCAAACCAGAACCTATAGGAAGCCTACAGCGGGAAATGCAGTGCTTCATGCACAAAGCTTTCATCCCACTAAGTTAAAAGAATCTATTCCTTATGCTGAATGCTTGCGCATGACGCGCAACTGCAGTACGGAGGAAGGAGTCACCAAGGCCAAAAAAGATCTATTTGAAAGATTAAGCAAGCGAGGGTACAGACCACAAACCCTCGAAAAAGCTGAAAGTAAGTGCAACACCAAAAACAGAAAGGATTTACTATTTAGCAAAGGTTTGGAGACCGAAACCACACCCGCGAGTGTGACTGGTAACCCCCCAAGAATGATTACTGGCTACAATATGTACCACAACCAGGTCAGAAAGATACTGCAGAAACATTGGCCCTTGATTAAGAATGACCCTGTGATAGGACAACTGAGTGGGAACAGGCCTAGCATAACATTTAGAAAGGCAAAATCCATGCGAGACCAACTAGTGTGTAATTCCCCTACACTAAGAAAACCAGTCACGTGGCCCCCACCGCAGAAAGGCTTTAAGAAATGCACTAAGTGCAAAGCCTGCAAACAAGGGCTTAACATGAAGGAGGTACAAGTACCATTCAGGAACAAACCCTACACCATTAGGGGCGGCTATTCCTGTAAAACGGAATATGCCGTTTATGTACTGGTCTGCAGTTGTGGTAAGCGCTATGTGGGAAGCACTATCCACCAAGCACATGTGAGGATATTGCAACATTTGCGCGCTATCACTAACAATGACCTAACGTACCCTGTGGCCAGACACATCAATACCATGCATGATGGGAATATCAAACACATTTCCTATTATGTGATTGACAGCGTACCAAAAAATCCAAGGGGAGGGAATCGCAGACTTGCCCTAAGACGTCTTGAGTCACGATACATAATCCTGCTGAATTCAAAAATCCCGAATGGATTAAACTCAGACGAAGCTATGACTGTCCACCTATAAATCCTTAGCTGAGCCCTACCCGACAAGACATTCCCATTTCAATTTTTAACTCTGTATATATATAACATACACCTAATTTTGTATTTGGGACACATTAAGAGCACCTAAGGTTGTTTATGATTCAATACATTGATTTTGACACAGTTATATCTGTATGTAAATAGAACCACAGTCACACATTTGAAACTTAGAAACGTATATGACTATTTTCTTTGCGTAATATTTTGCTCAGCGGTAATTATGTCCACTTGGAGATAATGTCATAGGTAGCATTACCTTGAATAGTTATTTTTTCTTTAAATACCATGGTAATTGTAATGTAGCAAAATTACTTGACTGGTTTAACGTAATAACGTAGCACAATGACAAGGGAATACAAGTCTAACAGTGACCAGTTTCAATAATTGTGGCATACGCGCATATATGATTTAATTTAATAACTGCACTTACAGATATTACGCACTAGCACAATGTGTTCACAATTTAAAATGCCCTAGTTGTGAGTAATAATCAGTAGTTTAAATAACGTGTTACTATTCTACTGCAAGGCGCGTAAAAACTACAGACTCTTCTGTGTCTATGTAAATAGTATGTTCATGCATGACTCACCTGTTGTCATAACAACCAACAGCCAATCATTGGATATGACCGAGCCCACGATGTGTCAGCATGTTATGTGTTATAAAAATGTATGCCATTCACAGCAGAGTTAAGTGAGCAAGGCGGAGGCTTCCGCCGAAACGCGTCTGTAAGGCATGTTGGATTAAAATATTTTCTTGAGTTTAAGTCACGGTGTCAGTGCCTTCCTTGCATCCGAAGGAATTGGATTGGTAAACAATATATATATATATATACACACACACACACACACATATATATATATATATATATATATACACACACATATATTTCAGTGCGCCATGTGACCAAGGCCTCTGTGCAGGCCGAAACGTTATGCTGCCGTGGTGTACTTTTGAATAAACTAAACTCACCTGCACTCTGGGTCTTCCTGTTCTTGCCTGTGTGGGGTCGGTGATTGCAGACTGGCGCAGTGAGAAGGACAGTGCGGATATATATATATATATATATATATATATATATATATATATATATATATTCACTGAAAAAAACATAGGTTTCACACCAGTTATAGTTAGGGATTAGCATTTAAAAAACATATTTAATTCACTGAAAAAACCATAGGTTTCACACCAGTTTTAGTTAGCTGGAAATTTTACTGACATAAAATGATTGAAATTCCACATTATAGTTAGTTGGACTCACTATAACTTGCGCGCCTGCAATGCACTGCTGATGACGTCCCATATTACATCACTCATGACATGGTCAGTGACATCACTCATGACATCACTGATGACACCATCCTTGTGACAGAGTGACAGACCTCCTTTCACTGTAAAGTAACCCTTGAAACACATATTCAAAAATAGTAACTAACATTTTCAAAAAAGTGGACATACCCATACCAGTTACAACAACCAATTCAGTAATACCACCATATAATACACATCCACTCATTCACCAACAGTTCTATATAGTCACTTATACATATATTCACTCACCATATGTAGTGATACACCTATACATCCAGTTACACACCGACAGTTATCCAAAGGTTACTCACACACATATTCACACATGCAAATAAACTATTGAACATCCATTTATTTGCATATACAGGTATACACACACTACCACTTTACTTCTAAGGAAACTTACACATACTTACTCTCTTAAACAATCACTTATAGAAACACATACTTATTTATACCGGAGCTCTTCCAATCTCTCACTCTCACATCTACTCACTTATATACAGCAATACTCACATATACTAGTTTAAAACATAAAGATACTATTGAGACAGTCATTCACTCACTAACACACCCATACACACACTAATCCACCCACACAGTCCTGCCAACATGCTGTCCTCAAAACACATACAAACAGTGAGTCAGTCATTCATGCATCTGTGCGCTAAGTAATACCCCCAATGAACCATTCAGACACTCATTTTGATACTCAAAAAAACCAACTAATAACCCATAATCACACTCATGTAGCTACTCAACAACCCATGCAGCCACTTATATACAAGGTGAGACACTGATACAGATATTTAAATATTTAAACATTACTCGCTAATACATCTATTCACTAAGATATACTTAATAAGTCAATTATACAATCAATTTTACAAAATAAAACATCCATTTAGACACTTATTTACCCATTTATTCTTCCATCGACCTTTAGATATACATATATTTAAATATTTATTTTTCAGAAAGACACACATTCACTGGATGATGTCATCAGTGATGTAATTTAAGATGTCATCAGTGATGTCATGAGTGATGTCACTGACCATGTCATGAGTGATGTAATATGTGACATTATCATCAGTGCATTGCGGGCGCGCAAGTCATAGTTAGCTGAATTAACTATAACGGGGGAATTTCATTGGTTTTGTATGAGTAAAATGTCCAGCTAACTATAACATGTGTAAAACCTATGGTCTCTTCAGTGAATTTCTAAGGTTTTTTTAAATGGTAATTCCTAACTATAACGTGGCTGAAACCTATGGTTTTTTCAGTAACTATATATATATATATATATATATATATATATATATATATATATATATATATATATATATTCACTGAAAAAACCATAGGTTTCACACCAGTTATAGTTAGCTGGAAATTTTACTGATATAAAACCATTGAAATTCCCACGTTATAGTTAGTCGGACTCACTATAACTTGCGCGTGCAATGCACTGCTGATGACATCACATATTACATCACTCATGACATGGTCAGTGACATCACTCATGACATCACTGATGACACCATCCAGTGAATATGTGTCTTTCTGAAAAATAAATATTAGTGAGTTATGTTTAAATATTTAAATACATTTATTAGTGTTTCACTTTGTGTATAAGTGGCTACATGTGTTGGTAAGTAGCTACATGCGTATGTATATGGGTTATTTGATATTTTTATTAGTATCAGTATGAGTGTCTATATAGTTTGGTGGAGGTATTACTTAGCACATAGATGCATGAGTGACTGACTCTTTGTTTGTATGTGTTTTGAAGACAGCATATGTACAGGACTGTATGGGTGGATGAGTGTCTATATGTGTTTGTTAGTGAGTGAATGACTGTCTCACTAGTGTCTTTATCAGTAACTACATATGTTTTAATCTAGTATATATGAATATTGATGTATATAAGTGAGTATATGTGAGAGTAAGAGATTGTAAGATTTCCTGTTTAAATAAGTATGTGTTTCTATAAGTGATTGTTTAAGAGAATAAATATGTGTAATTTTCAATAGAAGTAAGGTGGAAGTGTGTGTATAACTCTATATTCAAATAAATCGTTGTTCAATAGTTTATTTGCACGTGTGAATATGTGTGTGAGTAACTTTTGGATGAATGTCGGTGTGTAACAGGATGTATAGGTGTATCACTTCATATGATGAGTGAGTATATGTATGAGTGACTATATAGAACTGTTGGTGAATGAGTGAATGTGTATATAGATAGTGGAATTACTGAATTGCTTGTTGTAACTGATATAGGTATCTCCTTTTTTTATTTAAATTTCAGTTTCTATTTTTGAATATGTGTCTCAAGGGTTACATTATAGTGAAAGGAGGTCTGTCAATATGTCACAAGGATGGTGTCATGAGTGATGTCACTGACCATGTCATGAGTGATGTAATATGTGATGTCATCAGCAGTGCATTGCACGCGCAAGTTATAGTGAGTCCGACTAACTATAACGTGGGAATTTCAATGGTTTTATATCAGTAAAATTTCCAGCTAACTATAACCGGTGTGAAACCTATGTTTTTTTCAGTGAATTTAATAGGTTTTTTAAATGCTAATTCCTAACTATAACTGGTGTGAAACCTATGGTTTTTTCAGTGAATTTCAAAGGTTTTTTTAATGCTAATTCCTAACTATAAGTTTCACTTTATAAATAAGACTGTTTGCACTCTAGTTGTTCTTTTTAACACTCTGGTACATTCTCTCATTGGGCTACAGTTGGGCTACATCTAGTTGAATTTTGGGCTACATTTTCAATTTTTGATCTCTGGTGGCCATCTTTGGGCTACATTGGGCTACTTTGGGCTACATTTGGGCTACATTTTGGCTCTAACATATATTAAGCCCAATGTAGCACAATACATATTTTTCTAAAGTTAATGTTTTTTACAAACCACTTCAGAATAGGGCTACCTGTCCCTACAATTATCCCAATTTTTTTTTTTTTAGATTATTTTGGGGAGCGCTCCCGGAGCGCGCCCCGGGGAGCGCCCCGAAAAGCGTATTTTTACAAAGCGCCCCGGGGCGCGCTCCGGGGAGCGCCCCGTGAGCGCCAATATCGCAAACGAAAACATGATCGTGACGTATCGCGTAGCCGCGACCGCGTGATACGCACGGCGTAAGCGCACCCGGAAGTACTCGAGCGAATACGATCGCACAACGTAAACTTCCGACGCGCTTACGCTGCGCGACCCGGGGCGCGCCCCCGGGCGCGCCCCGGGCGCGTAGCGTAAGCGCGTCGGGTCATGTGAGCAGAAAATAACACTTTTCATTGGTTCATAACAGTTTTAGTTTCATAATGATGAAGCCCCTGGTCTTGTGACCTGAAAATAACACTTCTCATTGGTTCAGGACAGTTTTTTTTTCTAAATGATGAAAGACCCCACCTTTTTTCCTTATTCTGACTTTGTCCTTTGACTGAGGAAGACCTGTTTGTTGCTCTGTCTACTTTTTTGCTCTAAATAATGGCTTCATTAGTAGCATCAGCTGGTGCATCTGCCCCACCACCACCACCACAACAACCAAGAGGACCAGCTCCAAATTATATTGGTGGTCAAGAACAGGAGGAGGAAGAGGAAGAGGAAGAGGAGGAGGGGAGAAGAAGATGGCTGCCTGAAGAAAACACACCTTATAAACCCAAACCACACTTCATTTGGCAGTTTTTTTCAATTCCAGAGGGGAAAAAAAAGGTGAATGCGCCCAAAGTCACTTGCCTCATCTGCAATGATGAACTTTCACGGGGCAACCCAAATAAGAAATATTCTTTTGGTAACTATACCATGATTCGGCACATGACAAGAAAGCATCCAAACAACTACTCTCGTGCAGAGTTCCGGGAACTGGCCAGTAACCTCCCCCATTCATCAAGGACCCCCTCCCAAAGAAACCAACCCACTTCCTCAGAACCAGAAACATCCGAGGTGATGCCTTGCATTCAGCCGAGATTTGCTGATTTTAAAATTACTTGCACTGCTTGTGGCAAGCTTATCTCCTATGGGGAACAAAGTGTGAAACTCATCGTCCTTGCAGGTGATAATCACAAGTGCCCCAAAAAGAAGTAATTTTTGGGGTTTTTTGTTTTTTTGCTCCAGTTGAGCCAGTTTCAATTCCCTTTTTTTGTTTCTCCCCCAAAAAAAATACAAAAAAATATATAAAACTGTTTTGAAAAGCCAAAAAAAGTTCAAAAAGTTCAAAAAACACAAAAAAAATAAAACAACAAAAAGAAGAAAAAAAAAAGTTCTTTTTAGAACTACCTCCAATTTCTAAATCAAAACTTCATTTTTTAAACACTCTGTCACCTTTTTTCATCATAGTGCGCTCCCAGGGCCGCTCCCCGGTGCGCGCACCGTGCGCTTCCCCCGCGCAAAACGAAAAAAAAAAAAATATTTTAAATGCCCCGCGGGGCCCTTTTATAGCCCCCACATCAAACCTAGGGGGTCAAAGGGGTCTATCCCTGACGCCTTATGGTCAGTTCCCACTTTGTTTTAGCCACCTCTTATGTCTCGATTTTACCGAGACACAAGATGGCGACCGCTCTGGACTGTTTCGAATGTTTACAGACACCCGAGAGCCAATCAGCTTTCCATGCGCACCTCGCGTGGCGCGCCTGGAGCGCTCTCCGGTGCGCGCACCGGTGCGCTGCTATAGATATATATATTTTTTTGAACCTAAATTACTCAAAATCCACTGGAGCACATATCTTGAGACATAGCAAAGGCACATCGGGCTACCAGTCCCTACAATTTTGCCAAGTTTGGTGTAAATCCATTCAGCCGTTCGGGCTAAAAGTGAAATCGACCGCCCTATGGAAATTAACATGGGGAAAACGCGTTTTGGGACCCCCCTTTTATCTCGGCCCCCGCTTGACGAATCCCCCCCAAACTTTCAAGGAAGGACCGGAGCTCGACGAGGCCATTTTCAGGAAATTTTCAGGCAGATTCGTCAACCGGTGCCAAAGTTATTCCAAATAGAATTTTGAGATTTAACATTGAAAAAAATCCTAACTATAACTACCTACTGGCGACCGCCAGTAGGTAATATATATATATATATATATATATATATATATATATATATATATATATATATATTTATTTTTTTTTTTTTTTATAGTGTTTCTCTTACTCGGAGGTGAAATTTGAGTTGTGGAAGGCAATGTTAATACTTCTGGGTATACAAAGGCTCTGAATAACCACTTATTGCCCGCATCTAAATCAATATAGGTTAGTTCAGAGGTTTCTCTTGTTAGTTTTTTGCTTCCCCTCCTCTTAGACCTTAAAATATTTAGGGGGTACCTTTTTATTATTGTTTATACAAAGGCTATGATGCACAAGATACTGCTAAAGCTTTAGTGTGTTAATGACCCCTATTCTTTGGTATGTTAATGTTGTTTGCAATGCGGAATCAGAAATATCTGCACGAAGTCATATAACGTCTCAATTGTCTTACTTTAACGAGAGATGTGTCTAGTGAGAAATTGTATTATTTCTCCTCCTGCTTGAACACGAACACATACACGCACACACTATTTTCTCCTACCGCTATGGTTTGCACATTAGTGTTCAAATGTTCACTGTTAGAAAATGCCGTATGGCCGGTGAACCCTAGCACAGATTGTAATATGCTCCAGATTCTTTCAGAGTTACTCTTGCGCACCACGCGGACTGAATAAACGAATACACGGCTAACAAATTCAGCAGGAAATTTGGAACCTCCCCTACCCAGCCATGCGCCTGGCAGCCTCCTCACAAGCTGCTTTGTTCATAGCTAATTTGTAGTTCAGTACTGGCCCGATTCCATTACCTCAGTCCCTCACAGCTTGCCAACTTCCCGCCTTGACAAACAGCAGGGAAGAAAGAAGCAGTACTGAGAAAAGGCATGCTGCATGTCTTAATCTGGCACCCGGCGGGTTGTCGAAGGAGCATTTGAAGAATATGTCAGCTAAAACAAGTGTGTCTTTAGAAGAGTTTCGAATCCGACGGTTGAAGTAGAACATTGAGGTAATATGCAACAGGTACAGAAGGCAAGCGTTGGTGGTCTTTTAGCAAATGGAAGTCACGGGGGTCGAGCAAGCCTCGTCAGTGCCATGGTAAGCTATTAGATGTCAGTTAAAGGACACAGAGGGAACACATCAGTGCTGTGTAGCCCTTGACGTTTTCATGACCAGTTTCTTTTAACAGAGCCATATTATTCCATGATTCTGTTAATTGTTCGAATGGTTGTGAAAAGCCACTCTAAATGCATGCCTAAAATGCTATGTAACCCCAGGGAGGCATCATGCTCTAGTCAAAGGCTCTTTTACATGCCTTATGCTCGGTCTCAGGCGTGTATTGATGCAAGTCATGCGTGTTTTCTGCGTGGCCATGGTGCTGTGCATTAGATGATTATACTGTAGGGAAATTATATTCATGCAGCGCCTGGAAACAGAAACACACATTTTAAATAAATTTTCTCTTCTAGCTCTCAATTGACTCTAGCCCTCTAGGGTCATCTTATCATCTGATGCAATTTGTGTTTAATACAAAGATGTGAGGTATTCACACATATGTACACGTAGGTGTTAGTCAATGGCGCTAAACCATAAAAGGAGGCCAGAAGAACTTCAAGAGAATAGGGCCAGAGCTAATTTCGAATTACAATATATTATTTAAAAATGAGGATATACTCAGAGTCAAACAGATAATAATTCATTGTTATCGAGCATAAATGACATACAAGAACCATGATGCCACAATTGTTACGCGATAGGAGTGGGGTGCATTGGTAAATTGTTGAGCGAGTTCCGACATCCAGAATATTCACATTGCACCCCTTTGACTGGTTCTTACTCGAGGCAGGTTGGAAAATGTAACCGGTCTAAAATTGGGTAGTCTTCGGGGAGTCTGAATTTGAGGGGCGGTATTTTCGAATGCAGAGTGGGCCAATACTAACAGGGTCAGTTCACAAAGGTTGAGGTGGGCACGTATCCGAAATGCACCAGAGAAAAGTCATTACTCAAGCATTCATAATTTATTTCTGATCCATACATTATGAAACCCATGCATATGCATGCACTTAAATTGCTGAACATATACCTTGAAATTCTTGCGGTGCGAACGCTTCAAATCCAGCTTTTAAGTTTTGTTTAGAACAGTGATCGTTGCAAGTAGAGTCAAATGACTTCTTAAGGAAATATTGTGCTCACGAGGTAGATACCCAATCACTGGTAAATAGAGCTGACTATATGCAAGGGTGACAGTGGACTTGGTTCTAATTCACAAGCATGTATCAGTACATTTAACTACACACTTAAGTTCCATCTGGATGGCCCAGGTGTAGGTGTGTAGAACGTGGTTCAATGTAAACCAAAAAGAGTGAAAATTAAAGGTTGAATAGAGAAATGTGTTTTTTTAATGGGGAAATATTCACTGTGAAGTAAAAAGGCACAGTAAAATATTTGTACTAAATTCTAAAACTTTTCATATGTTTATGCAGGCATACTCTCTGCAGCAGTACTGAAACACTGGGTTAGGAACACGGTCATAAGTCAGCAAAATGAATGAATAAAATGTACTGAACCTAATTATAATATAAAGCACGTTTATGTTATGCTTGTGAAGTGACGTCAGAAAGTCTCTGTGCAAAGAAAAAGTAGCCTAGGATCAGTATTAGCAATGTTTGCAGATATGGTTTGACAAGGGCGCCAAGTTCGACTGGATGGATGCATGTGCTGTTTGTGCGTCACTGGACATCGATTATTCATCCTTTCAAGTAGATTTTTGTGCATAGAATTAATGTTCTAGGCGTCTTTTCCCAAGAAACCCCACTTCTTTTTACAGGGGATAAGTCACAGAGAGTGCGCTACTGCAGGTGGGAGATTTCAATCTGCATTGGGATAAAAAACCCAAAGATTCAGCAGCGTTACATCTGGAGACTCTCATGACCACACTAGGCTTCCAACAACTAGTGGATGCCCCCACACATATTAAAGGTCATATCTTGGACCTTGTCTGGACAACCCAAACGGGGGCCAGCCTTACAGACATTGTACCGCCATTCAGAAAGACGTTGGCGCAAAACTTACGATCCAGCAGAGCGAGAGAAATATAAGTCTTTGCTTAACTCCTATAAAAAATGTATCACAACAACCAAAGCTGAATACTATGAAACCAGAATCAATACCGCCGAAAACAAACTGAAAGAAACCCTTAGAATTCTGACAGAACTCAGCAAAAAAACAGATAGGACACCAGCAGAAGCCATAATTGACTGTAATACTTTCCAATCTTTCTTTCTTGAAAAAGTTAGGAGCCTTCTTTCAGATATTAACAACACCCCTACCAGTTATATTGCACCACCCTGTCCCCAAACTCCCCCCCATGATGATATACTCTCAAGTTTCCCAAAACTGGATACAGCTTTCCTCAGGCTTATTATGAACCGGATAAAAACCGGCTCCCCATCAGATCCATGCCCTCCTAGAATTTTTCGAATGGCGCTCCCAGGTCTAGATGGACAAATCATCTCCATACTAAACAAATCCCTAGAGACCGGATACTTACCATCTAGCCTCAAAGAGGCGAGAGTCAAACCGCTGTTAAAGAAACCAGTGGCCAATGCAACCAACTTAAAAAACTATAGGCCAATCTCCCAGTTAGCCTTCTTGGCTAAAGTCTTAGAACAGCACGTTCTGAAAACACTCTCATCTTTCCTGGAAGACTACCATCTCCTACAGGGACGCCAAGCTGGGTTTCGAGCACATAATAGCACTGAGGTGGTTATGCTATCAGTGCTTGATGAGCTTAGAGCTATGGCTGACAGTAAAAGACTCTGCGCCCTGATACTATTAGATCTATCAGAGGCATTTGATACTGTCAGCCATACCCTATTACTGGACAGACTTGCCACTTAAGGTATTCAAGACCAGGCTCACCAATGGTTTCAATCCTTCCTGTTGAGTAGGTCCCAAAGGGTTCAATTGGGCGATGCAGTATCTGATTTAGGGTCACTTGACTGCAGAGTCCCCCAGGGCTCAGCTCTGTCCCCACTCCTTTTCAATGTCTACCTACAACCACTGGTAACAGCCTTAGCAAATATGGGCTGTAAAATGTTCAGTTATGCAGATGATACCCAGCTGCTGCTCAGCATTGACAACACCGTATCTGCCCAGACTCAAGCACAAAATATCCTCAGTTTTACCGTGAGTTGGATGACAGATAACTCACTAAAAATTAATAATGACAAAACAGAGGTCTTGGTCATCCCCACAATTGAATCACCTTGGAGTGACCTGTTCTGGCCCCAAGATCTAAGTCCTACTCCTAGACCTTGCTCGACCGTAAAAGCCTTGGCATAAAAATTGATGATGAACTTTCAATGGCCAACCAAATTTCATCGGTGGTTGGCACCTGTACTGGACTAATAAGGCAACTTCGTAAACTGGTCCCCTTTCTCTCCACCTCCACGCTTCATACGATTGTTTCAGCCATCATAACCTCGAGGCTAGACTACGGTAATGCCCTTTACCTAGGTCTTCCCCAGTATCTGGCTAATAGATTACAAGTAGTTCTAAATGATGTAGCTAGATACATTTTTAGATTGCCTATAAAAGCACATGCCACCTCGCTGCTACGCAAGCTGCACTGGCTCCCTATAAAACAAAGAGTGAAATTTAAGAGCCTCTGCATAGCTCATAAAGCTATATATGGCCTAGCCCCTGTCTATATAAAAGAACGCCTGGAGGTTTATGCTCCAGGAGCTCATTGCGATACTCAGAGGCACAACTCCTGTCATGCCCTCTGTACAAACTCTCCTCAAAAGGAGGGAGATCCTTTTCAGTACTGGTTCCTCAGCTTTGGAACAAGTTACCTGACCAGCTCAGCAAAGAACCCAATTTGCTTCACTTTCGGAAATTACTCAAAACTGTCCTCTTTAGAGAAGGATTAAATACAGATTAATTTCCCTCTAGAGCCTCTCTTCTATCACTCATGCAGTAAGTCGTCTCCCCCACCCTGTCCCGAGTGCTAAGAGACCTGTCGGTGATTTAGCGCTATACAAATCTCAATTAACAATAACAATAACAAGATGCTTCGTTTACCTATTCTTCAGAGTCCTCGTTGTTAATTTTTGACCCGGTGGTCATTTTATATTTGGAGACTGGATGTAATATAGTGGTAGCTGTTTCATGCAGGGCAGTCTGTGAGGCACTGAACAGAAAACTTCTTCACAAACGGAACATTGACTAAGAACGCTATACCTTCAGTTTGGCCTCTCAGGAGAAAGGTAAATCCATGGGAGAATTGATTTAATGAATCAGACGGCTAGCACGCTACTGTGCTTTTGACAACTTCATAACAGAAGATGCCCTTCGTCTACCATTTATCGAAGGATGTCAATCGGAGTTCCTACGCAGAAGTCTTCTAAAGAAGAGCTACTGGCTGGACGAAATAGACAAAATAACTAGAGTCAACAATCAATCGGAAGAACATGTAAAGAAGATGGAGGCTGGCAAAGCAGAAAATCTTGAACAAGCCTTTCGGCTTCTAGCTCATCACAAAGAGTGTCACCCTTCTGAAAGTCGGCAAGCATCCAAATCGAAGGAGTATCCTCCAGGAGCAAGTTGATGCTGCAGTCCGAAACCAGGTGACAAGAGACAGGAGCATCAGCTGAAGTGTTACAGGTGCAGTAGTAACAATATGAGAGAGAGGGAAAAGGGACACCCTCAGTCCCCAAGGCAAACTCAGTAAAACAAGAGAGTGTCAAAAAATGAAGGAAATCAGCACAAAATCAAAGATAAGAATCTTCCTGTAGGATTCACATTGGAAATCACTAGGGATTTATTAGAAGCCCTCACTCACCACCCTCGGTGGTGACATGCTTCATCATCGGGCCAGGAGAAGCCGAGTGCCTCCCTGGTGTGCTACAACTCCAGATTACTGCGGAGCTGGATTTTTGTGACAGTGATGTGAAAAATAACGTGATATTAAAATTGTCAAGGGACTGTACCAGAAAGAAAAATGTATTCAATGGTCAGCCTGACAAGGTTAAAATATGTGTGGGGAAATGTGCCAATTAATGTATTGATTATTTCCACTTAAAGTGGGGTCGACATGTTTCAGCCCTTATGTGTAAAATTACTGGGCTTTCTTCAGGACCATGGGTTGTGTACCTCGGCGGTGTGGGCGCGCTAAGGTCCACCCTACCAGAGGACGTGAAAGTTTAAAATTGCTGCATAAAAATTGGTGCTGAAAAACAAACCATCAAGTTGTGGGAATTACCTCTACTTTAGAGGAACCTGTATAGTTTGTACAAAAAAAGGATCCACGCCCCATAGGTCTCGGGAGGTGGGTGGGGCGACAATGGCACACCGCCCGCAATGCCCTGCACCCGCTCGGCACCTAGCGTCTCCTGCTACCGGACCTTTTTGTACAAACTATACAGGTTCCTCTAAAGTAGAGGTAATTCCCACAACTTGATGGTTTGTTTTTCTGCACCAATTTTTACACAGCTACAACGCCAGCAGTAATCTGGCATTGTAGCACTCCTGGGAGGCACTCGGCTTCTCCTGGTGGGCCCGATGATGAAGCATGTCACCACCCAGGGTGGTGAGTGAGGGCTTCTAATAAATCCCTAGTGATTTCCAATGGGAATCCTACAGGAAGATTCGTATCTCTGATTTTGTGTTACAGGTGCAGACAAGACTTCCCACACACGAACTCATGCACTGCCCTAGGTCTAAAATGCCGACAGTGTGGCAAAAAAAATCACTTTGAGAAGGTATGCCGAGCATCACAAGCTGACAGTCAGAGAAGGTCCAGGGAAGCCAACTCTTGTCATCATGTCAAGGTTGTATGGGACCGCTGAGATCATTCCACCAGCTCATAGCGATCAAGTCTTCAATCGAATGCCACCTACAGATTTCGCCGCTCAGAATCATGAGAGCCAAGATCCCTCACTTCAATATCTCAAGATAGCGAAGGCAGTGAAGATTACATCAACATGGTGGCAGTTCCTGTCAGTCTAAAAAAATTCGAGCAACTATATCTCCAGATGGGTGAACACCAGGCCAAATTTGTGTTACACAGTGGAGCGTCTCTCAATTACATCTTAGTTGCAGAATACAAGAGAATGAACCCCACTACCTCAAATGCCCAAAGCTGCTGTGCGAGTCCACACTTAGATGTGTAAGGAAACCCTTCCCTGTCTAGGACAATTTCAAACATCTCTCACATACAAGGATAGAACCATTCCAGCTTGCATTCAGATGTAGACTGTCTCCTCAACTTACCCACAGCTGAACAACTCAAATTGGTGGAAGTACTATACTGAGTGGATGATGAACCGGATATCATCCACAAATTCCCAAAGTTATTCACTGGACTTGGTAAGGTGACTCATTTTCAAGATCAACTGCACATCAGTGAACAAGTAACACCTATAGCTCAGCACTACAGAAAGGTGCCATTTCATCTCAAACAAGCCGTAGAAGAAGAGCTACAAGATCTTCTCTGAACGGACATCCTCAAAAGGACCTCCGGATCCCCTCCCTGGCTATTCCCAGTGGATGTAGTACCTAAAAGAGGAGCCAAAGGTAAAGTGCATCTCTGTGTGGTCATGAGAATCCAGTGTACCGCAATTAAAAGAGAAAAACACCAGGGCCCCACATCAGTGACATGATTATGCTGTTAAATGGAGTGAAACTCTTTTCCAAAATGGACCTTAACATAGGTTATAAATAGCACGAACTCCATGAGAGTTTCCGAAACACTTTCTTTATCTATCAAGGTTTATTTAGATACTTTGGACTTTGGAATTTCCTCAACAGCTTAGATTTTCCATGTAGCTATCAGAAGAGTCATTCATCATATCCCCAACACCCTCAATTACAGTGATGACATTTTGGTGTTTGGCGCTACTGCATAGGAACACAATAAATCACCAGACAGGCTGTGTCATGCTCTTCTAGAAGCAAATCTAACCCTCAACAAAGACAACTGGGAATTTCACAAATCCACATTGAAATGTTATGGACACATCTTCTCAAGTGCAGGAATGAGACCGTACCCTGAAAAGGTCTCAGCATTGAGCAACACCCCTTGTCCTCGAGATGCAGTAGACGTGCGGTCATTTCTGGGAATGGCCAGCTATTGTGCATGCTATATAAAGTACTATGCCACCATCAGTTTTCCACTTAGTGAAGTCACAAAGCAAGGTCACATTTTCAAATGGACCACTAGATGTGCTCAAGTATTTCAATCAATCATGGCTTCCGTGGAATCGGCCAGCAATCTAGCCTATTTCAACCCTCGATGAAAGACTGAAATCACTGTGGGACCTGGAGTCATACCAGTGCAATATGACAAGGAAGGTGATCAACAACACATAGTAGCCTGTGCTAGACTCAGCCTGACTGACACAGAGGAGGCATACTCACAGCCAGAGAAGGAAAGTCTGTCTGTAGTCTGGGCCTGCAAGCACTTCCATATCTTCATCCTTGGAAATCACTTTACACCCATCACAGACCACCAAGCTCTGATAACCATATTTGGAAACCCCCGGGCGGAATTCCAGCTCAGGATAGAGCGCTGGAGAATTCGCCTTCAAGATCACACGTACACCAGAATCCACAAGCCTGGCAAAGAGGCGAATCCAGCTGAATACATGTCGAGACACTCTAAGACCTCCTCAAGCACAAAACAGTCACTAGCAGAGAAAAAAAACACCAGCTGTTCCTCTTGAAGCCATTCTTGACTCCACCACAACAGACACCACACTGCAGGACTTAATACATAAAGTTCAAACAAATAACTGGAGGCATTTGGATGAGTCTAGTCACCACTAACTTACTGACATTCAAGAATTGACAACCTTTTGTCACGTAAAAGACAAATTGTCTTTCACCAAAGAAAGACTTCTACTAAGGGACATGAGGATTGTCACTCTGAAACAACTGCGTAGAGGGGTAATGAATTTGGCACACTAAGGACACAGGGGAATCGTAGCCACAAAAAGGACATTGCACAAACGGGTCTGGTTCTCCTCCCAATACCAGATGGTTAAAGTCACGCTGAAAGACTGTCCACAATGTTTATTGGTTAGTTGACAAGAGCCACCATCACCTCTAAAAATGTCCATTATAGTCAAGCAAATACATTCATGTCATAATGGACAAATATTCTATATTCCCAAATGCACATCTGATCTCATCCACCAAAGCATCCACCAAAGCATCCACCATCATGCCAGTCCTAGCTCAAGTCTTTGCAGCAGCGGGAATACCTAAAGTGGTTAAAACAGACAAACGGTCCTCCATTTAAGGGACACGAGTTTGCAGCATTTGAAAGGCACCTACACTTCAAACATTGGCAAATCACTCCCATGTGGCCACAGGCCAACGGGATGGTGGAGAGGTTTATAGCTACAATGAAGAAGACCATGCAGCAAGCCGAAATGTCACTGCGAGATGTCCAAACAGCTTTGAATGAAGTACTAAAAGCATACAACACAACGCCACATAGCACAATGGAAAAATGTCCAGCCACTTTGATGCTGAGCCGTACTGTTAGCACTAGAATACCTGTTTGAAAAAACTCAGCTAGTTGTGCTTGTCAAAAGACCGAACAGGAACAACTAGTAGAGGTAGAAAAATCCAGAAAGGCAAAGATGAAAGGATATGCAACCGACATTGGAGAGCCAAGCCTTCAACCATCAAAGAATGTGATTCGGTACTGGTCAGGCAAGAAAACAGATAGCCGATATTACGCTCTACCACTTCAAGCAATAAATCAAAAAGGTGCACTGATCACGGCTGCCTCTGACGAACAAAGGATAACCAGTATTGTCGCCCACTTTTGTAAGAGGACACCAACAAACCGAGAACAACCAGCTGCAGCATAAAGCAAAGCTGATGAGGACAACCAAGCGCCAAACAGCGCACCTGCACCTCCCTCTGCCTCGGGTGTAAGGGGAGCAATCTGATCAGGACTTAGCTGGCACGCTGTGCAGAAGACCTGCACGTCTCATTGACGGGCAAAGGGGAGTTGGTAGCTGTTTCATGCGGGCACCAGGACCCTGCTGAAGGAACGAGACAATGCACGGCAGGAAAGAGAAAGTAGGAACCGGAAAGTGAGGACACAGGATTAAGGACGGGGGTACGAGAGGAAGCAGGATTAGAGCGAGGGGTCTCTGTGCTGTTAAAAATAAAAGTTTCTTTTCTTACTTACCTTCTAGAGTACGAGTCTTCTCTGGATGCCTAGCACACAACACTGGAAGCAAAGCATCACTTATCCTTTACCTGCAAGCTCTCCTGCATCATCCACAATTGGGCTTTTTGGAAAAGTTAGGTCATTTCAGCTCAATTCTTTTTTTTTTTTTCTTTTTTTTTTTAAGTTCAAGTTTATTGAAACCAAGCAAGAAAACATACGGAAGCATTACATCGAAGATATATGAATATATAAAAAATCATAACAATATAATGCATAAGTATAATGAAGCGGAATCAATGAACACTTAGCTCTAAATCAGGAAATAAAAAAGAGAAAAGGGGAGGAAACAAAATCACATAGTGAAGTAAAATAACAAAAGCAAGTATAAGTACAACATTGTATGCAATAAATAAAGCAATAATAGAGGTATCATGAAGAATAAATAGCAATTAGGGGATAAAAAGAGAAAACGCTAAGTAAAAAAGACAACAAAAGAGACTCAAGGAGGTTTACGGACTTCGTCAGAAGAGGTGGGACTAGTGCTAATGAGGGTAAGGGGGGGATAGTAAGGATAAATAAGTTGTAAGAGGAATCCAAAGTAGATCTCTCTTAATGGCGAAGGAAATAGGGGTAACGTAGTTGGTGTCTAGTCTGTGATTAAAGCAAATAGCATTCCACCAGGCAGAGTAATTAAGTTTTGAGGAATCTTTCCAGTTGGAGGTAATCAAGTGGAAAACCACAGCTATAAAAAGGTCTAGTAACTTATAATGAGAGGGAGATTGGGGTAGATCCGGAGAAAGGAAACCAAGTAGGACATTGGAGGGGGAAAAAGGGAGCTGAAGATTGAAGATGATATTTATACGCGACCAAATAGAGCACCAAAAGGAGTCAATAGATGGGCAGTGGAAAAGCATATGGAGTAAGTCAGCAGAAAGGGAGGAACAAGACCAGCAGTTAGAAGAGAGGTCAGGAGAGAAGGAAGCTAGTTTAGCTGGGGAAAATAATAACCTCTGATAAATAAAATAGAGGGTCTGAGTAGTATTGGCTGCACGTGATGTTTTGTGAATTTTTAGCCACAGCTTATCCCACAAAGAAACTGGCCAGGAGACTGATAAGTCTTGCTCCCGAGCCAATTCAGTTTTCGTTTTAAGTTGTTTAGAGGGGTTTAGTAAACAAGAGTAAATGCAAGAGGCCGAAGGAGAGGAAAGCAACAGTGGAGAAAGATGTGAATAAAGGGGAGGAAAATCAAGAGAGGGGGGGAGAGAATGAAGATATTGAAGGAGTGCAGGGAGTAAAAGATCATATTGTTTCTTAAAACTATTGGGAAGAAGAAATTGAGACTGAAGATCAGAAAAGGTAAGTGGAACTTTATCGAGGAGAAGCTGGGAAATCCACATTAAACCCTTAGACCTCCAGGACATCCAGAAAAAAGAGCGATTTTTAATTCGTAGTGACTTATTATGCCAAATGGGTTGTTGGGATAGAGAAGACCAGGAAGGATACGTAGAGGATATGAAAGGAGTCAAGAGGTGACGGGAATGAGCAATGACAGGAGAATGCAAAGAAGAGACGTTAGCAGAAAAAGCTAGCATCTCAGAGAAGTCAAAATGTGAAATAAGAGATTTTTCCATGGACAACCAGATCGGAGGGTAAGTAGGAGTCTCCGCAGATAACCAACGAGAAGCTTGTTTAAGGATAAATGAATAATGGTAGGATTTAAAATCAGGAAATTTAAGAAGAGAGGATTGTTGCTCAAAACCTTTTCTCTTTTGAGAAACGTAATTAATTATAAAACGCCTAGCAGTAGCTTTAAATGAATCCCAAATCATAACTGGAGAAGAGACAGGAGTAATGTTAGTAGAGAAAAAGTCAGCAACGAAAGAACTGAATTGGCTAGAGAATTTGGAATCAGCCAGAAGGGAGTTATTAAAGCGCCATCTACCAGAGGAGGGAGAGAAGGGGATCAGGTCAAAATCAACAGTAACAGGGGCATGATCAGAAATCAGGATGGAACCAATCTTAGAGGAAAGAGCACATTGGGTGAGGGACTTACTAAGAAAGAGATAATCAATACGGGATTGTGTCTTATGAGGGGGAGAGAAATATCTGTATTCTCGGAGGTCCAGATGGCAGAGCCTCCAGATGTCCGTTAGAGATTTACGTCGTATGGTAGAGGTAAATTGAGTGTGCATCTTGGACCTAATGAAAGTAAATGGGGAGTGCCTATCAAGGAAGGGATCATGAACTTGATTACAATCACCACCAAAAATGATATAGTTGTCATCTAGAGAGACTAATTTGTCCGAAATAAGAGGCCAGAAGGTAGAGTCAACAGATACTGGAGCATAAACATTGAAAATAGTAATAGGTATATTATCAACTGACAATTTTAAGATCACCCAGTGGCCATCAGAGTCAATTTTGTTATGAATAACAGAAACATTAAATTTTTGCGGACTAATATAACAATACCATTCTTTTTCCCTAAAGCTGGGGATGAGAAAACATGACCGACCCAAAGCCGTTTTAATTTAGATGCTTCAGCATCATTAAGATGGGTCTCTTGTAACATAGCAATGTCAGAATGTAATCTAGCCAAGTGAGATAACACTTGTTGTCTTTTAATGGGACTATTCAAACCTTTAACGTTCCTTGAGGTAACTCTGAATGTAACACAATAAAAATATACATTTCATACAAAAAGCATACAATGCATGAAACATGTTTAAAACGATATCTTGGTGCAATTGAAAGAAGCAAGTTAGAACTTTGAGAAAGAAGAAAAAGTATAAGAGAAAAGGATGTTCGAGATAAAATGGGGGAAGATGAAGAAAGAAAGGAAGAGAGAGCAAAGAAGGAAGAGAGGAGATAAGGAAAAGATAGGAAGGCTGAAAGAATAAAAAGAAAAAAGAGATAAAAAGGGCAAGTTCAGGAGACAGCAAAAAGAACAATAAGGGAAGAATGCAAGTGAACAACAAAAAGTGAATATGAACTGACAACATACCTTACAGGAGGAGAATTCAAGGAGATGAGGGAAGGGAAGGAACCAGATGGGGCGGATGGGATAACCGGGACCAAGCAGAACGAGGGGCCGGGTAACATCACGTCAAGAGGAGGAAAGAACTATGGGAAGAAAAAACAATAAGGATACATATTACATGAATATATAGACGAACCACAAGGGAATAAAAAGACAATCAATAAAGACAACAAGGGGGTAAAAAAACACATTATAAAGGAAAAAACGAATATTTGAAGAGGAGGCATCCATTGGGTCATTGTGATGAGAGTTTATGAAACTCTGAAGGCGGAGCGGGTCCTCATAAGTCGTTGTCCTGTTGTTATAGGTGACTCTGAAGAGACAGGGATGAAAAAGTCCATATTAGGCACCCATAGCGAGAAGCGCAGGTCTCATGTTGAGGAAAGCCTTCCGTCTGCTCGCTGTAGCTTTAGCATAGTCCTGGGCGAAAAACAAGGTAGAACCAGACCAGGTAACACGCTGAAAAGACTTGGCAGCAGAAAGAACTTTTAATAAGTCCGTGTATTCTTAGAATATAGGATCACCCCTCGTGGTTTTGGTGAGGGAAAAGCAGATGAGGAAGGGCGCCCCAATCTGTGCGCTCTTTGGATGTTAAGCACGGTGCCCCCCGGTAGGTGAAGAACTTTAGGAATAAACGACTTGAAAAACGTTAGGGGGTCAGACCCCTCCTGTCCTTCTGCAAGTCTGTAAACACGGAGATTATTGCGTCTATTACGATTTTCAAGCTCCTCGACTTGGCGCTGAAGAGTAGAAACTTGAGATTGTAGAGGAGAAAGCTTGTCACAAGTAGCAGTAATGGATGAGATAGATTGCTCGACTGCAGTGACTCTAGTATCAAGTTGCGTCCAAGTGTCCGTGAGGACCTGAAGTTTCATATTCGTTTCTTCCATAAAAGGGCGTAATGCCCTAATCTCTTCTAATAAGATCTCCAATGAAACAGGTGACAATGCTTTACGCGGAGATGGTGGATTCTGCTTAAAATGTTTAGTCAGGGATTTTCCTGAAGACGTCGAAGCAGGGTCGGAAGCCGCCATATCGTCTGCTGGTAGAGACGTAGAAGAGACTTTTAGATGAGAGAATTCGGTAAAGATCTTCAAATTCCTAATGAAGATGCGTTTAGTAGAAGGCTTCGAAGGAATAGTGCCTTTAGTTCTTCCCATAAAGAAAGATAATAAAAGAGCGAGGCCAAAAAATGAAAGGATTGTGAAGAGGAGGGAAACTCAAAATGGTCGCCGCAATTAAGTCAGTCAGAAAGGCACAGAGAAAAATCAGGAGACATGCAAGGAAAAAACTAGACGATATCCATGAGGAAGCAGACAACCAGAAAAAATTAAAAGCGTAGGAGCAAAAGTACCATAGTCCTTCAAATGTGTATCCAATTCGGCGAGTCAGCGCTGGTGAAGAAACAAAATGGCGGTCGCGAAGCAGCGACAATGACCAAAGAATTCACATCGTCCATAAAGTTGATTTTTTCACATCCAAAGAAGACAGCAATAGTCCGAAGAGGAGGAGATAATGTTCCGACAATCTCACATCGCGGTTTCAGCGCTGAAACAGCACAGGAAGATAGTAGTCACCCGGAGTCCCCGAGGAGCTTCACCTAGGCACCGCCATTCCCGTCGGGCGACAAGCCAAACCCCCAGCTCAATTCTTTTCTTGACATTTCTTTTTGATGGTCTGGCGTTTTGAGGTCGTGCATGTACCTCCAATCTGTTTTCCTCTTTCTGCATTTAATTAAGTTTGCAGCTGGAATGCCTGGACTAGGTATCTAGTGGAAGCCCAGGTAGGGAGTGAGCTACAAGAGCCTAAGGACAATAGACATTTGTGGGCAGTCATGGGCACTGTGCTGTAGCTTTAAGAGTTGCTGGAATCTTAGTAAATGGAATGTTTGTATGGCTTTCCTTTTGAAGTCACTTCCTTCGGAGCTGGTCTCCATGGAACGGTACAGAGGTCCTATTATAAATAAGCCTTTTTAAAATTAAGACTGCATCCGACCCTGTCTGTACATATTTGGGCAAACAAGTTACAGAGGGATGTTTTGTAAATGCAGGGACCTGGTGGTGTACAGATAAACATAGGTATTGGATAAACAGGCAACCTCTTAACAGAGACATGACAATCATTTCAGTAAGGACCAGTTCCGCTCACTGATAACAGCATTATTTTATTCTGAAACAAAGAAAATGTGTAATTTCAGAAACATTGCCTGAGGGGGAGTGGAATCCATAAATATAGACTGCATGTTTGAGCGTGTTCATTCTCGGGTGCAAATGAACAGAGGAACTCTCGCTTTAACTTCAGTCACCCAAAGTGAGTGAAACTCATCAAAGAAAGCCGCTCAAGCACATGTAAAGCTAGAGGCCAATCGGTCATGAATATCTCAACACAGTTGAACAGTTGCAGACTCTCATTGCTACATACCTTGCGCATGTGAAATATGAATACAACACAGAACATAATTCCTAAACCAGCATTTTTAACTCATCCTTGCCCTCTAATATTGAATAGAAAGGGTGGTTATATAACTTTGACAATTACTTGAAAGCTAAGGATGGCTTAAGCATTCCTACCATGAGGAAGGAAGCGTTAATACTGAGATGGTTGGCTAAAGAAGGCCAGCAAATCCTCAAATGCTTATCACAGATACAAAAGGCACTTAAATTGAGGATGTATACAAAAAAGCAAAACAAAAACTGGAAATTAGTAAATGGACACATCACATCTTTGTTGAGAAGTATAGACATTTTGCCTTTTCATGGCAATTTTGATGGATTTTACAAACATTCTATATATACACTTCTCGACAAAGATGTGATGAAACAATCACAACTTTTTGACAAGGCTAAAAAATATTGCCACAAAATGTAAATTTGAATCAATGACAGACGAACCTATGAGGGATCAGTTAATTGTCCAAAGCATTAATAATAAAGCACAGGAACATCTTTGGGCTGCATGTAATCCTACACTTAAAGAAGCAAATACTATGGCAAAAGTTGTAGAAGAGTCACAAACATGCATGAAAGAGATGCAGAGGAACATGGCGGCTGGTTAGCAGCGGGTCACAGAGCCTCCCGGAGTCTCCAGGAGATGTAAGCTTGGGCTCACTCTACGCTAGGTTTTAGCAATGTAATACTGTTTTCTTTCAAGGCAAAAAAGCCTTCCGTATGCTGGGCGGTTGTTTTTCATGGGTCTGTACTTGTTTCCTTTTGCCTAGTGTTGGTGACTTGTCCTTGTGCTGAAGGTGGCGTCGGATGCAGTCACAGGATTGCCAGGTGGGGCTCCTGCTGGGTTTGAGCAGCTCACAAACTCAGTAGAGGGCGTAGGGCGGTCGGCCAGTACATGTTCTGGGGCAAATTCAGCAGAGGTAGCACAATAGCGGGGAGCTCTGTGCTCAAAATGGAAAGCCACAAACTTGTTGAGATCCAGGAGAGTACAGGACAGAACCCCAGCAAGGAGGGGAGCACCACATGGGATTTGGAGAAATCAAGCTGGAACATGAACAGAGGAGGTAACTCTCTCACTGAAAAACAACTAATATGCATCAAAAAACAAGTGAGGCCATTAATGTTGATAAAGGGAGGTCAACTCAACGGAAAATAGAGGGCACTAAGGGCACCTACGGGTCAGGTAGTAGGGTGGAGGCACGGAAGAGCATACCTCAGGGCAGATATGCTCTCAGAAGCAGGGGGTCCCACTCTGGCTCAAAAAAATGTGCAGTCCAAGGCAACGCACAGCAACACAGCAGGGGCAGATTCAGATAAGAAATTCACGGCAACAACTTTAGACCAGACAATTGCTGAGGACTGGGCTAGCCCTTGGAGGGGGAGGCACAGGAGGAGTAAAGTAGACACTCAAGCCCAAAGCCTAAAAATTATGCCTTCATTGCGTACTTTCTTTAAGGTAGTCTGAAAGACTCTAACATTAAAAAATCCTGCTTCAGCCACACTAACTACTGTTTCACATTCTTCAGAGGATGTCATAAGTCCGAATAGGTCTCAGGTGCTAGTAGGTGTTCCACAGTCTCCAGAAACGATAACTTCAAGTATTTTAAGGGTGGTGGAAGAAGAGAGTCTGTTTTTTGCCAAAGGCAAGGATCCCCAGTCTCCTCGGGCAGGTTGCCTAGGAAACCCACAGTTGGGATCAACATCAGTGTTGCACAGCAATTCAGATCAACAGCCTGAGCAGCTGATATAATTCAAGTGTGTGGCCACACCTCCAATCCAACTACAGGCATAATAAGTCCCCGATTTAATCCAGTTATTAACCTTTGAAGTCAGGAGTAGATTCAAGATTTCTGAGACAAATCGAATGGAGATCAGGTCAGCTTGTGAAAAGTTAGAAAGGGAGTTAGATGAACTTAAAACCAGGACCGCACTGTAAGAAACCTCGGTGAGGGACTTTACTCTTCAATCCTAGGCCAATAAAAAAGATATTTCTCTTTTGAGGGGGGATGAAATGGTCATATAAGATTAACTGTAGTCTTTAGAGAACAACCAAAGAAGAAATATCTGTTTGTTAAGAGTACCTGAGGGGGCGGATGACGTGAAATTGTTTGTGACAAGGTTGATAAAAGAAGGAACTCATACTGACTATACGGAACAAGATCTAATAAATGACATGCAGAGGGTCCACATGGATACTTTCAGGTTATCTCCGAACAAAACAAAGCCCAGAAAAATATTGGTTCACTACCACACATATAAAATCAAGGAAGGAATTCTCACTAAAGCCTTAAAAATGAAGACGCTAACTGCGGCCGGTTTCAGTTTTGAGATAAGGTTGGATGTGTCCCAAATAAACTTATGGGAGCTAGGCAAACTGACTGACCCTTTAAAAAAACTAGGTGCTACAGCGCAGCTAAGATGTCCTGCCTGCTTGCGCGTGATGCACCATATTAAGATGCAGAATTTTCAACATGTAAGAGAAGCAGAGGAATTAATGAAGTCCATATCTGAAGAAGGGATAATTTAGAAAGGGTTTCATTTCCTATTTACCTTTTGTTATATATTCTCTCCCTCTCTGTAGGGATTTTTGTATATCCTATTTTCTTCTTCTTTTCTTTTCTTTTTCTGAGCAGACAGAGTGAAGTAAGCAGGTCTAGCGGCAAATTTCAGTTGTTATGTTTTCTTACGACTCTAGAGGCCCCCCATAGGCTTGGGTTTAAGCCATGAAGGCGGTAGAAAGAGGGTTCTGCAGGGTGGGGGGTATGCTTCCCGGGAAAGGTTGGGACCACTGGGTGGGAAGCAGAGGGAAAAAACAAAAAATATATCCTCTTCGACCAAGTCGGGGCTCAGGTTCCCCATGATACTTAGTACATTCATGGTATAGAGTGCTAGCCAGATTGCATCGATTGAGATCCTATCCTGGAACATGAACGGGTTAAGGGTGAAGTATAGGAGGAAAAAGATTTTTCAATGTCTGAGAGATGCCCCTGCCCAGATCATAATTCTTCAAGAAACACACTTGACTAAGGTGGAAATGAGAG
This sequence comes from Lissotriton vulgaris, assembly GCF_964263255.1. Classification (NCBI taxonomy): domain Eukaryota; kingdom Metazoa; phylum Chordata; class Amphibia; order Caudata; family Salamandridae; genus Lissotriton; species Lissotriton vulgaris. Next base: position 2,096,859,816 of record NC_141685.1, on the reverse strand, counting down.
AAATCTTTAGGTCTACAGGCTGGGTGCAGGAGATAATTTTTACCAGCCAACAGCTAACTATAAAAGGGGTGGCGATCCTGGTCAAAATACCTGTATATTACAATTGAGGACAGCAGAGGGGACAAGGCAGGCAGATGGGTGATTGTTAAACTAAGGTGTTACCATCAGACATATACTGTAGTAGGATAAAATGGACTGAATTTAGATGACCCCGCTCCTTTTAGTAATTTGCTTTCAGAGTTTCTGAATTTCCCATACCCAATTATCTTAGCGGGGGTGCTTGATGGAAATTTGGACGGTTCATCCAAAAGTAGAGCAGCAACAAATAATAGGATGCGAAATTTGATAAAAGCCTCTATGAAGCAGCTAGGATGGTGTGACATATGGAGAGAAAAGATGGGTGGCTTGAAGAGTTTTGCTTTCAATAATAAAAAACACGGTCATCAATCAAGAATTGATTTCTTATTGATTAACCAAGAGTTAAAGGACCAGGTGCAAGAACTAAGGCATTTAGGAGCGCACCTTTCACATTACTCTGCTGTAACCTTCGCTTTAGTCCTTTCGAAGACCACAGTACAGAGGAGATGGGCAATGGATCGTACGCTATTGTTGGATTATGCTGTAGTGGAGAAATTAGGTCTAGAGTCCCAGGAGTTCTTTGTGGATAACCTGGGCAATGCACCATTGGGGGTTGTCTGGGACACTTACTAGGCATTTTTTGAGGGGGAAAATATCCTCCAACCAATCATATAAAAGCAAAAAATATAGAGCTGAGCTTGCTGAAATCGTAAGTAAGATACAGCGGTTGGGACAACAGCTATGAGCGACTAGGGTAGAGCAGCAGGGGTCAACACAATCCTCTCTTCATGCCCTTAAGTTGGATTTTGCAGCGGTAGTGGAGGTAATAGTACAGAAAAGATGGCAGGCAAGCAAACTTGCCTACTATGAATATTTAGAAGAGCGTGGTAAGTTACTTCACTGGAAAGTGAAGAATGATCAGGCAAGAAGCTTCATAAAGGAAGTTAAAAGTGAGGTAACTGGAAACTCTATTGGGACTAGGGAGGATATAGAAGAGGCCTTTTTACCCATTTTGAGAAGGTGTATCATAAGGATCTGGTAATAACACAAGAAAAGATGCAAGGCTGTTTGGGTCAGGATGCTCCCCGTTTAATTGGCGAAGTTAGCAGAGATTATATAAATAGTACTATGACAGAAAGTGAGATTGGGAAGGCAATTATGACAGGGAAATCAGACAAAGCAGCAGGTCCTGATGCCCTTCCTTCCAAGATACATAAAAAACTGGGGAAATTTCTCATTCCAGTAACAGTGAAATTGTTTTCGGCTATCTATGAGGAAGGCAAAGATATCCCTACTTCTTGGAATGAGGCTAGAGTGACCCAGATCCCTAAGCCAGACAAACCTCCCAATCTCTGTGATTCCTTCAGGCCTATTTCGTTACTGATCAGCGATTATAAAATCTTCTCAAAAATACTTGCAGGTAGGTTGAATGGGATTGTGGGGGGTCTCCTGCACCAGGATCAGAAGGGTTTTGAGAGGGAGAGGGGGATCCAGGATCGTATGTATAATCTAATTGGAGCAATTAACATAGCATCTGTTCACAAAGTTCCCCTGGCAGTTATTACTTTAGATGCAACAAAGGCCTCTGAAATGGTAAATTGGCCCTATCTTCAGAAAATGTTAAGGCTCATCAATCTGGGTGAAAACATCTGCTGGCCCATAGAACTGATATATAGAATACCATCTGCAAGGGTCCTGGTGAATGAAAACCTGTCAAGGTCCTTTTAAATTTCGAGGGGAACCAGACAGAGATGCCCTCTATCCCCTCTTCTTTTTAATTTGTATATTGAACCACTAGTGGTAAAAATTAGAAATCCTGAAGGAATACTTCCTTTCAGGTATAAGGGTTGGGAGAGAAAAGTTGGTTTATATGCCGATGACCTAATGGTGTATACATCCGATTTGCACAGCTTACTTCCACAAGTATATGAGCTATCTTCACAATTTGGGCGCATCTCAGGCTATGAAGTGAATGAGCATAAAACAGTGATAATGGCTTGGAACACTAACCCGCAGCAGCAAAGCATCAAAACGAAAATGAAATATTTAGGTATGAGAGTTGTACAAAACATCGAAAAAATACCAGAAGCTAATTTCCCAAAAAGTCAGCAAGTTAATCAGTAAGCAGCTTCTAAGTTGGTCTCATCTGCCTTTGACAGTCTTTGGAAGAGTGAATCTCGTAAAGATGATGATTCTCCGTAAACTCACTTTCCTATTCCAAAATATGCCCTTGGCTTTGAAGGAGGAGTGACTCAAAAAGGTGCAGGCCAAGATTAGTAGCTTTATTTGGGCCTCGAAAGGGGTCTGAATTTCCTGGCCGTTCCACTAAAGGAAGCAGGGTTACTGAGGTAGGGTCAGCTAATGGAAAACGGAAGTCTGATTTCCAGGACTACGGGACAAGAGATTACCAGTAACAGGATATTGAGGTTCAAATATTTGCAGATAAAGAATTGATGTCTTTCTGCTGGGCTGGACTTGGGTGTCTCAAATTAAATTAGAGACTTCGATGATCGGCAGTGCCACAAGCAGAAAGGAATTGGAGATATGGTGATGACTGCTGGTAGACCTGTCAGATGGCGATTTTAGACTTCTAAGACCTTTGGGGAAGAGCTTGCCATTGGAAGACTTATGGCAAGTATCTTGTAACATTCTGTACTCGACGGTGCATGCTGCAAATTTAAGGAGGAACAACATTTTTTGTCTCCACAGGGCATATTGGACACCACTCAGGTTGTCTAAACTGAGGAAAGGTGCCACGTCGAGATGTCCTAAATGTGGCGAGGAAAAGGGGGATGATATTCATATGTTTTTGGAGTGTCCCAAGATCCAATGTTTATGGACTGATGTGAGTAATTGTATGTCCATGATACTCAGCGAGACACTTCAGGTAAGCAAAACCCTTCTCTTTTCTGGGGTTTCGGAAGATTACGAAGATTTGTCATTAAATGCAAGAAACCTAGCTCTCTATTTGATTTTGATCGCCCATACGGAGATTTGTAAAAAGTGAATACAAATCGCCCCTCGACCAAGGTGGATTGGATGAATTCTATAAAATACACGTTCCATTTAGACAGGAAGACAGAAAGTAAGAGGAATGAGTTTTGGGTTCCTTATGAAAACTGGCTAAAGCCTTTACTGATATAGTCCGATGATTAGGCCTTTATACTTTATTTCTTGACTACTCTGGTGTCACTCCACCGATGGCTGTATCAGACTGAGCTAACCATGGAAAATGAAATTGCGTGTAAACTGACCCATCCTTCCCTCAAAAACAAAGATCTCTGGATGGTGCTATGTTAAGGGGGACCCTGGAGCACGTTTTTCTTTTGTTTGTTTTCACCAAGGCGAATGAGGACAGTTAAAAAAAAAAGAAAAGAAAGAGATGCAGCACTTAAGAACAATGAAAATCCCACAAGTAGCTTTCGTAGAGGAAGACCAGCAAGAAGATAATACAGGATTAAATGTTTTTAAAAGGAAACAAAGTACTCAATGGTTCAAAATTCCTGCTCCACACTACAAAGGATGGAAATTATAACAGAGTACGCCAGGATTTTCAGGTTAAAAGAATTCCCATACATGTGGAAGTTTATACAAATGTCTGGAATCTAAGAGCTGCTTTACAGTTGGCACAGAATGTCAAAGATGTAGCAAAAATGGCTATTTTGCTCACAATAGGAAGAAAGTGGTAGAATTGTGACAGTGGAACTAGAATCTGAAAACAGTCACTAGAGTTTTGGATAAAGAAGGTGAAGATGATGGTGAGGACAAATCGAAAGATGCCACATACAAGCTCAAAAATGAGAGACCTAAAGCATTGTTTATTGTTAAAGAAAAGAAGATTATTATTGTGGTGGACTCAGGCACCTTATACCCCATAGTTCAGAGGGACCGATTTAGATGAACAGGGCCTGGAGTGAAACTACTTCCTAAACACATTCACCTCAAGGGATAACAGGGAATCAGCATTGAGGTTATAAGTGGGCAGAGATCAATTGAGATGAATTATGGGTCTAGTAGAATGTTCCTCAAAATGTATGGTGAATTCTGCTGAGAAATATGATGGTCTTGGGTTGTTGTTAAATAAAGGAGTAGGATTTTCATGCAAAGAACTTCAACAAAGAGGATTTCAAGGTATCAGAAGTGTATTCCTACACCATTTGAATAGACAACCTATATTAACTGTGGATGCCATTGCTTCAGGAATTAATTTCCAGAAATCAATGGTAAAGAAATGATAGTTGCTTTTGCCTCTTTGGTATTAAATGTTTCTGGAAACAATACTCAGACATGGACAGAGAAGGATTATGAGCAGTATTGCACAGAATACCTTAGAATGTATGTCTAGGAAAAAACATTATATTGAGGACTGATCATAAATCGCTTTTGAAAATATTTAAGACCAGGGTAAACAGACATAAGTTCAGCTAGATTGGCACGATTTGTCACTAGACTACAATACTTAACCTACAGAGTGCAGTATATTCCTGAATGGCAATACAGTTTACAAGACTGTTGATCATCTTACCTTATGAGGGTAAACCTGTTCAAGACTATAGAACAGAAGAATTTGCCCCTTGTGTCAATGATGCTAGTAAAGATTTATGTGATGCAATTATCAAAAAATAGTGGCTGACTGAAATGGAAAAGGATGAAATAATTAAACCAAGTAATACATATGATTCAAAGAGGAGCACATAGAGAAAGTTCAGTATCATTGAGTGTTGGACCATACTGCAAGATTGTGGATAAGGTGACAGAAGAATGTAGTAACCAACTGCTTATGAAGGGAAACAGGTTGATGCCTCCTCTTGGTGTAAGGAAATAATTGTTTACACTGGCACAACAATGCAATTTAGGGCAGACTATATGAAAAAAAATAAAGATAGTTGTTGGTGGGCAGGTATAGGAGCAGAAGTATCTAGTAGGGTAGTTGATTGCACTGTATGTAAATGAGAACATGTTATAGGTGGATGGTAGAAATTGGGTTTCGGGCTGGCTATGGGATGCACTTAAGCCAGGCAGAGCCCACCACGCTAGTCGGGGCAAATCAGTTACACACCAAATATAACTAGTGCTCACGCCCTGGCAGCTTCGCACAGAGCAGTCAAGCTTGTCCCCAGAGGCAATGTGTTAAGCGTTTGCGCAACACACTCCATCCAGTGACACAATACATACATCACAAAGGAGACTCCACACAGGAATATATAAACATAATTTATATATTGTACATAACACATAGACCAAAATGACCTTATTTATAAATACAGAGCGCGCTATGCAAATCCAAAGTCAATACTCACTATCTTGGATATGCAAGAATCAAAATGCTATACATCACAACATCAGGGCATGATACGCAACAATTAGGTTATAGAAGAAAACATATGAATCACCAGTTTTCATAAGTACCATGCATGCTATGCAGATCCTGAAATGGTACTGATGTGCGCCAGGGTATCAGGGCATGAAAGGTCAGAAATAAAACATATCAATCCCCAAACATTACCTGTGGTACATTAATCAAAATATTACCACCGTAAGCACATCAGTTACACCAAGGGACCATGGGCGCAGGAATGCCTGCCTTCCAATTCGCAAGAATGGGGTCATCCTGGTGAGCCCAGTCGAAACGTGTGCTTTTATTAATAGAGGGGGCGCAGGAGCATCTGTATGTCTATTACATGTGTTGGTGTAATTTTGAGGGGTTTTCAAGTACAGCAAGTCCCCCATCCAGCCACAACTGAACACGGTACGCTCAAACCATTGTAAGCCAGGTATGCACTTGCAGGTTTCTTGAATATCACTCACAGGCCTACAAAATCATCTCCTCCATAACTCATTCTTATGGCTTCTTTTGGAGCCTTTCAAACACGTGGAAAAACACATGACTCAAGCTTCCCTCCATGACTTGAAGGGAGGGGAGACTGAAAGAGGTGTGGAGTGTGGGAAACCCCGGAGGAAAGCTCGGGAGGGCAAGCAAATTTAGAGCTAGGGCCCACTAGCATCTGGAAAGCTGAGAAAACATCTGACGAGAGACCGTTGATGGATACCAGTCCTGGGGTCCACGTTGCGGAATGCTTGTGCCTCTCCGCTAGGCATTGGAGCGGGGCATATATCCCGGGCAGACTCCTGGGGTTGGGGCACCCCGGCTGGGGTTGGGAACTCTGGAGTGATCATGTCTCAGGGAAGAGGCAGGATTGAAGGGCCATCTAGAGCGCACCACGCTGAATCTTTTGCTTGTGAAGGCTCACACAGGTCTACGGTCCCACACAGGTCTATGGTCCCTTATTTTTAACAGCAATCAAGTGCAGCGGGTGTTGGGACCAAGACACATGCCTCAGAGCTTCATGCAGCTCACTTTGGCAGGGCAGCATGGGGGTTCAAAATAAGCACTGCGCTGGCCAGGGACATCCATGAGGAGCAATACACAGTTCTCTGGAGCAATCTTTTGTTGTCCCTGAGATTCCCCGATCAACAGGTGGGGCAACCAGCAAGCCCTCTGGGAACACTGGGTACAGAGCAGGAAGAGGCAGACATGCAGGCCAGCCCATGAGAATATGTGATGCAAATTGGTGGTCCCTCCTGGTAACTCAGCAGTCCACTGGTAATTGTGCAGCCTGGAGAGTCTGGTTAGATCAGAGTCAGTGGGCAGCTGACAGAAGGAAATCAAGCAGAAAAGCAATCCAGTGAGTCCTTTAGGCCACTCAACACGTTGCCGGCAGCAGGGCAACAACAGAAGAGCAGTCCAGATTAGTCCTTGGTGCCGTTCAGCATTCCTTCTGACACAGGTTTGGTCCCAGTTCCAAAAGTGCTCTACAAATGTGGGGTTAAAGCCCCTGTACTTATAGTCAAAATGTCTTTGACTCAGAGGTGACTGCAAGTCTATACAAATGTAAGTGGGCCCCACCTCCCCATCTCCCAGCCCAGGAAGACTATCAGTATGCAGATGGACATAGACACTTCTCCTGTCCCATCCCAGCCCTTCCTGTGTTGTGGCAGTCTGGAAAGTAGGCACATAACCTGCTGTTACTTTACCCAAGATGCAGATTAGAGTTAGGCTGCAAAGCACAAAGAGTCATAAGCACAAGAAATGCCCACTTCCCCCTTGTTTGACACCTAAAAGTGGCATTTCTAAAATAGTAATGAAAAATCCACCTTCACCAATAAGCAGGATTCCTCCCCGCTATTCCAAATATACCAAACATGGCAATGCTACTCCTTTCAGATCAAAATTTACCACTGAAAAACATATCAGGAAAGAGTGGCCACAAAAAGGACATGGCACAAACAGGGCTGGTTCTCCTTCCTTGACCAGATGGTTGAAGTGAGCTGGAAGACTGTCCACAATGTTTATTGGTTAGTCTAGAAGAGCCACCATCACCACTAAAAATGTCGGAACTACCAGAGGGCGTATGGCAAAAGGTTGCAGTACACTTCTTTGGTACATTACAATCAAGCAAATACATTCTTGTCATAATGGACGAATATTCTTTATTCCCAATTGCACATCTGATCTCATCCACCAAAGCATCCATCAAATCATCCACCGCTATACCAGTCCTAGATGAAGCCTTTGCAGCAGGGGGAATACCTAAAGTGGTTAAAACAGACAACAGTCCTCCATTTAAGGGACACAAGTTTGCAGCGTTTGCCAAGCACCTAAACTTCAAACATTGGCAAATCACTCCCATGTGGACACAGGCCAACGGGACGGTGGAGAGGTTTATAGCTACAATGAAGAAGACCATACAGCAAGCTGAAATGTCACTGCAAAATGTCCAAACAGCTTTGAATGAAGTATTATGAGCATACAGAAGGACTCCACATAGCACAATGGACAAATGTCCAGCCACTTTGATGTTGGGCCATACTGTTAACACTAGAATACCTGTCTGCCTCTGATGAAAAGAGGATAACCAGGAATGTCGCCCACTTTTGTAAGTGGACACCAACAAACCGAGAACCCCAGCTGCAGCAGAAAGCGAAGCTGATGAGGACAACCAAGAGCCAACCAGTGCACCTGCACCTCCCCCCCTCAGCCGTAAGGGGAGTGATCTGATCAGGACTTAGGTGGCAGACCACAGCGTGTGCACAGAAGACCGGCACGTCTCATTGACGAGCAAAGGGGAGATGTAATATAGTGGTAGCTGTTTCATGCGGGCACCAGGACCCTGCAGAAGGAACGAGACAATGAACAGCAGGAAAGAGAAGGGAGAAACCGGAAAGTTAGGACACAGGATTACGGACGGGGGTACGACAAAGCAGGGTCAGAGCAGGGGGTCTCTGTGCTGGTAATAATAACAGTTACTTCTATTACATTCAAACTGACCTGCTTGCTGCCACATCACACAGGTCCCTCAGGTGCAGAGGATAGGGCCCGCATCACCGCACCACCGCCGACAGTGGGACGAGGATGAGGGGGGAAAGCAAACTACATCCCCCAGGTGCCTTAGCGGCGCGAACGCCGCCGACGGACTCAGGATGCGCCAGGAGGCACACAAAAGGGCGCAAGAGCTCCCGCGTCACGGGAGACTATCGAACTGACCTGCTTGCTGCCACATCACAAAGGTCCCTCGGGTGCAGAGGATAGCGCCCGCATCACCGCACCACCGCCGACAGCGGGACGAGGATGAGGGGGGAAAGCAAACTACATCCCCCAGGTGCCTTAGCGGCGCGAACGCTACAGACGGACTCAGGACGTGCCATGAGGCGTACAAAAGGGCGCAAGACCTCCCACGTCACAGGAGACTATCGAACTGACCTGCTTGCTGCCACATCACACAGGTCCCTCGGGTGCAGAGGATAGCGCCCGCATCACTGCACCATCGATGACAGTGGGACGAGGACGAGGGGGGAAAGCAAACTACATCCCCCAGGTGCCTTAGCGGGGCGAACGCCGCAGACGGACTCAGGAAAGATATTTTGCAAGTGTTGAATAGGATGTTGGTGGCTGGTATGTGCCCCAACGTACTGGTTGTTCACCTAGGTGAAAATTATATGGTTAAGGAGACGGGCTTGGCACTGATTAGGTGTATGAAGCGTGATTTTGACGCGATCAAGCAGCAGTGGTCGGGGTGCGCAGTAGTGTGGCCAGAGTTTGTGCCGCGTAGGGTTTGGAGGGGTGCTGTGAACCCAGGGGCGGTGGACAAGGCCAGGAGAAAGGTGAATGTAGAGATAGTTCATTTTTGCCGCCAGTTAAGTTTTGCCAGGATTCGTCATAGGGACATCCGTTACGACACGCCAGAGTTTTTCAGGGGGATGGGGTCCATTTGTCCAGGCTAGGCATGGACTTGTATTTGTTGGAATTGCGGGAGGTACTGGCCAGGATGTTGGGCGTGCGTAGAAGCGGGGAATTTTCTGTAGGGTCCAGAAGGGGTTAGGGGTCTAGGCAGGGTATAGGGTGGCAGTGGGTCAGGAAAGCGGGGAAGCAGCGTTTCCACCTACTCTCCTGCCTTTTGCTGGGTGGCGAGGTTATTTGAAAGTTGGCCAAGTTTGGCTAGAGTTTTGTAGTTTCTTGTTAAGTTTGGGGAGTTTCTGAACAGGAGCAGGAAAAGGTTAAAATAAGCAGGAAGTTTACATTAGAGTTTTATTAGTTACAGTTGCATAAAGGCAGGTAGGATTTTATGTCATGGGAGGTTAGGATTTATAAATGCTATATTGTAAGATTGTGTAATATTATTGTTATGGAAAGGTATTTATTGTATGTTGCATGGTGAGGGCTTATGATGTGGGGATTGTAAGGGTGGGGGGAACAAGGGGTCAGGTATTTTATGTATAGAGAGGTTTTAGTTTTGTAAGGCAAAGTGCCAGTGTTAATAAAATTGTGATATGCACCTGTTTCAACAAAGCAGCCTTTTACAGATACAAAATGGTTGTCGGTGTGGCTTGCCCCCCTTTCCTTCCCAATAGCGGGGAGCTCTGTGATCAAACTGGAAAGCCACAAACTCATCGAGATCCCAGAGGGTACAGGACAGAACCCCAGCAAGGAGGGGAGCACCGCATGGGATTTAAAAAAATCAAGCAGGAACATGTACAGAGGTCACTCTCTCACTGAAAAACAACTAATCTGCATCGAAAAACAAGTGGGGGCCATTACTGTTGATAAAGGGAGGTCAGCGTAACGGAAAATAGAGGGCACCAAGGACACCCAGTGATCAGATAGTAGGGTGAAGGCATGGAAGAGCATCCCTCAGGGCAGACATGCTCTCAGAAGCTTGGTATGAGGGGGTCCCACTCTGGCTCAAAAAAACGTGCAGTCCAAGGCAACGCAAGGCTACACAGCAGGAGGAGATTTAGGTAAGAAATACACTGTAACAAGTTTTGACCAGACAATTGCTGAGGACTGGGTTAGCCCTTAGAGGGGGAGGCACAGGAGGAGAAAAGTAGACACTCAAGCCCAAAGCCTAAAAATTATGCCTTCATTGTGTCCTTTCTTTAGGGTAGTCCGAAATACTCTTACATTAAAAAATCCTGCTTCAGCCCCATTAACTACTGTTTCACATTCTTCAGAGGATGTCATAAGTCTGAATAGGTTTCAGGCGCTAGTAGGTGTTCCACATTCCCCAAAAATGACAACTTTAAGTATTTTAAGGGTGGTGGAAGAGGAGAGTCTATTTTTTGAAAAAGGCATGGATTCCCATCTCCTCGGGCAGGTAACCTAGGAAACCCACAGTTGGGATAAACATAAGTTTCGCACAGCAATTCAGACCAACAGCCTGAGCAGCTAATTCTATGTGTGGCCACACCTCCAACCCAACTACAGACACAATGAGTCCCCGATTTATTCCAGTTATTAACCTCTGAAGTCAGTAGTAGATTCGAGATTTCTGACACAAATCGAATGGAGATGAGGTCAGCTTGTGAAAAGTTAGAAAGGAAGTTAGATTAACTTACAGCCAGAACTGCACTGTTAGAAACCTCGGTGAGGGACTTTACTCTTCAATCCGAGGCCAATAAAAAGAGATTTCTCTTTTGAGGGGGGATGAAATGGTCATATAAGAGAAACTGTAGTCTTTGGAGAACAACCAAAGAAGAAATTGCCTCCGTTTGTTAAGAGTACCTGAGGGGGCGGATGGTGTGAAACTGTTTGTGGCAAGATTGATAAAAGAAGGAAATCATTCTGACTATACGGAAAAAGATGTAATAAATGACATGCAGGGGGGCGTGGCTTGGACGCCGATCGGGATGGCGGCGTGAGCTCGCAGCTCCGCGCGGAATCCCGCTAATTCTCCTGTTTTCGGTACCCTGGGCGACCCGGAGGCGACGCACCTGCCCTCTGAAGTGTAAGGGGACAGCCGGGCACGATCGGCGAGTCGCTGGGGGACTGCTGGCCCCGAGGAGATCGAGTTGAGGAGACGGCCGAGGTGTTGCCGAGAGTGAGAAGAAAATGGCGGCGATGAGACCGGGCGGCCCCGGACTTCAGTTTTGAGCCGAGTTGTCGCCAACTGGCAGGAGATCCTGCAACCGATAGATCAGGGCCCTAGGATCAACGGTGCTGTGCCCAAAGACCAGAGGACGTTGACCCGTCCCGCCCAGTCCTTGGAACCCTCGCTGGCCGCCGTCCCGAGATCTCTCCTTCCCCCTCAGGCTTCCGAGGGGGTCGGCTGAACAGGGCTCGCCAAGCTGGTCATTGCTCCTGAGGGCGTCGGCGGCGACATTGGACACTGCCTGGTGCCGGGGAGCCGGCACGGAACAACGAGCACAGACACTAACCGGGCACTTGGGCCTGTGACGCGGCACCCTGGAATGGCGGCGATCGGAGGGCTGATGGCCGAGGAGCGCGCTGAGGGGGACCCGGCGACATCAACTCGGATGGGCGAGATTCCTTCGCCGGAGTTGGACCAGGAGCAGCGTCTGAACCGACGTTTGGATGCCATACTGGATGCGATCACCTCGACCAAGGAGGCGCTGCATCAAGATATCGCCCAAGTGGCCACGGGCCTGGGGCTACTACGAGCGGGCCACGCGAAGCTGGCGGACAGGGTCAAGGACCATGACCAACTGTTGCTGGACCTGAAGCCGTCGGTGGTGACGGCGGAACACAGGATCACGGATATTTTGGCCCGGCTGGACTCGCTGGAACGAAGGGCGGAGGATGCCGAAGGCCGCAATAGACGGAACAACGTACGGGTCGTAGGCCTGCCGGAACGGATTGAGGGGGAAGATGCGGTGGCCTACATGGAGAACTGGTTCCGCACAGTGGTGGCGCCGGAGGGGCTTACTCCTTTCTTTACTCTGGAGCGAGCTCACCGGGTACCTGCTCGCCCGCCGGGGCTTGGCCGCCCCCCCCCGACCGATGGTGGTGCGGCTCCTCCACTACAAGGACCGGGATCTCCTCATCCAGCGGGCTAGGATGTCGGGCCCATATGAGGTGGAGAACAGTAAGGTCACAATTTTCCCGGACTACACCCAAGCGGTCCAGAAGAACAGGGCATCGTTCCTAGCGGTGAAGAAGGAGCTCCGGGAGGAGGGCATCCAATATTCCCTGCTCTACCCGGCCAAGCTGCGGATCATACTGGATGGCACTACGCACTTTTTTCAGACTCCGGACGAAGTTTGGCAATGGCTGGAGTCGTACAGAGCGGGGACGGACAGGTCGCATAAAAGTAGGCGAGATCAGCCTAAGCCGCCCTGGATTAGGCAATCGCAGCGCATCAGGTCCCGCAACAGGCGCCAGCGGGAGAAGCGAGAGGCTCAAATGGAGGCAGAGAAGAGGGATGCCCTCGCAGTGACGGCGGCCATTACGGGGTCGCAACAGACTAGTGAACTGGCAGAATCGGACTCAGGCGGGGAAGGCAGCAGGACGGGAGAAGAACTCTCTGAGGCGGAAAGCTCGAAGGGACCGATAGTGACCCCACAAACATCGGATGGAATATTTTGCGGCTGAGACTGTTATGGGACTTGATCGAGACTTCATGGTAGGGTGGTATCCTGTTGGTGAAGAGCGGGTTGCTGGGTATGGGGGCTGAGTGCCTAGTGGGGGATGAAGGCGCGGGACGCGGGCTCCGCTAGCTGGGATCGGCGGTGACTCACCCCCCTTGGGCCCTTAAGGCCTGCTGTGGTGGAGACCACAGGGTAGGAGTGTGGGAAGTTGGTTCAAGGTTTGGATGGGGGCGGCCATTGGGTTCGTGTGCTCTGTCCTGGGGAGTGGGGTTTGGGGAGTTTTTCTGTTCCGGGTGTGTTTGGGGGGGGGCAACTGCATTGTGGGGGTTATGAACCTTTATTATTTGAATCGGACTGTTCGATGTTGGAATGGGGACATTACCTAATTTGAAATGCCTGACGTGGAATGTCCGGGGGCTGCGTACTATGGTGAAACGTCACAAAGTTCATGCATACCTGGTGCGTAGGGGGGTTCAGATCGCTATGCTACAGGAGACTCATCTCACCAAAAAAGAGTGCGCTGCATTGCAAAAAAGATGGCGGGGCCTGGTAATTGGCACCACTTATTCAGCGTATGCCAGGGGGGTGTTGATCTGGGTGAGGGCGGGGATACCCTTTCAAGTGCTGAATCAAGTGGTGGACCCTGATGGCCGGTTCGTGGCGGTGGAGGGGAGGTTGTATGGAAGAGATGTGGTTCTCTGCTGTGTGTATGCGCCGAACACTGATCAAGCTCGGTACTTTGATGGCCTCTCGGGGTCCTTGGCCTCTTTCCTGGCGGGCCCGATAGTGTTAGGGGGGGACTTCAATTCGATCACGGATGTGGCTCTGGATAGGTCCCATCCCCCCCTGGTGGACTCCCCGGTACGCAGGTTGGCCTTGCACAGGAAGGACTGGCAGGATAGATGGGGGTTGCTGGATGTTTGGCGGTAGCAGCACAGAAACGCCAGGGATTACTCCTTTTATTCTGCTCTCCACGATCTGCATGTCAGGATAGATTCGGTGCTCTGTGGAGGGTCCCTAGCCCCCTTGATTTCTCATACGGAGTACCTGGCTAGGACCATCTCGGATCATAACCCCCTATTGGTGCACATTCAGTGGCAGCGGGAGCGCTCAGCGATACCAACATGGCGGCTTCGGCCGGAGACGCTAGAGGATTCTGTGTTCAGAGACGCGGTCCAGCAAGGCATTGATAGTTATTTCGGCGTGAATGAGGGCACGGCTACGAGTAGGTCCACGGAATGGGATGCAATGAAAGTGGTGGTGAGAGGGGTGTGTCTGGGTAGGTTTTCGAATGCTCGCACGACTGTGTTGAATGCGCTCACGAAAGCGGAGGAGACTTTGAGGGACCTGGTGCGCCGCAGGCCGGCTAGGCCGGACTTGCAGACCCAGTTACTGGAAGCGAAGGAAGTGGTCGCCACCGAGACAGAACGTCTGAGGTGTTACGACTACAGGCAGTATATCGTCAGAGCACATGCGGAATGGGACAAGGTGGGCACACTCTTGGCCAGATTAGCTAACCCGGAACTTAGGGGCTGCCCGGTCCTCAGCATTAGTAATGCGCGGGGGGAGATGGTGCACTCCCAGGCAGCGGTGTTGGAATGTTTCAGGGTGTTCTATGAGGGTTATACCAGAGTCAGCTGGGAGTGGGGGTTCAGGACATTGCAGACTACCTGGGGGAGAGGCAGCTTCCGGTCCTGGACGAAGAGGACGCGAAGGAGCTGGGTGGCCCGATCACGCTCACTGAAATACGGGTGGCCATTAAACACATGGCCCGTAATAAAACACCCGGGGTGGACGGATTGCCAATTGAATTTTTTTTTTTCACAACCAATTTTATTGAGCAAAAGAGTATCGAGAATGTGGCACCTTCACACACCAAGATCACCACATCAGTATCAATGCAATGATGACATACATAATATTCACGAAGCAAGTATCAATGAAGCTCAGCTTTAAAAATGCCCTAACAACCCATCCCAACCCCAACTACACCCCCACCCGTACCCACCAACCCCCCCCCCGACACACATGTACAGAAGCAACACAAGGACGAGTCACATAGAGGAAGCAGGTAAAGCGCAACCTGGGTCTTGCCATTGGGGCCAGAAAAGTCACTGCGATTAAATGTCCTCCTCCTGCTCCACCGGGGGATCCAAGGACAGGCCATGGTAGTCGGCCCACCGCTTCCAGATCTTGAAGTGTTTGCGTGGGCAGCCCCGCGCCTCAAAGACCGGTTTCTCAAGACCCATAAAGTAGTCCAGCCCAGCCTTCCACGCAGACAGGGGGGGGGCCCTCACAGATTTCCAGGCCCGAGCCAAGTCACGCTTAGCAACCACCAGGCCCAGGAGCAACAGGTGACGTTTATATATGTTGCCCCCGACCCCTTCCATGATGTGCAGCAGGCCTAGCCTGTGGGTTCGAGGAAGATCCCAGCCCAGGACCTCAGCCAGACAATTCCACACGCCCCTCCAGAATCCAGCCAGGCGACCACACGACCACACCGTATGCAACAGGGAGCCAGGCACATTCCCACAGCGCAGGCACTCCGACGACGCAATCAAACCAGCCTTCCACAGTCGTTCACGTGTGTAATAGGCGCGATGCAGGTACTTGAATTGTATCAGGCGGAGCCGAACCGCGATAGCGGTGCCGCGCGGGGACTCCAGTGCCTCCCTCCAGTCGTCCTCATCCAAGGCGCCCACGTCTACCTCCCATGCCTCCCGAAGGGAGCTGAGAGTGGATGAGCAGTGAATAACAAGGGACTGATAAATCCTAGAGACCTTCTTGTCGCCCAAGTCCCCCATAAACACTTTCGCCTCAATCGGGCTGAACTCCGGTAGGGAGTCGAGGCCGGCAATGCTCGGGGCGAGGGCATGTCTCAGCTGTAAATAACAGAAGAACTGAGACTGAGGCATCTGGAACTCCACTCGGATATCTTCAAAGGACTTGAGGGTTGCGCCTGACATGACTTGGCCTAGTTGCGTAATCCCAATAGCCTCCCAGCCCTCGAACCCGGCCAGGGCCGCCAGTTCTGGGAGCAAACCGTTGTGCCACAGCGGCGTTTCAGCCGTTAATTTGCCCCACCAACCCATGCGGCGCAAGGACTGCCGCCACACTGCAAAGACCACTTTTGTCACCGACGGCAACCCACGGCGTATACGGGCCGAGTAAAGAACGGTATGGAGCGTGCGGTCACCCATGAGATGTCTCTCCAGGGCATAGGCCGGGTCACTCCTGTCCCCGTACCACCATTCATTGAGGACAAGAAGGTGTGACGCCTGGTAGTAGGAGAGGAGGTCGGACGTGGCCAAACCACCACAGTAGGTGGACAGAAAGCATGTCCTCAGGGCCACCCTGGCTGCTCCGCCATCCCACAGGAAGCGGCTCAGCACAGAGTTCACCTGACGGAACCACTCCATGCCAATAGGATGCGGGAAATGTTGAAGTTGGTACAACAGTCTCGGCAGCGCCACCATCTTAAAGATGGCCGACCTCCCAAAGATTGTAAGTGGCATTCTGGACCATGTTTTAACATCAGCCTGGACCCGTTCCCACACCGGCAAGACACTGCGTGTCCAGGCCACAGCTCGCGAAGTCGAGAGGAAAACACCCAAATATTTCAGGCCGTCCGTCGCCACGCGCAGGTCGGCGGCCCAAGGGTCGGTAACCACTCCGCCACGTAATACCCATAGGGTCGACTTAGACAGGTTAAGGCGGAGCCCTGAGACTTCGCCAAACCCCCGCATGATCTCCAACACTCGAGGGCCCGAACTCCGCAGGTCGGTAAGGAACAGGAGGACGTCGTCCGCATAAAGTGCAATTCGATCCGTAAGGGTATCGTTCCAGACAAAGCCACGCAGACGGGCATCCATTCGTATCCGCGACGCCAGGGGCTCCATGGCCAGGGCAAACAAATAGGGGGACAGCGGGCAGCCCTGCCGAGTACCACGGCCGATCTGGAAGCGCCCTGAGACCGCACCGGCCACACGGACCGATGCCGTAACATTGGTATACAGGAGACGGATATAGGACAAGAAAATAGGCCCTAGATTGAGGCGGGCCAACAAGGTGAACAAATACGCCCAACTCACCGAGTCAAAGGCCCGGTCCATGTCCGCGAGGAGGAGCGCGGCCTGCTCATCCCTAGTACCCATGGCATCGATCGCTGCCTGCGCCCGCCGGATATTATGTCGGGTGGCCCTGTGCGGCATGAACCCGGCCTGATCAGGGTGGACCAGGTCGGTGATGTGGGGCAGAAGGCGGTTCGCCAGGGCCTTCGCCAAGATCTTGGCCTCGATATTGAGGAGGGAGATTGGCCTGTAAGAGTCGTGGCGGTCCGGCGCCCTGCCAGGCTTCAAAAAGACCACAATCTCAGCATGACGCCAGTCAGGTGGCAGCTCGCCTCTAGACCGAGCTGCCTCCAGGGCATCGCGAAAGTGGGGTCCCAGCTGGACATGAAACTTCTTATAAAATTCGGCAGGATAACCGCTAGGGCCGGGCGCCTTCCCAGTATTCAATTGGCCAAGGGCCTCCCCAAGTTCCTCGGACGTAAGCGGGGCCTCCAAGGCCGTTCTAGTCTCCTCCGGGACTGCCTGCGGGAGTAGGTCATCCAAGTATGAGGCAATCTCGCCCTCCACCAGCGGGTCACGAGGAGCGTATTGTGCCTCGTAGTAGCGGGCAAAGCTAGCCGCCAACCGATCCGGGTCAGTCATAACTGAGCCATCCCCCGCCGTAAGGCCGGGTAGCTCAAGGGGCTGGAAAGTCACCTGACAAAGCCTATGTAGCATAGTGCAGGACTTATCGCCCCACTGATACACCCTGCTGCGCGTGGCGAGCCACGCCTGCCGGGCCTCCTCGTACAGGACCGAGGAATATGTCTGCTGGGCCTGCAGGAGCTGTCGCACGACGCCCTCGTCACCCTCGAGCCGAGCACGCTGCTCCAGCTCCTCCACGCGGGCCGCGGCAGTCACAATGGCCTCCCGACGCTCCCGCCTAGCGGCCGCACACCAAGCTATATCAATGCCCCGGATCGTGGGCTTCAGCGCCTCCCACACAACAATGGCATCGACGCCCCCCACCAAGTTCTCGCGCCAGAAGTGATCGATCGCTTCGCGTAGGTGCGCCACATACTCTGGCCGCTGCAACTGCCAGGCGGACATACGCCAGCGAAAGGGTTGTCGTCTAGAGGGGAGGGTCAGGGTGGCTAAGACAGGGGAATGATCCGAGAGGCCCCTGGGGAGTATCGCGGCGTCCCTGACACGGCTCAGACAGGCACCCGGTACAAACAAATAATCGAGTCTCGAGAACGACCCATGCACCGCCGATACATACGTGAAGGCCTGCACAGCGGGATGAAAATGCCGCCACACATCGATCCAGCCCAGACTGCGCACAGTCGCACACAACCGGGTGGGGGCAGCCGCGGGGGGGGGGTCAGACACCACACGCGCACGCCGCTGGCGGTCCAGGCCCACATCCATGACTTCATTCCAATCACCCCCCACCACAGTCAGGACCTCAGGGATGTCATCCCACAACGCAAACAGCCGCTCAGACAGTGCCCATTGCAGGGGGGGAGGGGCGTAAACACTTCCAAAGACCACCGGCTCGGAACCCAGTAGGCCCTTAACAAAGACAAACCTGCCCTGAGGGTCGATCCATTGCTTCTCATGAACATAGGCCACCCTACGATGTATCAATATGGCCACCCCCCGTGATCCCCTCGTAAAGCCAGCATGATAGACCTGGTGATAACCGAACCTCTGGAGGCTAAGGGCCTTGGAGCCCAGCATGTGCGTTTCCTGAAGCAGGAGGACATCCACCATCTCCCTCTTCCCCCACCGCAGCACAGCCCCACGCTTGATCTTATCCAGGATACCCCGCACATTCCATGTCACCACCCGCAGGGTCTTTGAAGGAGACACCATCGCAGCATCAGCCATTGTCAATATACAGTCCAAAATCTGGCCCACCCTCCCACCCAGGTGCAACCCGCAAATCGACAAGAATCACAGCCCCCGACATGTGTGGAACCACCCCCCCAGCCCGCAAACACAGCGCCCCCTTCCCAACCCAGAACCCCCCCAACAATTGCAACACCAAAACACCCCCCCACACCCCACACCCACCACCCCAATACCTCAGAAAACATTGAAGTACCTGTCGCGGCATGGAGAGACCCGGGCCCAAAACAGAGGACCCAGGGCCCGCCATACCAATGGATCCCCACAACCCCACCATGACACACACTCACCACCCCCCCAACAACACTCACATCCGTGAGGGTCTGAGGCCCACATATGGTACCCTGCGAGCCACACTGCGTCCCATGACAATAACTGAAGTCTTCACATGGGAATCGGCTGGCACATCAAGGACAAAATGAAACAGTCTCACCAGCCAAGGCAGAGCAAGTCAGTATGCAGCATACAAAATGCGAGTAGGCCCAACAGTGTTCAGCTGCCCGCATCGGAGTGTTCCGAGTCCCTGGCACCACCCGATTGCGATGCACAGGCGGAAGCCGATCTTTTCTTGGAACGAGACCTCCGATGGCGGCCCTTCTTGGGCTGGCGATCCGTCCGCTCCGGCGACGATCCCTGAGACCTGCCCGGGTCCAGCCCCGGCTGGGCATGGGGCCGGAGTCGCACCGCCTCATCTGTCCAGCGGAACACCTCCTCAGGCGACTCGAAGAAATGGGTCCGAGACTGATAGATTACTCGCAGGCGAGCCGGATACAGGAGCGAGTATTGGAGCTTGAGGCACCGAAGCTTAGCCTTAGCGTCCATGAAGGATTGCCTCTGCTGCTGCACCATCTTCGTGTAGTCTGGGAAAATCATGATGGTATGATTCTCGAAGGTGAGGGAGCCCTTGCTCCTCGCCTCCCGCAGGATAACATCCCGGTCATGATAGTTCAGCAGGCGAGCGATAACTGGCCGTGGGCGCTCACCCTCCGGTGGCCGCTGGGTCAGAGCCCTGTGGGCCCTCTCAATCACGAAGCACGTAGACAGTGCCCCTTCGGGGAGCCAGCTCTCCAGCCACCCGGTCAGGAACCGCTCCATGTTGTCCTTCTCGCACCGCTCTGGAAATCCGATGAAGCGGAGGTTGTTGCGCCGCGCGCGCCCTTCTGCATCCTCCACGCGGGCCGCCAAAGTCTTTTGGACGCCCTCCACCTCAGCTAGGCGCTTCTTCAGGCCACTAATGTCCGCCTCAGTCTCAGTGATACGGGTCTCGGCCCCAGCGATCCGCTCCACCGCGTTGCGAAGGTCCTGGCGCAGGAGCGTGACATCCGCCCCAACCGCTCCAATCTTGGCATCGAGCATGTCTCTAGATTGGGTGATGGCCGCCAGGATAGCTGCATTGTCCAGCCCGGGGCCGCCGCTGCCACCGGCCGCCCCGGCGCCACCACTCGGCCCGGTGAATTTATTGATGGGGCCATGTTTAGGCGGGCCACCTCCCCTGTCCCTGGTCATGGCAAGCGCCGGGCAGGGCGGACACCACCTTCGAACCTTCGGGCACTGTCACAAATCCTGAGCGGGGCGGCCCAGATGAGGCCCCAGGGAGGGAAGGATGCGGGCCGGCCGCCGCGGTCGGATGTCGCGAAAATCGAGGCCCCGGCGTCACCCCGGCAGAACAGGCCGTAACCCCACTCGTCCCCACAAGCAGCCGTCCAGGGTATAGCAGGAGAAATCTGTGGGTCCGCAGCCTGTGGGCAGCCGTATCCAGCGGGCCGAGCCAGGGGAGGCGGATCAAATGCCCCTACCGGCCACTAGTCCATCCCCGGCCGCCTCCGGGCACAAGGAACCCCGTCCCCAGACTGTCGCGGGGCCACGCCTCACCGCCACCGCTCGTTGGTCGTTCAGGGGATGAGCCGATGGGTAGGAGCTGTTGGCACCGTCCCGATCTCCAGGCGATCGCGGTCGAAGAAATGAGCCAAGGGCGGCGTAGCGGATGCCACCCGCACCCGCCAGGCCGCAGCTGCCACCAGGTGTCGCGAAACTCGAGGACCCCGGTCTCCGGCCGGCCACCAGGCCGCACTCCGCCGCCGCCTCCCTCCGATCTCAGGAAGGGAGGAATTGCAGGATCAGCACACCAAAGTAGACAGGAGACTTCCCCAGATCGAAAGCAATCACTGGGCACCAACAGCGGGCTCGGGGGACAGGATAAATGATCGAATTAAGTCCGGGCCGGCGGGAGCTCTACAAGGCTGCGACCGCCATCTTCGCCCGCCAAGCCACGCCCCCTTGCCAATTGAATTTTACCAACAATATGTCGACAGCTTGGCTCCCAGGCTTCTGGTGGTGTATACGGAAGCTTTTGAGGCCGGGGAACTGCCTGGGTCCATGCGAGAGGCCTTGATTATACCGCTCTTAAAGCCTGGCAGGGATACGGCGGATGTACGGTCCTACCGCCCGCTATCCATGTTGACGGTGGATTACAAGATTCTGAGCCGAATCCTAGCCACCAGACTGGCCCCACACATGACGGGCTTGGTGCACAGGGATCAGGCCGGGTTTATACCCACGAGGAGCACGGCGCTGAACATTCTCCGCTTGGTGGGAATAATGGACGCCATCTTGGACGGGGAAGGAGCTCCGGCGGTCCTGTCCGTGGACATCGAGAAGGCTTTTGATAGTTTAGAATGGTCTTTTCTGGATGGAGTGTTAGAGAGGTTTGGCATGGGAGAGGGGTTCCGCCAGTGGACGAAGGTCCTATATGCCTCGGCGACGGCGAGGGTGCGCTTGGGCGGTCTGGTGTCGGCGGCATACCCGGTGGGTAGGGGCACGCGACAGGGGTGCTCCCTATCCCCCCTATTGTTTGCTCTGGCGTTGGAACCTTTGGCGGTCCATGCGAGGTCGGGCGACAGGTACGCGGGGATAGCCAACGGTGAGCAGCGGCATTATATATCGTTATATGCGGATGACCTGCTCCTGTACCTCGACAACACGGCGCGGGCCCTGGACGGAGCGATGGACCTGTTATCGGAGTTTGGCCAGCTATCGGGCCTTAAGGTCAATTGGGCAAAGACTTGTGTGTTTCCGCTTAGAGCGGGATCGCCCGACCCTGGTGGCGATCTGGGTGTGGTCTGGGAGCCATCTTGTTTCACCTATCTAGGAGTCCGCATCTACCACGCGACTGCGGACCTATTGGAGGGCAACATTGGTCGATGTGTCCGGGCACTGAGGGGCAGCTTGTCCTTCTGGTCGACCCTCCCGCTGACGGTTCTGGGTAGGATCGCGCTTTTAAAAATGGTGGCGCTCCCCCGCTTTCTCTACTACTTCCGGACGTTGCCTGTCTGGATCCCTCAGGGGATCTTCAAAGACCTGAGGACAATGATCATTGGCTTCCTATGGGGGCATGGTCGCCGTAGAGTGGCGCTGAGCACGCTACTTCGCCCCAAGATAGAGGGGGGCATGGCTGTGCCCGATTTTGAGCTGTATTATTTAGCGGCGCAGTTGCAGGTCCTCACACAGAACGTGGCTAGGGTGTTCAGGGGTCCAGAGGAGGACCGGAACCGGGGGATACCACGCCATGTGCTATCCTATATTATCATGCAACAGAGGCTCGAGTTGCGGGGCCTCACTATGGAGGAACGGACGCTCCGGCTGTGCTGGCAGAGGAGCCTTCGGAGAGCGAAGGCGACGCGGCCTTATGCACCGGAGATCCCGATCGGTATGCTGACGGCCTTGCCGCACGGGGGAGATTGGTCCCCATTGCTGGACTGGGAGGAGGCGGGCCTACAGGTAGTGGGCGACCTATACATAGATGGGGCCTTAGCACCGTTCGATGTGCTCCGGGAACAGTTTGGGCTGCCCGAAGGGGGGTTCCTTCTGCACGGGGCAGTGGTGGCTGCCATACAGAAGCACTGGAAAGGGGGGCTCATGGAACCGACAACGACTATGGCGTGCCAGTATGTGGTAATGGCGGCGGGTACGTTCAAGGCTGTGACATGCCTCCATAATAGGATGCTGAATGAGGGACTGGAACCGCTCCGGAGGCTCAAGACTAAATGGGAGGAGAGTGTGGGCCGGCCCATACCGGACACGGCATGGGGCCACATCTTGCGGCGCACGTGGAAAGGCACGAGAAATGCGCGCTTCCAGCAAGTGCATTTCTACGTGCTTCATAGGGCCTACTTAACCCCTGAGAAAATACAGCGGCACTTTCAGGTACCGGATGCCCGATGCCCACGGTGCTCGTCTCCGGGAGCGGACATGGACCATTTGTTCTGGGGGTGCTCGCACTTGGAGGCCTATTGGGCGGAGGTGGGGGACCTCCTAAACGAAGTGACTGACAGGGAGGTGGACTTCGATATGGCGGCATGCCTGTTGCTCTGGTTCCCGCACACCAAACACACCAAGGTGACGAGCAAATTTATTGATCTGGGTCTGATACTGGCGCAAAGGGAAATATCGTGGCATTGGAAGTCCAGGGGGGGACCCTCACTGCGTAGATAGAAGAATGAATTGCTGCGGTGGTCAGACTGCGAGAGTGTGCTCCGGATGAAGCAGGCTGTCAAGATTGGGAATGAGAAGGCTTTGGATGCGGCGCGTGCATGGGAGTTAGTGGTGCAGGCCTTGCATGATTCTTTGGTGGAGGATGAGGACGGTGGGAATTAGGCCAGCGGACACTGCGGGGCGAACACAACAGAATCATAATCCGCACTGTAGTGGATCCATCCAACATGTCTGAACGAGGCATATACCTTTCGCAGTTGCCAGGGGGGGGGGCTTCGGGGGGGTTGGTTAATGGGAGTTTGGGGTGGGTCGGAAGCCAAATAGATGGTTACCCAACAGGGCACCTTGAATCCAATAGGATGGTGGAGTACTATGCGGAGTGAGGAATGGCTGGGGGGTGCGGCCAGGCATGATAGACCTACAGTGTTCGGGGCAGGACCCGACATGGGCGGTACCACCGATAACCACTGGGATGGCTGACGGAGTGTTGTTGAGGGTGGGGGGGTAAAAGCAGATACGTAAAACGACATATCAACCATGGTCCCTATGGGACGTGCACAGTGATGTTTTCCTATTGAGCGGAGTATCATGCCGCCCGGCCTCCGGGATGCGGGCTGAATGGCTGTGTACGATCTGTGTTCTACTATTGACCGGGGGGAGGTCACGGGTGCACTGGCTGACTACTTGTATCCTGTGGTTTCTAACTCTGCAATAAAAATATATTTTAAAAATAAATAAATAAATAAATGACATGCAGAGGGTCCACAGGGAAACTTTCAGGTTATCTCCGAACAAAACAAAGCCCAGAAAAATGTTGGTTCACTTCCACACGTATAAAATCAAGGAAGAAATTCTCACTAGGGCCTTAAAAATGAAAACGCTAACTGTGGACGGTTTCAGTTTTGAGATCAGGTTGGATATGTCCCAAATTAGCTAGGCAAACTGATTGACCCTTTAAAAAAACTAGGTGCTACAGCGCAACTAAGATTTCCTGCCTGCTTGCGCGTTATGCACAATAATAATATGCATAATTTTCAACGTGTAAGAGAAGGGGAGGAATTAATTAAGGGGCACATGCATCAAAGGTTTTTGCGATTGGATATCTAGTAGGATAAAATGGACCAAATTTATATGACCCTGCTCCTTTTAGTAATTTGCTTTCAGAGCTTCTGAATTTCCCAGACCCAATTATCTTAGCGGGGTGTTTGATGGAAAATTGGACCGTTCAACCAAATGTAGAGCAGCAACAAATAATAGGATGCGATCTTTGATAAAAAACCTCTATGAAGCAGCTAGGATAGTGTGACATATGGAGAGAGAAGATGGGTGGCTTGAAGAGTTTTGCTTTCAATAATAAAAAATACGGTCATCAATCAAGAATTGATTTCTTCTTGATGAACCAAGAGTTAAAAGTCCAGGTGCAAGAAGTAAGCCATTTAGGAGCGCACCTTTCAGATCACTCTGCTGTAACCCTTGTTTTAGTCCTTTCGAAGACCACAGTAGAGGGTAGATGGACAATGGATCCTACACTATTGTTGGATGATGCTGTAGTGGAGAAATTAGGTCTAGAGTCCCAGGAGTTATTTGCGGATAACCTGGACAGTGCAACATTGGGGGTTGTCTGGGACACTTACTAGGCTTTTTTGAGGGGGAAAATAACCTCCATCCAATCATATAAAAGCAAAAAATATGGAGCTGAGCTTGCTGCAATCGAGGGTAAGATACAGTGGTTGGAGCAACAGCTATGAACAACTAGGGTAGAGCAGCAGGGGTCAACACAATCCTCTCTTCAAGCCCTTACATAGGATTTTGCAGCGGTAGTCGAGGTAAGAGTACAGAAAAGATGGCAGGCAAGCAAACTTGCCCACTATGAATATAGGGAAGAGTGTTGTAAGTTGCTTCCCTGGTCCCTGGAAAGTGGAGAATGATCAGGCAAGATGTTTCATAGAGGAAGTTAAAAGTGAGGTACCAGGAAGCTCTTTTCGGACTAGGGAGGGTATAGAAGAGGCCATTTTCACCCATTTTGAGAAAGTGTATCCTAAGGATCTGGTAATAACACAAGAAAAGATGCAAGGCGAAGTTAATTTGCGAAGTTAGCAGAGATGCTATAAATAGTACGATGACAGAAAGTGAGATTGGGAAGGAAATTTTGACAGGGAAATCAGGCAAAGCAGCAGGTCCGGATGGCCTTCCTTCCAAGATACATAAAAAACTGGGGAAATTTCTCATACCAGTAACAGTGAAATGTTTTTTGGTTCTCTTTGATGAAGGCAAAGTGATCCCTTTTTGTTGGAATGAGGCTAGAGTGACCCGGATCCCAAAACCAGATAAACCTCTCAATGTCTGTGATTCCTACAGGCCTATTTCGCTATTGAACAGTGATTATAAAATCTTCGCAAAAATACTTGCAGGTAGGTTGAATGGGATTGTGGGGGATCTCCTGCACCAGGATCAGAAGGGTTTTGTGAGGGGGAGAGAGATACAGGATCTTATGTATAATCTAATTGGAGCAATCAACATAGCATCTGTTCACAAAGTTCCCCTGGCAGTTATTATTTTAGATGCGACAAAGGCCTGATAGGGTAATTTGGCCCTATCTTCAGAAAGTTTTAAGGCTGACCAATCTGGGTGAAAACATCTGCAGGACCATAGAACTGATATAGAATGCCTTCTGCTAGGGTCCTGGTAAATGGAAACCTGTCAAGGTCCTTTAAAATTTCAAGGGGAACCAGACAGGATGCACACTATCCCCACTTCTTTTTAATTTGTATATTGAACCACTAGCTGTAAAAATTAGAAATCCTGAAGGAATATTTCCTTTCAGGTGTAATGGTTGGGAGAGAAAGGTTGGTTTGTATGCTGATGACCTAATGGTGTATACATACGATTTGTTCAGCTCACTTCCACAAGTATATGATCTAGCTTCACAATTTGGGCACATCTCAGGTTATGAAGTGAATGAGCAAAAAACAGTGATAATGGCTCGAAACACTAACCCTCAGCAGCAAAGCATTAAAAATAAAATGAAATATTTAGGTATGAGAGTTGTACAAAACATCCAAAAAATACCAGAAGCTAATTTCTAAAAAAGTCAGCAAGGAAATCAGTAAGCAACTTTTAAGTTGGTCTCATCTGCCTTTGACAATCTTAGGAAGAGAAAATCTCGTAAAGATGACGATTCTCCCTAAACTCACATTCCTATTTCAAAATATGCCTTTCAAAGAGGAGTGACTCAAAAAGGTGCAGGCCAAGATTAGTAGCTTTACTTGGGCCTCGAAAGGGGTCCGAATTGCATGGAAAAAGCTTAGACGGAAGAATGACAAGGGGGGTTTGCGGCTTCCAGAATTGTCCTACTATGCCTGGATCTTTTTGTTAAAGGGTGGGAAGATGCTCTTCAATAAACTGGATTGGTTGGATATTGAAAAAATGGTCAGGGCAATGTTATCAGATGTGAAGGGTGGTGAGCAAGGATTCATCTTCAAGTTTGGAGACCCTGTATTTTTTTTTAAAGTACATCTTAAGACCTTACAGTGTTTTGCAGCTACGTGGCACAAAAAAAGAAAAGAGACAAAACTCAGCTATGGCACCAATTTCGGATGCCACTGGTTCTCCAGAGTGGACTAAAGACAGCCTGGCCGTTCCGCTAAAGGAAGCAGGGGTACTGAGGTGGGGTCAGCTAATGGAAAACAGATGTCTGATTTCCTGGATTACGGAACAAGAGATTACCAGTAGTAGGCTATTGAGGTTCTAATATTGTCAGATAAAAAATTGATGTTTTTCTGCTGGGGTAGACTTGGGTGTCTCAAATTAATTATAGACTTCAATGGTCTGCAGTGCCACAAGAAAGGAAGTGGTGAAATGGTGCTGGCTGCTGGTGGACCTGTCGGATAGCGATTTTAGACTTCCAACAGACCTTTAAGAAGAGCTTGCTGGGTATGCAGTTAGAAGGTTTGTGGCAAGTATCTTGTAACATTCTGTACTCCACAGTGCGTGCTGCAAATTTAAGGAGGAACCACATGTTTTGTCTCCACAGGGCCTATTGGGCACCACTCAGGTTGTCTAACCTAGGGAAAGGTGCCTCGTCGAGATATCCTAAATGTGGCCAGGAAAAGGGGGATGATATTCATATGGTTTTGGAGTGTCCCGAGAGCCAATGTTTCTGGACTGATGTGAGTAATTGTATGTCTATTATACTCTGCGAGACACTTCAAGTAAGCAAAACCCTTGTCTTTTTTGGGGTTTCGGAAGATTACAAAGCTTTTTCCGTAAATGCAAGAAAGCTAGCTTTCTATTTGATTTTGCTTGTCCGTAGGGAATTTGTAAAAGTGTAATAAAATCGTCCCCCCAACCAAGGTAGATCGGATAAATTCTGTAAAATACATGTTCCATTTAGACAGGGAGACAGAAAGTAAGAAGAATGAGTTTTGAGTTCCTTATGAAAACTGACTAAAAGCCTTTGCTGATATAGTCCGATGATTAGGCCTTTATACCGCATTACTTCACTACTCTGGTGGTCACTCCACAGATGGCTGGATCAGACTGAACTTACCATGGACGGTGAAGTTGCATGTAAAGTGACCCATCATTTGCTGAAAAACAAAGATCTTTGCCTGGTGCTATGTTAAGGGGGACCCCAGAGTACGTTTTTGTTTTGTTTGTTTTCACCAAGGCGAATGAGGACAGTTAAACACAAAGAAAAGAAAGAGATGAAGCACTTAGGAGCAATGACCATCCTAAAAGTAGCTGTAGCAGAGAAATACCAACAAGAAGCTAGTACAGAAGTAAATGTTTTAAAAGGAAACAAAGTAATCCATGGTTCAAAAATTCTGCTCCACACTACAAATGATAGAAATCACAACAGAGTACACCAGGATTTTCAGGTTAACAGAATTACCATAGATGTGGAAGTTTATACAATGGTCTGGAATCTAAGAGCTGCCTTACAGTTGGCACAGAATGTTAAAGATGTAGCAAAAATGGCATTTTACTCACAATAGGAATCAAGGGGTAGAATTGTGACAGTGGAACTAGAGTTTTGTATAAAGAAGGTGAAGATGATGGTGAGGGAAAATCGAAAGATGCCACATACAAACTCAAGAATGAGAGGAACCTGGGAGGTTACCCCAACATAAACAGACCCAAAGCATTATTTATTGTTAAAAAAGAAGATTATTATTGTGGTGAACTCAGGCACCTTATACCCCATAGTTCAGAATGACCTATTTAGAGGAACATCGCCTGGAGTGAAACTACTTCCTAAACACATTCACCTCAGGTTAGAAGTGGGTAGAGATCAATTGAGATGAATTATGGGTCTAGTAGAATGTTCCTCAGAATTTCTGGTGAATTCTGCTGAGAAATATGATGGTCTCTGGTTGTTGTTAAATAAAGGAGTAGGCTTTTCATGCCAAGAACATCAACAAAGAGGATTTCAAGAAGTGTATTCCTACACCATTTGAAATAAATACACAACCTATAATAACCGTGTATGCCATTGCTTCAGGAATTATTTCCCTGAACAATGGTAAAGGAATGATAGTTCCTTTCACCTCTTTTGTATTAAATGTTTCTGAAAACAATGCTCAGTCATGGACAGAAAAGGATTACGAGCAGTATTGCACAGAATACCTTAGAATGTATCAGCCTGATTCATGTACAATCCGTTTTGCGTGTCCCTAATAGCGAGTCATAGCGACTCGCTATTGAGGACACGCAAAACGGCATTCATGTAGGAATTGCTAATAAAATAGCGATTCCTACATGTTCTTTATTTGCGAGTAGCAATTTGCTACTCGCAAATACTCCCCATTCATTCCTATGGGCCAAGAGGCCCATAGGAATGAATGGGGAGTATCCCTTATTTGCGAGTAGCAATTTGCTACTCGCAAATGAGATAGCGACTGAAAGGGTGCCAGGGGTGTCCAAAGGACGCCCTGTAGCACCCCTAAAATGCACATTTGGACAGGTGTTGCGCACACACATGTCCAAAGGACATGTGTGTGTGCAACATGCAACTTAGAAAAATGCTTTTAAAAGCATTTTTCTGAGTTTCTGCTATTTACCGACAGGTCTGACCTCTCGGTAAATAGCGGCCCCAAAAGTGCTAAATCGCAATTTCAGGATGTGTCATGAATAGCATTTGAGGAATCTCTAATAGAGATTCCTTAAATGCTATTCCTCGCATATTTGCGACTTCTTAAATAGCGATTTTTGCATTTGGTATCATGAATACCAAATGCAAAAATCGCACTCGCAAAGGGCCAGATTCTCAGAATCTGGCCCTTTTGCGAGCGCTATTGCCTACATGAATCAGGCTGTATGTCTACAAAACTATATGGAGGACTGATTTTGAACATTTTTAAGACCAGGGTAAACAGACATAAGCTCAGCTAGATTGGCACGATTTGTCACTAGACTACAAACTGCTTATCATCTTACCTTATGAGGGTAAACCTGTTAAAGCCTATAGAACAGACGAAGTTGCTGCTGGTGTCAGTGATGCTAGTGAAGATTTGTGTGATGCTATTATCAAAAAAGAGTGGCTGACTGAAATGGAAAAGGATGAAATAATTAAACCAAGTAATACATATGATTCAAAGAGGAGAACATAGAAAGAGTTCAGTATCACTGAGTGTTTGACCATATTGCAACATTTTGGATAAGGTGACAGAAGAATGTAGTAACCAACTGCTTATAAAGAGAAATAGGTTTATGCCTCCTCTTGGTGTAAGGAAATAATTAATTACACTGGCACAAAAATGCAATTTAGGGCAGACTATATGAAAAAAAACATAAAGATAGGTGTTGGTGGGCAGGTATGGGAGCAGAAGTATCTAGAAAGGTAGTTGATTGCACTGTATGTAAACAGAGTGAGAAACGTTGAATGGTAGAAATTGGGTTTCTGGTTGGCTAGGGGATGCACTTAAGCTAGGCAGAGCCCACCACAATAGTCAGGGCAAATCAGTTATACATCAAAGATAACTAGTGCTCACCCCCTGGCAGCTTCACACAGAGCAGTCAGGCTTGTCCCCAGAGGCAATGTGTAAACCGTTTGCACAACACACTCATTCCAGTGACACAATAGATACACCACAAAGGAGACTCCACACAGGATTATATAAACATTTTGTATATATTGTACCTAACACATGGACCAAAATTACCTTATTTATAAATATTGTGCTTGCTATGCAAATATAAAGTCAATACTCACTATCTTGGCTATGCAAGAATCAAAATGCCATACATCGCAATATCAGGGCATGAAACACAACAATTAGGTTATAGCAGAAAACATATGAATCACCAGGTATCATAAGTACCATGCATGTTATTCAGATCCTGAAATGGTACTCGTTATCCTGAATAAGCAAGAATCCAACTGATATGCGTCATGGTATCACGGCCTGTAATTCAGCAGATAGGTCAGAAATAAAACAAATAAATACCCAAACATTACATGTAGTACATGAATCAAAATAATACAACTCTAAGCACATCAGGTACACCAAGGGACCATGGGCCTAGGAATGCCTGTCTTCCAATTCGCAAGAATGGGGACATCATGGTGAGCCCAGTCGAAATGTGAGCTTTAATTAATAGAGGGGGGCGCAGGAGCATCTTTATGCCTATTACATGTGTTACTGTAATTTTGAGGGGTTTTCAAGTACAGCAAGTCCCCTATCCAGCCACATCTGAACACAGTACGCTCCAACCATTGTAAGCCAGGTATGCACTTCCAGGTTTCTTGAATATCACTCACAGACCTACAAAATTATCTCTTCCATACCTCCTTCTTCTGGCTTATTTTGGAGCTTTTCAGCCATGTGGAAAAACACGAGACTCAAGCATCCCTCCATGAATTGAAGGGAGGGGAGACTGAAATGTGGTATGGAGTGTGGAAAACCCCCAAGGACGAGTCGGGTCCAAACGGTGGGGAACACACACCCAGTAGTTTGAAACCCAGCCACAGGGTGGGAGGGCAAGCAGAGACCGTTGATGGATCCCAGTCCTGGGGTCCGCGTTGTGGAATGCTTGCGCCTCCCCGATAGGCAGTGGAGCTGGGCATATATCCCGGCCAGACTCCTGGGGTTGGGGCATCCCCGCTGGGTTTGGGAACTCTGGAGCGCTCATGTCTCAGGACAGAGGCGTGATTGAAGGGCCATCTAGAGCGCACCAGGCTGAATTTTTAGTTGCTTGAGAGCCTTCAGAAGGCTCACACAGGTCTATGGTCCCACACAGGTCTACGGTCCCTCATTTTTAACAGATGTCAAGTGCAGCGGGTCTCGGGACCAAGACTCATGCCTCAGAGCTCCATGCAGCTCACTTTGGCAGGGCAGCATGGGGGTTCAAAATAAGCACCGTGCTGCTGAGGGACATCCATAAGGAGCAATACACAGCACTCTGGAGGAATCTTTTGTTGTTTGTGAGATTCCCCGATCAACAGGTGGGACAACCAACAAGCCCTCTGGGAACCCTGGGAACAGAGCAGGAAGAGGCAGACATGCAGGCTAGCTCATGAGAATACGAGATGCAAATTGGCGGTCCCTCCTGGTAACTTAGCAGTCCACTGGTAATTGTGCTGCCTGGAGAGTCTGGTTAGATCAGAGTCAGTGGGCTGCTGACAGCAGGGCAGCAAGAAGAAAGGCAATCCAGTGAGTCCTTTAGGCCACCCAACAGATTGCTGGCAGCAGGGCAACAACAGACGAGCAGTCCAGATTAGTCCTTGGAGCAGTTCAGCATTCCTTCTGACACAGGTTTGGTCCCAGTTCCAAAAGTACTCTACAAATGTGGGGTTAAAGCCCCTGTACTTATACTCAAAATGTCTTTGAGGTAGAGGTGACTTCAAGCCTATACAAATGTAAGTGGGCCCCATCTCCAGCCTAGGAAGACTATCAGTATGCAGATGGACATAGACACTTCTCCTGTCCCATCCTAGCCCTTCCTGTGGTGTGGCAATCTGGAAAGTAGGCACACAACCCGCTGTCACTTTACCCAAGATGCGGATTATATTCATGCTGCAGAGCACAAAGAGTCATAAGCACATCGAAATGCCCACTTCATAAAAGTGGCATTTCTAAAATAGTAATGAAAAATCCACCTTCACCAATAAGCAGGATTCATCACCGCTATTCCAAACATACCAAACATGGTAACGCTACTCCTTTCAGATCAGAAATTACCACCATATCAGGGAATTCCCAATGCAAACCTATGAGAGGAGCAGGCCTCACAGCAGTGAGAAACCAATTAGGCTGTTAGCCACTACCAGGACATGCCAAACATTGCAGGCACATGTCCTGCCTTTTACCTACACAGCACCCTGCCCATAGGGCTACCTATGGGCCTGCGTTAAAGGGGACCTATATGTAGTAAAAGGGAAGTTTCAGGTTTGGTAAATAACTTTAAATGTCATGTCACCGTAGCAGTAAACTGCGCTCGTAGGCCCTGCAGTGGCAAAGGCCTGAGACAAGTTTGAAAGGCTACTACTTTAGGTGGCACAAGCAGAGTCGCAGGCCAATTAGGAGCATTTAATTTGCAGGCCTTGGTTATATGGGAAACCACTGTGCAAGAGACTTACAGGAAAATAAATATATGCCAAACAGGTGTAAGTCAATCATACCAAGTTTAAAGGAGAGATCGCATGCACTTTAGCACTGAATAGCAGTGGTAAAGTGCCGAAGTCCTATAGCCAACAAAACAGTTGATATAAAATATAGAAGGAAGGCAAAAGGTTTGGGGATAACCCTGCAAAAAGGGCCAGGTCCAATAGTGGGTATAAATATGAGTGTCAGCATATTGAGAATCCTGATGCACCATGGGTTAAGATTCATATGGTTTTTGTTAGTCCTTTTAATATGTTACCAGAGGCCAAACAATTTTTAGTCCTTATTGCTGACATGCATTCCAAGTGTGTGGTAGTGGTTTTCATTAGGACAATTACTACAACTAGCACAAGAGTCTTGAAGGAGGTGCTTGTGAGGTAAGAAGTGTCGCAATAACTGGTTATAGTTAATGGAACATAATTGGTCTCAACCCAGATGAAGGAGGTTTTTAGGAATATATAGTATTAAGCAGACTAGACTTTCACTTTATAACCCCCAATTCAGTGTTCAAGTGGAGAGGGTGAATAGGTTGATAAGGGACATAATGGAATTGGCAGTCAAGAGTGGATTGGATGTTGAGAATGCTATCCGGGTTATGGTGTGGCGTTTCACACCAATGTCAATGATTGAACTGCAGTAACTCCCTTCTTCAATAGGAGGGATAGGAAAGGTGGTTTGAAAATGGTACTTTGTTGGCTGAAATAATTGGGAGAAGGAAAATATAATGATAAAGAACAAGGAGTAAGAGGAAGCAAAATCGGTTGCCGAATGATTAAGAAGGGTGATTGGGTCAAGGTTAAATAGACCACACCATACCATTTGCCAATGATACAGTTGTGGATTTAGAGAATGGACAGAGATAGATGTTAAGCCTAGTAGCATTATATAAAAAGAAAGGTACATGCAAATTAGATATAAACGAGGAGGAGGATGACGATTATGGGTGCAAAGGTTCGATGGTGATGACAAGTGGAGAAATGAAGGAAGAGTGTTTGCCCGATGTAATTAGGAAATCGTATGATGAGAGGGGGTGCTGTTTCTGGAGAAGTGTGTTTGACTTGAAGGATGGAGAATTTTAATACAGGAGTAACCCAAAGAAAATATGGGAACTGCGAGTTTCAGAGATTTAGGAGACGTCCTACATGGTTAAGAGACTATGGGGCATATTCTCAAGGACTTATCCCCGAGTTAGCAGCAGTTTATTGCAGCTAAAGTGGCGATAGGTTTATCGCCCGATTCACAAGCTGGTGCTAACAGCTGATATCGCCAGTTTTCCTGCGATAGCAGCCACAAAAAACATCGCCACGGATGACACTGCGAACTAACGCTAAGGGGATACAGAGTAGGCGTTCCCGTACAAAAAGCTGTGACAACACCACTTCGCAAAATTTTCAACGACCAGCCAGATCGGCGATAAGATCACAAAACATGTCATAAGGCGCGTTAGCAGCAAGGAATTTGCACCTGCTCTTTCCTGGTACCACATATTTACAACAAGGGGTGGTGAGGGACAGAGTCTCTGAATTAAGCAGAAAGCTCTCACCCAGTCAAGAGATCAGGGCTAGATCCAACACCGTTTTTTAGCTCACTGCACAATCCCAGTTTCAGAACCTGGCTGTATGCAAATTAGTCTGTTCCTGTCCCAGTGCATGATGGGAACAGGGCAAACAAAACTACAAAAGCCAATTCTTACACTGGGAAGGAAACAAGCTCCCGGGGACCGGTTTCTAGCATTACAGCCGTCTTCGGCCCGGTTTGCTTGAATCCTGATGGTGCAATGAGCAAGGGTCTCACATCTGAGAATACCCTTCCACGCTTAGGGTGGACAAAAATATTTACAACAAGGGGTGGTGAGGGACAGAGTCTCTGAATTAAGCAGAAAGCTCTCACCCAGTCAAGAGATCAGGGCTAGATCCAACACCGTTTTTTAGCTCACTGCACAATCCCAGTTTCAGAACCTGGCTGTATGCAAATTAGTCTGTTCCTGTCCCAGTGCATGATGGGAACAGGGCAAACAAAACTACAAAAGCCAATTCTTACACTGGGAAGGAAACAAGCTCCCGGGGACCGGTTTCTAGCATTACAGCCGTCTTCGGCCCGGTTTGCTTGAATCCTGATGGTGCAATGAGCAAGGGTCTCACATCTGAGAATACCCTTCCACGCTTAGGGTGGACAAAAATATTTACAACAAGGGGTGGTGAGGGACAGAGTCTCTGAATTAAGCAGAAAGCTCTCACCCAGTCAAGAGATCAGGGCTAGATCCAACACCGTTTTTTAGCTCACTGCACAATCCCAGTTTCAGAACCTGGCTGTATGCAAATTAGTCTGTTCCTGTCCCAGTGCATGATGGGAACAGGGCAAACAAAACTACAAAAGCCAATTCTTACACTGGGAAGGAAACAAGCTCCCGGGGACCGGTTTCTAGCATTACAGCCGTCTTCGGCCCGGTTTGCTTGAATCCTGATGGTGCAATGAGCAAGGGTCTCACATCTGAGAATACCCTTCCACGCTTAGGGTGGACAAAAATATTTACAACAAGGGGTGGTGAGGGACAGAGTCTCTGAATTAAGCAGAAAGCTCTCACCCAGTCAAGAGATCAGGGCTAGATCCAACACCGTTTTTTAGCTCAGTGCACAATCCCAGTTTTAGAACCTGGCTGTATGCAAATTAGTCTGTTCCTGTCCCAGTGCATGATGGGAACAGGGCAAACAAAACTACAAAAGCCAATTCTTACACTGGGAAGGAAACAAGCTCCCAGGGACCGGTTTCTAGCATTACAGCCGTCTTCGGCCCGGTTTGCTTGAATCCTGATGGTGCAATGAGCAAGGGTCTCACATCTGAGAATACCCTTCCACGCTTAGGGTGGACAAAAATATTTACAACAAGGGGTGGTGAGGGACAGAGTCTCTGAATTAAGCAGAAAGCTCTCACCCAGTCAAGAGATCAGGGCTAGATCCAACACCGTTTTTTAGCTCACTGCACAATCCCAGTTTCAGAACCTGGCTGTATGCAAATTAGTCTGTTCCTGTCCCAGTGCATGATGGGAACAGGGCAAACAAAACTACAAAAGCCAATTCTTACACTGGGAAGGAAACAAGCTCCCGGGGACCGGTTTCTAGCATTACAGCCGTCTTCGGCCCGGTTTGCTTGAATCCTGATGGTGCAATGAGCAAGGGTCTCACATCTGAGAATACCCTTCCACGCTTAGGGTGGACAAAAATATTTACAACAAGGGGTGGTGAGGGACAGAGTCTCTGAATTAAGCAGAAAGCTCTCACCCAGTCAAGAGATCAGGGCTAGATCCAACACCGTTTTTTAGCTCACTGCACAATCCCAGTTTCAGAACCTGGCTGTATGCAAATTAGTCTGTTCCTGTCCCAGTGCATGATGGGAACAGGGCAAACAAAACTACAAAAGCCAATTCTTACACTGGGAAGGAAACAAGCTCCCGGGGACCGGTTTCTAGCATTACAGCCGTCTTCGGCCCGGTTTGCTTGAATCCTGATGGTGCAATGAGCAAGGGTCTCACATCTGAGAATACCCTTCCACGCTTAGGGTGGACAAAAATATTTACAACAAGGGGTGGTGAGGGACAGAGTCTCTGAATTAAGCAGAAAGCTCTCACCCAGTCAAGAGATCAGGGCTAGATCCAACACCGTTTTTTAGCTCACTGCACAATCCCAGTTTCAGAACCTGGCTGTATGCAAATTAGTCTGTTCCTGTCCCAGTGCATGATGGGAACAGGGCAAACAAAACTACAAAAGCCAATTCTTACACTGGGAAGGAAACAAGCTCCCGGGGACCGGTTTCTAGCATTACAGCCGTCTTCGGCCCGGTTTGCTTGAATCCTGATGGTGCAATGAGCAAGGGTCTCACATCTGAGAATACCCTTCCACGCTTAGGGTGGACAAAAATATTTACAACAAGGGGTGGTGAGGGACAGAGTCTCTGAATTAAGCAGAAAGCTCTCACCCAGTCAAGAGATCAGGGCTAGATCCAACACCGTTTTTTAGCTCACTGCACAATCCCAGTTTCAGAACCTGGCTGTATGCAAATTAGTCTGTTCCTGTCCCAGTGCATGATGGGAACAGGGCAAACAAAACTACAAAAGCCAATTCTTACACTGGGAAGGAAACAAGCTCCCGGGGACCGGTTTCTAGCATTACAGCCGTCTTCGGCCCGGTTTGCTTGAATCCTGATTGTGCAATGAGCAAGGGTCTCACATCTGAGAATACCCTTCCACGCTTAGGGTGGACAAAAATATTTACAACAAGGGGTGGTGAGGGACAGAGTCTCTGAATTAAGCAGAAAGCTCTCACCCAGTCAAGAGATCAGGGCTAGATCCAACACCGTTTTTTAGCTCACTGCACAATCCCAGTTTCAGAACCTGGCTGTATGCAAATTAGTCTGTTCCTGTCCCAGTGCATGATGGGAACAGGGCAAACAAAACTACAAAAGCCAATTCTTACACTGGGAAGGAAACAAGCTCCCGGGGACCAGTTTCTAGCATTACAGCCGTCTTCGGCCCGGTTTGCTTGAATCCTGATGGTGCAATGAGCAAGGGTCTCACATCTGAGAATACCCTTCCACGCTTAGGGTGGACAAAAATATTTACAACAAGGGGTGGTGAGGGACAGAGTCTCTGAATTAAGCAGAAAGCTCTCACCCAGTCAAGAGATCAGGGCTAGATCCAACACCGTTTTTTAGCTCACTGCACAATCCCAGTTTCAGAACCTGGCTGTATGCAAATTAGTCTGTTCCTGTCCCAGTGCATGATGGGAACAGGGCAAACAAAACTACAAAAGCCAATTCTTACACTGGGAAGGAAACAAGCTCCCGGGGACCGGTTTCTAGCATTACAGCCGTCTTCGGCCCGGTTTGCTTGAATCCTGATGGTGCAATGAGCAAGGGTCTCACATCTGAGAATACCCTTCCACGCTTAGGGTGGACAAAAATATTTACAACAAGGGGTGGTGAGGGACAGAGTCTCTGAATTAGGCAGAAAGCTCTCACCCAGTCAAGAGATCAGGGCTAGATCCAACACCGTTTTTTAGCTCACTGCACAATCCCAGTTTCAGAACCTGGCTGTATGCAAATTAGTCTGTTCCTGTCCCAGTGCATGATGGGAACAGGGCAAACAAAACTACAAAAGCCAATTCTTACACTGGGAAGGAAACAAGCTCCCGGGGACCGGTTTCTAGCATTACAGCCGTCTTCGGCCCGGTTTGCTTGAATCCTGATGGTGCAATGAGCAAGGGTCTCACATCTGAGAATACCCTTCCACGCTTAGGGTGGACAAAAATATTTACAACAAGGGGTGGTGAGGGACAGAGTCTCTGAATTAAGCAGAAAGCTCTCACCCAGTCAAGAGATCAGGGCTAGATCCAACACCGTTTTTTAGCTCACTGCACAATCCCAGTTTCAGAACCTGGCTGTATGCAAATTAGTCTGTTCCTGTCCCAGTGCATGATGGGAACAGGGCAAACAAAACTACAAAAGCCAATTCTTACACTGGGAAGGAAACAAGCTCCCGGGGACCGGTTTCTAGCATTACAGCCGTCTTCGGCCCAGTTTGCTTGAATCCTGATGGTGCAATGAGCAAGGGTCTCACATCTGAGAATACCCTTCCACGCTTAGGGTGGACAAAAATATTTACAACAAGGGGTGGTGAGGGACAGAGTCTCTGAATTAAGCAGAAAGCTCTCACCCAGTCAAGAGATCAGGGCTAGATCCAACACCGTTTTTTAGCTCACTGCACAATCCCAGTTTCAGAACCTGGCTGTATGCAAATTAGTCTGTTCCTGTCCCAGTGCATGATGGGAACAGGGCAAACAAAACTACAAAAGCCAATTCTTACACTGGGAAGGAAACAAGCTCCCGGGGACCGGTTTCTAGCATTACAGCCGTCTTCGGCCCGGTTTGCTTGAATCCTGATGGTGCAATGAGCAAGGGTCTCACATCTGAGAATACCCTTCCACGCTTAGGGTGGACAAAAATATTTACAACAAGGGGTGGTGAGGGACAGAGTCTCTGAATTAAGCAGAAAGCTCTCACCCAGTCAAGAGATCAGGGCTAGATCCAACACCGTTTTTTAGCTCACTGCACAATCCCAGTTTCAGAACCTGGCTGTATGCAAATTAGTCTGTTCCTGTCCCAGTGCATGATGGGAACAGGGCAAACAAAACTACAAAAGCCAATTCTTACACTGGGAAGGAAACAAGCTCCCGGGGACCGGTTTCTAGCATTACAGCCGTCTTCGGCCCGGTTTGCTTGAATCCTGATGGTGCAATGAGCAAGGGTCTCACATCTGAGAATACCCTTCCACGCTTAGGGTGGACAAAAATATTTACAACAAGGGGTGGTGAGGGACAGAGTCTCTGAATTAAGCAGAAAGCTCCCACCCAGTCAAGAGATCAGGGCTAGATCCAACACCGTTTTTTAGCTCACTGCACAATCCCAGTTTCAAAACCTGGCTGTATGCAAATTAGTCTGTTCCTGTCCCAGTGCATGATGGGAACAGGGCAAACAAAACTACAAAAGCCAATTCTTACACTGGGAAGGAAACAAGCTCCCGGGGACCGGTTTCTAGCATTACAGCCGTCTTCGGCCCGGTTTGCTTGAATCCTGATGGTGCAATGAGCAAGGGTCTCACATCTGAGAATACCCTTCCACGCTTAGGGTGGACAAAAATATTTACAACAAGGGGTGGTGAGGGACAGAGTCTCTAAATTAAGCAGAAAGCTCTCACCCAGTCAAGAGATCAGGGCTAGATCCAACACCGTTTTTTAGCTCACTGCACAATCCCAGTTTCAGAACCTGGCTGTATGCAAATTAGTCTGTTCCTGTCCCAGTGCATGATGGGAACAGGGCAAACAAAACTACAAAAGCCAATTCTTACACTGGGAAGGAAACAAGCTCCCGGGGACCGGTTTCTAGCATTACAGCCGTCTTCGGCCCGGTTTGCTTGAATCCTGATGGTGCAATGAGCAAGGGTCTCACATCTGAGAATACCCTTCCACGCTTAGGGTGGACAAAAATATTTACAACAAGGGGTGGTGAGGGACAGAGTCTCTGAATTAAGCAGAAAGCTCTCACCCAGTCAAGAGATCAGGGCTAGATCCAACACCGTTTTTTAGCTCACTGCACAATCCCAGTTTCAGAACCTGGCTGTATGCAAATTAGTCTGTTCCTGTCCCAGTGCATGATGGGAACAGGGCAAACAAAACTACAAAAGCCAATTCTTACACTGGGAAGGAAACAAGCTCCCGGGGACCGGTTTCTAGCATTACAGCCGTCTTCGGCCCGGTTTGCTTGAATCCTGATGGTGCAATGAGCAAGGGTCTCACATCTGAGAATACCCTTCCACGCTTAGGGTGGACACAAATATTTACAACAAGGGGTGGTGAGGGACAGAGTCTCTGAATTAAGCAGAAAGCTCTCACCCAGTCAAGAGATCAGGGCTAGATCCAACACCGTTTTTTAGCTCACTGCACAATCCCAGTTTCAGAACCTGGCTGTATGCAAATTAGTCTGTTCCTGTCCCAGTGCATGATGGGAACAGGGCAAACAAAACTACAAAAGCCAATTCTTACACTGGGAAGGAAACAAGCTCCCGGGGACCGGTTTCTAGCATTCCAGCCGTCTTCGGCCCGGTTTGCTTGAATCCTGATGGTGCAATGAGCAAGGGTCTCACATCTGAGAATACCCTTCCACGCTTAGGGTGGACAAAAATATTTACAACAAGGGGTGGTGAGGGACAGAGTCTCTGAATTAAGCAGAAAGCTCTCACCCAGTCAAGAGATCAGGGCTAGATGCAACACCGTTTTTTAGCTCACTGCACAATCCCAGTTTCAGAACCTGGCTGTATGCAAATTAGTCTGTTCCTGTCCCAGTGCATGATGGGAACAGGGCAAACAAAACTACAAAAGCCAATTCTTACACTGGGAAGGAAACAAGCTCCCGGGGACCGGTTTCTAGCATTACAGCCGTCTTCGGCCCGGTTTGCTTGAATCCTGATGGTGCAATGAGCAAGGGTCTCACATCTGAGAATACCCTTCCACGCTTAGGGTGGACAAAAATATTTACAACAAGGGGTGGTGAGGGACAGAGTCTCTGAATTAAGCAGAAAGCTCTCACCCAGTCAAGAGATCAGGGCTAGATCCAACACCGTTTTTTAGCTCACTGCACAATCCCAGTTTCAGAACCTGGCTGTATGCAAATTAGTCTGTTCCTGTCCCAGTGCATGATGGGAACAGGGCAAACAAAACTACAAAAGCCAATTCTTACACTGGGAAGGAAACAAGCTCCCGGGGACCGGTTTCTAGCATTACAGCCGTCTTCGGCCCGGTTTGCTTGAATCCTGATGGTGCAATGAGCAAGGGTCTCACATCTGAGAATACCCTTCCACGCTTAGGGTGGACAAAAATATTTACAACAAGGGGTGGTGAGGGACAGAGTCTCTGAATTAAGCAGAAAGCTCTCACCCAGTCAAGAGATCAGGGCTAGATCCAACACCGTTTTTTAGCTCACTGCACAATCCCAGTTTCAGAACCTGGCTGTATGCAAATGAGTCTGTTCCTGTCCCAGTGCATGATGGGAACAGGGCAAACAAAACTACAAAAGCCAATTCTTACACTGGGAAGGAAACAAGCTCCCGGGGACCGGTTTCTAGCATTACAGCCGTCTTCGGCCCGGTTTGCTTGAATCCTGATGGTGCAATGAGCAAGGGTCTCACATCTGAGAATACCCTTCCACGCTTAGGGTGGACAAAAATATTTACAACAAGGGGTGGTGAGGGACAGAGTCTCTGAATTAAGCAGAAAGCTCTCACCCAGTCAAGAGATCAGGGCTAGATCCAACACCGTTTTTTAGCTCACTGCACAATCCCAGTTTCAGAACCTGGCTGTATGCAAATTAGTCTGTTCCTGTCCCAGTGCATGATGGGAACAGGGCAAACAAAACTACAAAAGCCAATTCTTACACTGGGAAGGAAACAAGCTCCCGGGGACCGGTTTCTAGCATTACAGCCGTCTGCGGCCCGGTTTGCTTGAATCCTAATGGTGCAATGAGCAAGGGTCTCACATCTGAGAATACCCTTCCACGCTTAGGGTGGACAAAAATATTTACAACAAGGGGTGGTGAGGGACAGAGTCTCTGAATTAAGCAGAAAGCTCTCACCCAGTCAAGAGATCAGGACTAGATCCAACACCGTTTTTTAGCTCACTGCACAATCCCAGTTTCAGAACCTGGCTGTATGCAAATTAGTCTGTTCCTGTCCCAGTGCATGATGGGAACAGGGCAAACAAAACTACAAAAGCCAATTCTTACACTGGGAAGGAAACAAGCTCCCGGGGACCGGTTTCTAGCATTACAGCCGTCTTCGGCCCGGTTTGCTTGAATCCTGATGGTGCAATGAGCAAGGGTCTCACATCTGAGAATACCCTTCCACGCTTAGGGTGGACAAAAATATTTACAACAAGGGGTGGTGAGGGACAGAGTCTCTGAATTAAGCAGAAAGCTCTCACCCAGTCAAGAGATCAGGGCTAGATCCAACACCGTTTTTTAGCTCACTGCACAATCCCAGTTTCAGAACCTGGCTGTATGCAAATTAGTCTGTTCCTGTCCCAGTGCATGATGGGAACAGGGCAAACAAAACTACAAAAGCCAATTCTTACACTGGGAAGGTAACAAGCTCCCGGGGACCGGTTTCTAGCATTACAGCCGTCTTCGGCCCGGTTTGCTTGAATCCTGATTGTGCAATGAGCAAGGGTCTCACATCTGAGAATACCCTTCCACGCTTAGGGTGGACAAAAATATTTACAACAAGGGGTGGTGAGGGACAGAGTCTCAGAATTAAGCAGAAAGCTCTCACCCAGTCAAGAGATCAGGGCTAGATCCAACACCGTTTTTTAGCTCACTGCACAATCCCAGTTTCAGAACCTGGCTGTATGCAAATTAGTCTGTTCCTGTCCCAGTGCATGATGGGAACAGGGCAAACAAAACTACAAAAGCCAATTCTTACACTGGGAAGGAAACAAGCTCCCGGGGACCGGTTTCTAGCATTACAGCCGTCTTCGGCCCGGTTTGCTTGAATCCTGATGGTGCAATGAGCAAGGGTCTCACATCTGAGAATACCCTTCCACGCTTAGGGTGGACAAAAATATTTACAACAAGGGGTGGTGAGGGACAGAGTCTCTGAATTAGGCAGAAAGCTCTCACCCAGTCAAGAGATCAGGGCTAGATCCAACACCGTTTTTTAGCTCACTGCACAATCCCAGTTTCAGAACCTGGCTGTATGCAAATTAGTCTGTTCCTGTCCCAGTGCATGATGGGAACAGGGCAAACAAAACTACAAAAGCCAATTCTTACACTGGGAAGGAAACAAGCTCCCGGGGACCGGTTTCTAGCATTACAGCCGTCTTCGGCCCGGTTTGCTTGAATCCTGATGGTGCAATGAGCAAGGATCTCACATCTGAGAATACCCTTCCACGCTTAGGGTGGACAAAAATATTTACAACAAGGGGTGGTGAGGGACAGAGTCTCTGAATTAAGCAGAAATCTCTCACCCAGTCAAGACATCAGGGCTAGATCCAACACCGTTTTTTATCTCACTGCACAATCCCAGTTTCAGAACCTGGCTGTATGCAAATGAGTCTGTTCCTGTCCCAGTGCATGATGGGAACAGGGCAAACAAAACTACAAAAGCCAATTCTTACACTGGGAAGGAAACAAGCTCCCGGGGACCGGTTTCTAGCATTACAGCCGTCTTCGGCCCGGTTTGCTTGAATCCTGATGGTGCAATGAGCAAGGGTCTCACATCTGAGAATACCCTTCCACGCTTAGGGTGGACAAAAATATTTACAACAAGGGGTGGTGAGGGACAGAGTCTCTGAATTAAGCAGAAAGCTCTCACCCAGTCAAGAGATCAGGGCTAGATCCAACACCGTTTTTTAGCTCACTGCACAATCCCAGTTTCAGAACCTGGCTGTATGCAAATTAGTCTGTTCCTGTCCCAGTGCATGATGGGAACAGGGCAAACAAAACTACAAAAGCCAATTCTTACACTGGGAAGGAAACAAGCTCCCGGGGACCGGTTTCTAGCATTACAGCCGTCTTCGGCCCGGTTTCCTTGAATCCTGATGGTGCAATGAGCAAGGGTCTCACATCTGAGAATACCCTTCCACGCTTAGGGTGGACAAAAATATTTACAACAAGGGGTGGTGAGGGACAGAGTCTCTGAATTAAGCAGAAAGCTCTCACCCAGTCAAGAGATCAGGGCTAGATCCAACACCGTTTTTTAGCTCACTGCACAATCCCAGTTTCAGAACCTGGCTGTATGCAAATTAGTCTGTTCCTGTCCCAGTGCATGATGGGAACAAGGCAAACAAAACTACAAAAGCCAATTCTTACACTGGGAAGGAAACAAGCTCCCGGGGACCGGTTTCTAGCATTACAGCCGTCTTCGGCCCGGTTTGCTTGAATCCTGATGGTGCAATGAGCAA
Organism: Lissotriton vulgaris; assembly: GCF_964263255.1. Lineage (NCBI taxonomy): Eukaryota > Metazoa > Chordata > Amphibia > Caudata > Salamandridae > Lissotriton > Lissotriton vulgaris. The sequence continues at coordinate 2,096,815,296 of NC_141685.1, read as the reverse complement.
GGGTCTCACATCTGAGAATACCCTTCCACGCTTAGGGTGGACAAAAATATTTACAACAAGGGGTGGTGAGGGACAGAGTCTCTGAATTAAGCAGAAAGCTCTCACCCAGTCAAGAGATCAGGGCTAGATCCAACACAGTTTTTTAGCTCACTGCACAATCCCAGTTTCAAAACCTGGCTGTATGCAAATTAGTCTGTTCCTGTCCCAGTGCATGATGGGAACAGGGCAAACTAAACTACAAAAGCCAATTCTTACACTGGGAAGGAAACAAGCTCCCGGGGACCGGTTTCTAGCATTACAGCCGTCTTCGGCCCGGTTTGCTTGAATCCTGATGGTGCAATGAGCAAGGGTCTCACATCTGAGAATACCCTTCCACGCTTAGGGTGGACAAAAATATTTACAACAAGGGGTGGTGAGGGACAGAGTCTCTGAATTAAGCAGAAAGCTCTCACCCAGTCAAGAGATCAGGGCTAGATCCAACACCGTTTTTTAGCTCACTGCACAATCCCAGTTTCAGAACCTGGCTGTATGCAAATTAGTCTGTTCCTGTCCCAGTGCATGATGGGAACAGGGCAAACAAAACTACAAAAGCCAATTCTTACACTGGGAAGGAAACAAGCTCCCGGGGACCGGTTTCTAGCATTACAGCCGTCTTCGGCCCGGTTTGCTTGAATCCTGATGGTGCAATGAGCAAGGGTCTCACATCTGAGAATACCCTTCCACGCTTAGGGTGGACAAAAATATTTACAACAAGGGGTGGTGAGGGACAGAGTCTCTAAATTAAGCAGAAAGCTCTCACCCAGTCAAGAGATCAGGGCTAGATCCAACACCGTTTTTTAGCTCACTGCACAATCCCAGTTTCAGAACCTGGCTGTATGCAAATTAGTCTGTTCCTGTCCCGGTGCATGATGGGAACAGGGCAAACAAAACTACAAAAGCCAATTCTTACACTGGGAAGGAAACAAGCTCCCAGGGACCGGTTTCTAGCATTACAGCCGTCTTCGGCCCGGTTTGCTTGAATCCTGATGGTGCAATGAGCAAGGGTCTCAGATCTGAGAATACCCTTCCACGCTTAGGGTGGACAAAAATATTTACAACAAGGGGTGGTGAGGGACAGAGTCTCTGAATTAAGCAGAAAGCTCTCACCCAGTCAAGAGATCAGGGCTAGATCCAACACCGTTTTTTAGCTCACTGCACAATCCCAGTTTCAGAACCTGGCTGTATGCAAATTAGTCTGTTCCTGTCCCAGTGCATGATGGGAACAGGGCAAACAAAACTACAAAAGCCAATTCTTACACTGGGAAGGAAACAAGCTCCCGGGGACCGGTTTCTAGCATTACAGCCGTCTTCGGCCCGGTTTGCTTGAATCCTGATGGTGCAATGAGCAAGGGTCTCACATCTGAGAATACCCTTCCACGCTTAGGGTGGACACAAATATTTACAACAAGGGGTGGTGAGGGACAGAGTCTCTGAATTAAGCAGAAAGCTCTCACCCAGTCAAGAGATCAGGGCTAGATCCAACACCGTTTTTTAGCTCACTGCACAATCCCAGTTTCAGAACCTGGCTGTATGCAAATTAGTCTGTTCCTGTCCCAGTGCATGATGGGAACAGGGCAAACAAAACTACAAAAGCCAATTCTTACACTGGGAAGGAAACAAGCTCCCGGGGACCGGTTTCTAGCATTCCAGCCGTCTTCGGCCCGGTTTGCTTGAATCCTGATGGTGCAATGAGCAAGGGTCTCACATCTGAGAATACCCTTCCACGCTTAGGGTGGACAAAAATATTTACAACAAGGGGTGGTGAGGGACAGAGTCTCTGAATTAAGCAGAAAGCTCTCACCCAGTCAAGAGATCAGGGCTAGATGCAACACCGTTTTTTAGCTCACTGCACAATCCCAGTTTCAGAACCTGGCTGTATGCAAATTAGTCTGTTCCTGTCCCAGTGCATGATGGGAACAGGGCAAACAAAACTACAAAAGCCAATTCTTACACTGGGAAGGAAACAAGCTCCCGGGGACCGGTTTCTAGCATTACAGCCGTCTTCGGCCCGGTTTGCTTGAATCCTGATGGTGCAATGAGCAAGGGTCTCACATCTGAGAATACCCTTCCACGCTTAGGGTGGACAAAAATATTTACAACAAGGGGTGGTGAGGGACAGAGTCTCTGAATTAAGCAGAAAGCTCTCACCCAGTCAAGAGATCAGGGCTAGATCCAACACCGTTTTTTAGCTCACTGCACAATCCCAGTTTCAGAACCTGGCTGTATGCAAATTAGTCTGTTCCTGTCCCAGTGCATGATGGGAACAGGGCAAACAAAACTACAAAAGCCAATTCTTACACTGGGAAGGAAACAAGCTCCCGGGGACCGGTTTCTAGCATTACAGCCGTCTTCGGCCCGGTTTGCTTGAATCCTGATGGTGCAATGAGCAAGGGTCTCACATCTGAGAATACCCTTCCACGCTTAGGGTGGACAAAAATATTTACAACAAGGGGTGGTGAGGGACAGAGTCTCTGAATTAAGCAGAAAGCTCTCACCCAGTCAAGAGATCAGGGCTAGATCCAACACCGTTTTTTAGCTCACTGCACAATCCCAGTTTCAGAACCTGGCTGTATGCAAATGAGTCTGTTCCTGTCCCAGTGCATGATGGGAACAGGGCAAACAAAACTACAAAAGCCAATTCTTACACTGGGAAGGAAACAAGCTCCCGGGGACCGGTTTCTAGCATTACAGCCGTCTTCGGCCCGGTTTCCTTGAATCCTGATGGTGCAATGAGCAAGGGTCTCACATCTGAGAATACCCTTCCACGCTTAGGGTGGACAAAAATATTTACAACAAGGGGTGGTGAGGGACAGAGTCTCTGAATTAAGCAGAAAGCTCTCACCCAGTCAAGAGATCAGGGCTAGATCCAACACCGTTTTTTAGCTCACTGCACAATCCCAGTTTCAGAACCTGGCTGTATGCAAATTAGTCTGTTCCTGTCCCAGTGCATGATGGGAACAGGGCAAACAAAACTACAAAAGCCAATTCTTACACTGGGAAGGAAACAAGCTCCCGGGGACCGGTTTCTAGCATTACAGCCGTCTTCGGCCCGGTTTGCTTGAATCCTGATGGTGCAATGAGCAAGGGTCTCACATCTGAGAATACCCTTCCACGCTTAGGGTGGACAAAAATATTTACAACAAGGGGTGGTGAGGGACAGAGTCTCTGAATTAAGCAGAAAGCTCTCACCCAGTCAAGAGATCAGGGCTAGATCCAACACCGTTTTTTAGCTCCCTGCACAATCCCAGTTTCAGAACCTGGCTGTATGCAAATTAGTCTGTTCCTGTCCCAGTGCATGATGGGAACAGGGCAAACAAAACTACAAAAGCCAATTCTTACACTGGGAAGGAAACAAGCTCCCGGGGATCAAGCCCTGATCTTTGGACTGGGTAAGAGTGGTCTGCTCTATTCAGACACTCTGTTCATCACCACCCCCTTTTGTAAATCGATTTTGGCCACTATAGGTGTGGCAGGGTATACTCAGACATGAGTCCCTTTCTCACTGCTCCATCAGGATTCAAGCAAGCCGGGCCGAAGACGGCTGAAATGCCAGAAACCGGTCCCCGGTAGCTTGTCTCCTTTCTGGTAAAGAATTGGCTTGGTAGTTTAGTCTGCCCTGTTCCCATGATGCACTGGGCCAGGGACAGACTGATTTGCATATAGCCAGGTTCTGAGCTGGGATGAGGCAGTGAGATAAATAACGGTGATGGATCAAGCCCTGATCTTTGGACTGGGTAAGAGTGGTCTGCTCTATTCAGACACTCTGTTCATCACCACCCCCTTTTGTAAATCGATTTTGGCCACTATAGGTGTGGCATGGTATACTCAGACATGAGTCCCTTTCTCACTGCTCCATCAGGATTCAAGCAAGCCGGGCCGAAGACGGCTGAAATGCCAGAAACCGGTCCCCGGTAGCTTGTCTCCTTTCTGGTAAAGAATTGGCTTGGTAGTTTAGTCTGCCCTGTTCCCATGATGCACTGGGCCAGGGACAGACTGATTTGCATATAGCCAGGTTCTGAGCTGGGATGGGGCAGTGAGATAAATAACGGTGATGGATCAAGCCCTGATCTTTGGACTGGGTAAGAGTGGTCTGCTCTATTCAGACACTCTGTTCATCACCACCCCCTTTTGTAAATCGATTTTGGCCACTATAGGTGTGGCAGGGTATACTCAGACATGAGTCCCTTTCTCACTGCTCCATCAGGATTCAAGCAAGCCGGGCCGAAGACGGCTGAAATGCCAGAAACTGGTCCCCGGTAGCTTGTCTCCTTTCTGGTAAAGAATTGGCTTGGTAGTTTAGTCTGCCCTGTTCCCATGATGCACTGGGCCAGGGACAGACTGATTTGCATATAGCCAGGTTCTGAGCTGGGATGGGGCAGTGAGATAAATAACGGTGATGGATCAAGCCCTGATCTTTGGACTGGGTAAGAGTGGTCTGCTCTATTCAGACACTCTGTTCATCACCACCCCCTTTTGTAAATCGATTTTGGCCACTATAGGTGTGGCAGGGTATACTCAGACATGAGTCCCTTTCTCACTGCTCCATCAGGATTCAAGCAAGCCGGGCCGAAGACGGCTGAAATGCCAGAAACCGGTCCCCGGTAGCTTGTCTCCTTTCTGGTAAAGAATTGGCTTGGTAGTTTAGTCTGCCCTGTTCCCATGATGCACTGGGCCAGGGACAGACTGATTTGCATATAGCCAGGTTCTGAGCTGGGATGGGGCAGTGAGATAAATAACGGTGATGGATCAAGCCCTGATCTTTGGACTGGGTAAGAGTGGTCTGCTCTATTCCGACACTCTGTTCATCACCACCCCCTTTTGTAAATCGATTTTGGCCACTATAGGTGTGGCAGGGTATACTCAGACATGAGTCCCTTTCTCACTGCTCCATCAGGATTCAAGCAAGCCGGGCCGAAGACGGCTGAAATGCCAGAAACCGGTCCCCGGTAGCTTGTCTCCTTTCTGGTAAAGAATTGGCTTGGTAGTTTAGTCTGCCCTGTTCCCATGATGCACTGGGCCAGGGACAGACTGATTTGCATATAGCCAGGTTCTGAGCTGGGATGGGGCAGTGAGATAAATAACGGTGATGGATCAAGCCCTGATCTTTGGACTGGGTAAGAGTGGTCTGCTCTATTCAGACACTCTGTTCATCACCACCCCCTTTTGTAAATCGATTTTGGCCACTATAGGTGTGGCAGGGTATACTCAGACATGAGTCCCTTTCTCACTGCTCCATCAGGATTCAAGCAAGCCGGGCCGAAGACGGCTGAAATGCCAGAAACCGGTCCCCGGTAGCTTGTCTCCTTTCTGGTAAAGAATTGGCTTGGTAGTTTAGTCTGCCCTGTTCCCATGATGCACTGGGCCAGGGACAGACTGATTTGCATATAGCCAGGTTCTGAGCTGGGATGGGGCAGTGAGATAAATAACGGTGATGGATCAAGCCCTGATCTTTGGACTGGGTAAGAGTGGTCTGCTCTATTCAGACACTCTGTTCATCACCACCCCCTTTTGTAAATCGATTTTGGCCACTATAGGTGTGGCAGGGTATACTCAGACATGAGTCCCTTTCTCACTGCTCCATCAGGATTCAAGCAAGCCGGGCCGAAGACGGCTGAAATGCCAGAAACCGGTCCCCGGTAGCTTGTCTCCTTTCTGGTAAAGAATTGGCTTGGTAGTTTAGTCTGCCCTGTTCCCATGATGCACTGGGCCAGGGACAGACTGATTTGCATATAGCCAGGTTCTGAGCTGGGATGGGGCAGTGAGATAAATAACGGTGATGGATCAAGCCCTGATCTTTGGACTGGGTAAGAGTGGTCTGCTCTATTCAGACACTCTGTTCATCACCACCCCCTTTTGTAAATCGATTTTGGCCACTATAGGTGTGGCAGGGTATACTCAGACATGAGTCCCTTTCTCACTGCTCCATCAGGATTCAAGCAAGCCGGGCCGAAGATGGCTGAAATGCCAGAAACCGGTCCCCGGTAGCTTGGCTCCTTTCTGGTAAAGAATTGGCTTGGTAGTTTATTCTGCCCTGTTCCCATGATGCACTGGGCCAGGGACAGACTGATTTGCATATAGCCAGGTTCTGAGCTGGGATGGGGCAGTGAGATAAATAACGGTGATGGATCAAGCCCTGATCTTTGGACTGGGTAAGAGTGGTCTGCTCTATTCAGACACTCTGTTCATCACCACCCCCTTTTGTAAATCGATTTTGGCCACTATAGGTGTGGCAGGGTATACTCAGACATGAGTCCCTTTCTCACTGCTCCATCAGGATTCAAGCAAGCCGGGCCGAAGACGGCTGAAATGCCAGAAACCGGTCCCCGGTAGCTTGTCTCCTTTCTGGTAAAGAATTGGCTTGGTAGTTTAGTCTGCCCTGTTCCCATGATGCACTGGGCCAGGGACAGACTGATTTGCATATAGCCAGGTTCTGAGCTGGGATGGGGCAGTGAGATAAATAACGGTGATGGATCAAGCCCTGATCTTTGGACTGGGTAAGAGTGGTCTGCTCTATTCAGACACTCTGTTCATCACCACCCCCTTTTGTAAATCGATTTTGGCCACTATAGGTGTGGCAGGGTATACTCAGACATGAGTCCCTTTCTCACTGCTCCATCAGGATTCAAGCAAGCCGGGCCGAAGACGGCTGAAATGCCAGAAACCGGTCCCCGGTAGCTTGTCTCCTTTCTGGTAAAGAATTGGCTTGGTAGTTTAGTCTGCCCTGTTCCCATGATGCACTGGGCCAGGGACAGACTGATTTGCATATAGCCAGGTTCTGAGCTGGGATGGGGCAGTGAGATAAATAACGGTGATGGATCAAGCCCTGATCTTTGGACTGGGTAAGAGTGGTCTGCTCTATTCAGACACTCTGTTCATCACCACCCCCTTTTGTAAATCGATTTTGGCCACTATAGGTGTGGCAGGGTATACTCAGACATGAGTCCCTTTCTCACTGCTCCATCAGGATTCAAGCAAGCCGGGCCGAAGACGGCTGAAATGCCAGAAACCGGTCCCCGGTAGCTTGTCTCCTTTCTGGTAAAGAATTGGCTTGGTAGTTTAGTCTGCCCTGTTCCCATGATGCACTGGGCCAGGGACAGACTGATTTGCATATAGCCAGGTTCTGAGCTGGGATGGGGCAGTGAGATAAATAACGGTGATGGATCAAGCCCTGATCTTTGGACTGGGTAAGAGTGGTCTGCTCTATTCAGACACTCTGTTCATCACCACCCCCTTTTGTAAATCGATTTTGGCCACTATAGGTGTGGCAGGGTATACTCAGACATGAGTCCCTTTCTCACTGCTCCATCAGGATTCAAGCAAGCCGGGCCGAAGACGGCTGAAATGCCAGAAACCGGTCCCCGGTAGCTTGTCTCCTTTCTGGTAAAGAATTGGCTTGGTAGTTTAGTCTGCCCTGTTCCCATGATGCACTGGGCCAGGGACAGACTGATTTGCATATAGCCAGGTTCTGAGCTGGGATGGGGCAGTGAGATAAATAACTGTGATGGATCAAGCCCTGATCTTTGGACTGGGTAAGAGTGGTCTGCTCTATTCAGACTCTCTGTTCATCACCACCCCCTTTTGTAAATCGATTTTGGCCACTATAGGTGTGGCAGGGTATACTCAGACATGAGTCCCTTTCTCACTGCTCCATCAGGATTCAAGCAAGCCGGGCCGAAGACGGCTGAAATGCCAGAAACCGGTCCCCGGTAGCTTGTCTCCTTTCTGGTAAAGAATTGGCTTGGTAGTTTAGTCTGCCCTGTTCCCATGATGCACTGGGCCAGGGACAGACTGATTTGCATATAGCCAGGTTCTGAGCTGGGATGGGGCAGTGAGATAAATAACGGTGATGGATCAAGCCCTGATCTTTGGACTGGGTAAGAGTGGTCTGCTCTATTCAGACACTCTGTTCATCACCACCCCCTTTTGTAAATCGATTTTGGCCACTATAGGTGTGGCAGGGTATACTCAGACATGAGTCCCTTTCTCACTGCTCCATCAGGATTCAAGCAAGCCGGGCCGAAGACGGCTGAAATGCCAGAAACCGGTCCCCGGTAGCTTGTCTCCTTTCTGGTAAAGAATTGGCTTGGTAGTTTAGTCTGCCCTGTTCCCATGATGCACTGGGCCAGGGACAGACTGATTTGCATATAGCCAGGTTCTGAGCTGGGATTGGGCAGTGAGATAAATAACGGTGATGGATCAAGCCCTGATCTTTGGACTGGGTAAGAGTGGTCTGCTCTATTCAGACACTATGTTCATCACCACCCCCTTTTGTAAATCGATTTTGGCCACTATAGGTGTGGCAGGGTATACTCAGACATGAGTCCCTTTCTCACTGCTCCATCAGGATTCAAGCAAGCCGGGCCGAAGACGGCTGAAATGCCAGAAACCGGTCCCCGGTAGCTTGTCTCCTTTCTGGTAAAGAATTGGCTTGGTAGTTTAGTCTGCCCTGTTCCCATGATGCACTGGGCCAGGGACAGACTGATTTGCATATAGCCAGGTTCTGAGCTGGGATGGGGCAGTGAGATAAATAACGGTGATGGATCAAGCCCTGATCTTTGGACTGGGTAAGAGTGGTCTGCTCTATTCAGACACTCTGTTCATCACCACCCCCTTTTGTAAATCGATTTTGGCCACTATAGGTGTGGCAGGGTATACTCAGACATGAGTCCCTTTCTCACTGCTCCATCAGGATTCAAGCAAGCCGGGCCGAAGACGGCTGAAATGCCAGAAACCGGTCCCCGGTAGCTTGTCTCCTTTCTGGTAAAGAATTGGCTTGGTAGTTTAGTCTGCCCTGTTCCCATGATGCACTGGGCCAGGGACAGACTGATTTGCATATAGCCAGGTTCTGAGCTGGGATGGGGCAGTGAGATAAATAACGGTGATGGATCAAGCCCTGATCTTTGGACTGGGTAAGAGTGGTCTGCTCTATTCAGACACTCTGTTCATCACCACCCCCTTTTGTAAATCGATTTTGGCCACTATAGGTGTGGCAGGGTATACTCAGACATGAGTCCCTTTCTCACTGCTCCATCAGGATTCAAGCAAGCCGGGCCGAAGATGGCTGAAATGCCAGAAACCGGTCCCCGGTAGCTTGTCTCCTTTCTGGTAAAGAATTGGCTTGGTAGTTTATTCTGCCCTGTTCCCATGATGCACTGGGCCAGGGACAGACTGATTTGCATATAGCCAGGTTCTGAGCTGGGATGGGGCAGTGAGATAAATAACGGTGATGGATCAAGCCCTGATCTTTGGACTGGGTAAGAGTGGTCTGCTCTATTCAGACACTCTGTTCATCACCACCCCCTTTTGTAAATCGATTTTGGCCACTATAGGTGTGGCAGGGTATACTCAGACATGAGTCCCTTTCTCACTGCTCCATCAGGATTCAACGCAGCCGGGCCGAAGACGGCTGAAATGCCAGAAACCGGTCCCCGGTAGCTTGTCTCCTTTCTGGTAAAGAATTGGCTTGGTAGTTTAGTCTGCCCTGTTCCCATGATGCACTGGGCCAGGGACAGACTGATTTGCATATAGCCAGGTTCTGAGCTGGGATGGGGCAGTGAGATAAATAACGGTGATGGATCAAGCCCTGATCTTTGGACTGGGTAAGAGTGGTCTGCTCTATTCAGACACTCTGTTCATCACCACCCCCTTTTGTAAATCGATTTTGGCCACTATAGGTGTGGCAGGGTATACTCAGACATGAGTCCCTTTCTCACTGCTCCATCAGGATTCAAGCAAGCCGGGCCGAAGACGGCTGAAATGCCAGAAACCGGTCCCCGGTAGCTTGTCTCCTTTCTGGTAAAGAATTGGCTTGGTAGTTTAGTCTGCCCTGTTCCCATGATGCACTGGGCCATGGACAGACTGATTTGCATATAGCCAGGTTCTGAGCTGGGATGGGGCAGTGAGATAAATAACGGTGATGGATCAAGCCCTGATCTTTGGACTGGGTAAGAGTGGTCTGCTCTATTCAGACACTCTGTTCATCACCACCCCCTTTTGTAAATCGATTTTGGCCACTATAGGTGTGGCAGGGTATACTCAGACATGAGTCCCTTTCTCACTGCTCCATCAGGATTCAAGCAAGCCGGGCCGAAGACGGCTGAAATGCCAGAAACCGGTCCCCGGTAGCTTGTCTCCTTTCTGGTAAAGAATTGGCTTGGTAGTTTAGTCTGCCCTGTTCCCATGATGCACTGGGCCAGGGACAGACTGATTTGCATATAGCCAGGTTCTGAGCTGGGATGGGGCAGTGAGATAAATAACGGTGATGGATCAAGCCCTGATCTTTGGACTGGGTAAGAGTGGTCTGCTCTATTCAGACACTCTGTTCATCACCACCCCCTTTTGTAATTCGATTTTGGCCACTATAGGTGTGGCAGGGTATACTCAGACATGAGTCCCTTTCTCACTGCTCCATCAGGATTCAAGCAAGCCGGGCCGAAGACGGCTGAAATGCCAGAAACCGGTCCCCGGTAGCTTGTCGCCTTTCTGGTAAAGAATTGGCTTGGTAGTTTAGTCTGCCCTGTTCCCATGATGCACTGGGCCAGGGACAGACTGATTTGCATATAGCCAGGTTCTGAGCTGGGATGGGGCAGTGAGATAAATAACGGTGATGGATCAAGCCCTGATCTTTGGACTGGGTAAGAGTGGTCTGCTCTATTCAGACACTCTGTTCATCACCACCGCCTTTTGTAAATCGATTTTGGCCACTATAGGTGTGGCAGGGTATACTCAGACATGAGTCCCTTTCTCACTGCTCCATCAGGATTCAAGCAAGCCGGGCCGAAGATGGCTGAAATGCCAGAAACCGGTCCCCGGTAGCTTGTCTCCTTTCTGGTAAAGAATTGGCTTGGTAGTTTAGTCTGCCCTGTTCCCATGATGCACTGGGCCAGGGACAGACTGATTTGCATATAGCCAGGTTCTGAGCTGGGATGGGGCAGTGAGATAAATAACGGTGATGGATCAAGCCCTGATCTTTGGACTGGGTAAGAGTGGTCTGCTCTATTCAGACACTCTGTTCATCACCACCCCCTTTTGTAAATCGATTTTGGCCACTATAGGTGTGGCAGGGTATACTCAGACATGAGTCCCTTTCTCACTGCTCCATCAGGATTCAAGCAAGCCGGGCCGAAGACGGCTGAAATGCCAGAAACCGGTCCCCGGTAGCTTGTCTCCTTTCTGGTAAAGAATTGGCTTGGTAGTTTAGTCTGCCCTGTTCCCATGATGCACTGGGCCAGGGACAGACTGATTTGCATATAGCCAGGTTCTGAGCTGGGATGGGGCAGTGAGATAAATAACGGTGATGGATCAAGCCCTGATCTTTGGACTGGGTAAGAGTGGTCTGCTCTATTCAGACACTCTGTTCATCACCACCCCCTTTTGTAAATCGATTTTGGCCACTATAGGTGTGGCAGGGTATACTCAGACATGAGTCCCTTTCTCACTGCTCCATCAGGATTCAAGCAAGCCGGGCCGAAGACGGCTGAAATGCCAGAAACCGGTCCGCGGTAGCTTGTCTCCTTTCTGGTAAAGAATTGGCTTGGTAGTTTAGTCTGCCCTGTTCCCATGATGCACTGGGCCAGGGACAGACTGATTTGCATATAGCCAGGTTCTGAGCTGGGATGGGGCAGTGAGATAAATAACGGTGATGGATCAAGCCCTGATCTTTGGACTGGGTAAGAGTGGTCTGCTCTATTCAGACACTCTGTTCATCACCACCCCCTTTTGTAAATCGATTTTGGCCACTATAGGTGTGGCAGGGTATACTCAGACATGAGTCCCTTTCTCACTGCTCCATCAGGATTCAAGCAAGCCGGGCCGAAGACGGCTGAAATGCCAGAAACCGGTCCCCGGTAGCTTGTCTCCTTTCTGGTAAAGAATTGGCTTGGTAGTTTAGTCTGCCCTGTTCCAATGATGCACTGGGCCAGGGACAGACTGATTTGCATATAGCCAGGTTCTGAGCTGGGATGGGGCAGTGAGATAAATAACAGTGATGGATCAAGCCCTGATCTTTGGACTGGGTAAGAGTGGTCTGCTCTATTCAGACACTCTGTTCATCACCACCCCCTTTTGTAAATCGATTTTGGCCACTATAGGTGTGGCAGGGTATACTCAGACATGAGTCCCTTTCTCACTGCTCCATCAGGATTCAAGCAAGCCGGGCCGAAGACGGCTGAAATGCCAGAAACCGGTCCCCGGTAGCTTGTCTCCTTTCTGGTAAAGAATTGGCTTGGTAGTTTAGTCTGCCCTGTTCCCATGATGCACTGGGCCAGGGACAGACTGATTTGCATATAGCCAGGTTCTGAGCTGGGATGGGGCAGTGAGATAAATAACGGTGATGGATCAAGCCCTGATCTTTGGACTGGGTAAGAGTGGTCTGCTCTATTCAGACACTCTGTTCATCACCACCCCCTTTTGTAAATCGATTTTGGCCACTATAGGTGTGGCAGGGTATACTCAGACATGAGTCCCTTTCTCACTGCTCCATCAGGATTCAAGCAAGCCGGGCCGAAGAAGGCTGAAATGCCAGAAACCGGTCCCCGGTAGCTTGTCTCCTTTCTGGTAAAGAATTGGCTTGGTAGTTTAGTCTGCCCTGTTCCCATGATGCACTGGGCCAGGGACAGACTGATTTGCATATAGCCAGGTTCTGAGCTGGGATGGGGCAGTGAGATAAATAACGGTGATGGATCAAGCCCTGATCTTTGGACTGGGTAAGAGTGGTCTGCTCTATTCAGACACTCTGTTCATCACCACCCCCTTTTGTAAATCGATTTTGGCCACTATAGGTGTGGCAGGGTCTACTCAGACATGAGTCCCTTTCTCACTGCTCCATCAGGATTCAAGCAAGCCGGGCCGAAGACGGCTGAAATGCCAGAAACCGGTCCCCGGTAGCTTGTCTCCTTTCAGGTAAAGAATTGGCTTGGTAGTTTAGTCTGCCCTGTTCCCATGATGCACTGGGCCAGGGACAGACTGATTTGCATATAGCCAGGTTCTGAGCTGGGATGGGGCAGTGAGATAAATAACGGTGATGGATCAAGCCCTGATCTTTGGACTGGGTAAGAGTGGTCTGCTCTATTCAGACACTCTGTTCATCACCACCCCCTTTTGTAAATCGATTTTGGCCACTATAGGTGTGGCAGGGTATACTCAGACATGAGTCCCTTTCTCACTGCTCCATCAGGATTCAAGCAAGCCGGGCCGAAGACGGCTGAAATGCCAGAAACCGGTCCCCGGTAGCTTGTCGCCTTTCTGGTACAGAATTGGCATGGTAGTTTAGTCTGCCCTGTTCCCATGATGCACTGGGCCAGGAACAGACTGATTTGCATATAGCCAGGTTCTGAGCTGGGATGGGGCAGTGAGATAAATAACGGTGATGGATCAAGCCCTGATCTTTGGACTGGGTAAGAGTGGTCTGCTCTATTCAGACACTCTGTTCATCACCACCCCCTTTTGTAAATCGATTTTGGCCACTATAGGTGTGGCAGGGTATACTCAGACATGAGTCCCTTTCTCACTGCTCCATCAGGATTCAAGCAAGCCGGGCCGAAGACGGCTGAAATGCCAGAAACCGGTCCCCGGTAGCTTGTCTCCTTTCTGGTAAAGAATTGGCTTGGTAGTTTAGTCTGCCCTGTTCCCATGATGCACTGGGCCAGGGACAGACTGATTTGCATATAGCCAGGTTCTGAGCTGGGATGGGGCAGTGAGATAAATAACGGTGATGGATCAAGCCCTGATCTTTGGACTGGGTAAGAGTGGTCTGCTCTATTCAGACACTCTGTTCATCACCACCCCCTTTTGTAAATCGATTTTGGCCACTGTAGGTGTGGCAGGGTATACTCAGACATGAGTCCCTTTCTCACTGCTCCATCAGGATTCAAGCAAGCCGGGCCGAAGACGGCTGAAATGCCAGAAACCGGTCCCCGGTAGCTTGTCTCCTTTCTGGTAAAGAATTGGCTTGGTAGTTTAGTCTGCCCTGTTCCCATGATGCACTGGGCCAGGGACAGACTGATTTGCATATAGCCAGGTTCTGAGCTGGGATGGGGCAGTGAGATAAATAACGTGATGGATCAAGCCCTGATCTTTGGACTGGGTAAGAGTGGTCTGCTCTATTCAGACACTCTGTTCATCACCACCCCCTTTTGCAAATCGATTTTGGCCACTATAGGTGTGGCAGGGTATACTCAGACATGAGTCCCTTTCTCACTGCTCCATCAGGATTCAAGCAAGCCGGGCCGAAGACGGCTGAAATGCCAGAAACCGGTCCCCGGTAGCTTGTCTCCTTTCTGGTAAAGAATTGGCTTGGTAGTTTAGTCTGCCCTGTTCCCATGATGCACTGGGCCAGGGACAGACTGATTTGCATATAGCCAGGTTCTGAGCTGGGATGGGGCAGTGAGATAAATAACAGTGATGGATCAAGCCCTGATCTTTGGACTGGGTAAGAGTGGTCTGCTCTATTCAGACACTCTGTTCATCACCACCCCCTTTTGTAAATCGATTTTGGCCACTATAGGTGTGGCAGGGTATACTCAGACATGAGTCCCTTTCTCACTGCTCCATCAGGATTCAAGCAAGCCGGGCCGAAGACGGCTGAAATGCCAGAAACCGGTCCCCGGTAGCTTGTCTCCTTTCTGGTAAAGAATTGGCTTGGTAGTTTAGTCTGCCCTGTTCCCATGATGCACTGGGCCAGGGACAGACTGATTTGCATATAGCCAGGTTCTGAGCTGGGATGGGGCAGTGAGATAAATAACGGTGATGGATCAAGCCCTGATCTTTGGACTGGGTAAGAGTGGTCTGCTCTATTCAGACACTCTGTTCATCACCACCCCCTTTTGTAAATCGATTTTGGCCACTATAGGTGTGGCAGGGTATACTCAGACATGAGTCCCTTTCTCACTGCTCCATCAGGATTCAAGCAAGCCGGGCCGAAGACGGCTGAAATGCCAGAAACCGGTCCCCGGTAGCTTGTCTCCTTTCTGGTAAAGAATTGGCTTGGTAGTTTAGTCTGCCCTGTTCCCATGATGCACTGGGCCAGGGACAGACTGATTTGCATATAGCCAGGTTCTGAGCTGGGATGGGGCAGTGAGATAAATAACAGTGATGGATCAAGCCCTGATCTTTGGACTGGGTAAGAGTGGTCTGCTCTATTCAGACACTCTGTTCATCACCACCCCCTTTTGTAAATCGATTTTGGCCACTATAGGTGTGGCAGGGTATACTCAGACATGAGTCCCTTTCTCACTGCTCCATCAGGATTCAAGCAAGCCGGGCCGAAGAAGGCTGAAATGCCAGAAACCGGTCCCCGGTAGCTTGTCTCCTTTCTGGTAAAGAATTGGCTTGGTAGTTTAGTCTGCCCTGTTCCCATGATGCACTGGGCCAGGGACAGACTGATTTGCATATAGCCAGGTTCTGAGCTGGGATGGGGCAGTGAGATAAATAACGGTGATGGATCAAGCCCTGATCTTTGGACTGGGTAAGAGTGGTCTGCTCTATTCAGACACTCTGTTCATCACCACCCCCTTTTGTAAATCGATTTTGGCCACTATAGGTGTGGCAGCGTATACTCAGACATGAGTCCCTTTCTCACTGCTCCATCAGGATTCAAGCAAGCCGGGCCGAAGACGGCTGAAATGCCAGAAACCGGTCCCCGGTAGCTTGTCTCCTTTCTGGTAAAGAATTGGCTTGGTAGTTTAGTCTGCCCTGTTCCCATGATGCACTGGGCCAGGGACAGACTGATTTGCATATAGCCAGGTTCTGAGCTGGGATGGGGCAGTGAGATAAATAACGGTGATGGATCAAGCCCCGATCTTTGGACTGGGTAAGAGTGGTCTGCTCTATTCAGACACTCTGTTCATCACCACCCCCTTTTGTAAATCGATTTTGGCCACTATAGGTGTGGCAGGGTATACTCAGACATGAGTCCCTTTCTCACTGCTCCATCAGGATTCAAGCAAGCCGGGCCGAAGACGGCTGAAATGCCAGAAACCGGTCCCCGGTAGCTTGTCGCCTTTCTGGTACAGAATTGGCATGGTAGTTTAGTCTGCCCTGTTCCCATGATGCACTGGGCCAGGAACAGACTGATTTGCATATAGCCAGGTTCTGAGCTGGGATGGGGCAGTGAGATAAATAACGGTGATGGATCAAGCCCTGATCTTTGGACTGGGTAAGAGTGGTCTGCTCTATTCAGACACTCTGTTCATCACCACCCCCTTTTGTAAATCGATTTTGGCCACTATAGGTGTGGCAGGGTATACTCAGACATGAGTCCCTTTCTCACTGCTCCATCAGGATTCAAGCAAGCCGGGCCGAAGACGGCTGAAATGCCAGAAACCGGTCCCCGGTAGCTTGTCTCCTTTCTGGTAAAGAATTGGCTTGGTAGTTTAGTCTGCCCTGTTCCCATGATGCACTGGGCCAGGTACAGACTGATTTGCATATAGCCAGGTTCTGAGCTGGGATGGGGCAGTGAGATAAATAACGGTGATGGATCAAGCCCTGATCTTTGGACTGGGTAAGAGTGGTCTGCTCTATTCAGACACTCTGTTCATCACCACCCCCTTTTGTAAATCGATTTTGGCCACTATAGGTGTGGCAGGGTATACTCAGACATGAGTCCCTTTCTCACTGCTCCATCAGGATTCAAGCAAGCCGGGCCGAAGACGGCTGAAATGCCAGAAACCGGTCCCCGGTAGCTTGTCTCCTTTCTGGTAAAGAATTGGCTTGGTAGTTTAGTCTGCCCTGTTCCCATGATGCACTGGGCCAGGGACAGACTGATTTGCATATAGCCAGGTTCTGAGCTGGGATGGGGCAGTGAGATAAATAACGTGATGGATCAAGCCCTGATCTTTGGACTGGGTAAGAGTGGTCTGCTCTATTCAGACACTCTGTTCATCACCACCCCCTTTTGCAAATCGATTTTGGCCACTATAGGTGTGGCAGGGTATACTCAGACATGAGTCCCTTTCTCACTGCTCCATCAGGATTCAAGCAAGCCGGGCCGAAGACGGCTGAAATGCCAGAAACCGGTCCCCGGTAGCTTGTCTCCTTTCTGGTAAAGAATTGGCTTGGTAGTTTAGTCTGCCCTGTTCCCATGATGCACTGGGCCAGGGACAGACTGATTTGCATATAGCCAGGTTCTGAGCTGGGATGGGGCAGTGAGATAAATAACAGTGATGGATCAAGCCCTGATCTTTGGACTGGGTAAGAGTGGTCTGCTCTATTCAGACACTCTGTTCATCACCACCCCCTTTTGTAAATCGATTTTGGCCACTATAGGTGTGGCAGGGTATACTCAGACATGAGTCCCTTTCTCACTGCTCCATCAGGATTCAAGCAAGCCGGGCCGAAGACGGCTGAAATGCCAGAAACCGGTCCCCGGTAGCTTGTCTCCTTTCTGGTAAAGAATTGGCTTGGTAGTTTAGTCTGCCCTGTTCCCATGATGCACTGGGCCAGGGACAGACTGATTTGCATATAGCCAGGTTCTGAGCTGGGATGGGGCAGTGAGATAAATAACGGTGATGGATCAAGCCCTGATCTTTGGACTGGGTAAGAGTGGTCTGCTCTATTCAGACACTCTGTTCATCACCACCCCCTTTTGTAAATCGATTTTGGCCACTATAGGTGTGGCAGGGTATACTCAGACATGAGTCCCTTTCTCACTGCTCCATCAGGATTCAAGCAAGCCGGGCCGAAGAAGGCTGAAATGCCAGAAACCGGTCCCCGGTAGCTTGTCTCCTTTCTGGTAAAGAATTGGCTTGGTAGTTTAGTCTGCCCTGTTCCCATGATGCACTGGGCCAGGGACAGACTGATTTGCATATAGCCAGGTTCTGAGCTGGGATGGGGCAGTGAGATAAATAACGGTGATGGATCAAGCCCTGATCTTTGGACTGGGTAAGAGTGGTCTGCTCTATTCAGACACTCTGTTCATCACCACCCCCTTTTGTAAATCGATTTTGGCCACTATAGGTGTGGCAGGGTATACTCAGACATGAGTCCCTTTCTCACTGCTCCATCAGGATTCAAGCAAGCCGGGCCGAAGACGGCTGAAATGCCAGAAACCGGTCCCCGGTAGCTTGTCTCCTTTCTGGTAAAGAATTGGCTTGGTAGTTTAGTCTGCCCTGTTCCCATGATGCACTGGGCCAGGGACAGACTGATTTGCATATAGCCAGGTTCTGAGCTGGGATGGGGCAGTGAGATAAATAACGGTGATGGATCAAGCCCTGATCTTTGGACTGGGTAAGAGTGGTATGCTCTATTCAGACACTCTGTTCATCACCACCCCCTTTTGTAAATCGATTTTGGCCACTATAGGTGTGGCAGGGTATACTCAGACATGAGTCCCTTTCTCACTGCTCCATCAGGATTCAAGCAAGCCGGGCCGAAGACGGCTGAAATGCCAGAAACCGGTCCCCGGTAGCTTGTCGCCTTTCTGGTACAGAATTGGCATGGTAGTTTAGTCTGCCCTGTTCCCATGATGCACTGGGCCAGGAACAGACTGATTTGCATATAGCCAGGTTCTGAGCTGGGATGGGGCAGTGAGATAAATAACGGTGATGGATCAAGCCCTGATCTTTGGACTGGGTAAGAGTGGTCTGCTCTATTCAGACACTCTGTTCATCACCACCCCCTTTTGTAAATCGATTTTGGCCACTATAGGTGTGGCAGGGTATACTCAGACATGAGTCCCTTTCTCACTGCTCCATCAGGATTCAAGCAAGCCGGGCCGAAGACGGCTGAAATGCCAGAAACCGGTCCCCGGTAGCTTGTCTCCTTTCTGGTAAAGAATTGGCTTGGTAGTTTAGTCTGCCCTGTTCCCATGATGCACTGGGCCAGGGACAGACTGATTTGCATATAGCCAGGTTCTGAGCTGGGATGGGGCAGTGAGATAAATAACGGTGATGGATCAAGCCCTGATCTTTGGACTGGGTAAGAGTGGTCTGCTCTATTCAGACACTCTGTTCATCACCACCCCCTTTTGTAAATCGATTTTGGCCACTATAGGTGTGGCAGGGTATACTCAGACATGAGTCCCTTTCTCACTGCTCCATCAGGATTCAAGCAAGCCGGGCCGAAGACGGCTGAAATGCCAGAAACCGGTCCCCGGTAGCTTGTCTCCTTTCTGGTAAAGAATTGGCTTGGTAGTTTAGTCTGCCCTGTTCCCATGATGCACTGGGCCAGGGACAGACTGATTTGCATATAGCCAGGTTCTGAGCTGGGATGGGGCAGTGAGATAAATAACGGTGATGGATCAAGCCCTGATCTTTGGACTGGGTAAGAGTGGTCTGCTCTATTCAGACACTCTGTTCATCACCACCCCCTTTTGTAAATCGATTTTGGCCACTATAGGTGTGGCAGGGTATACTCAGACATGAGTCCCTTTCTCACTGCTCCATCAGGATTCAAGCAAGCCGGGCCGAAGACGGCTGAAATGCCAGAAACCGGTCCCCGGTAGCTTGTCTCCTTTCTGGTAAAGAATTGGCTTGGTAGTTTAGTCTGCCCTGTTCCCATGATGCACTGGGCCAGGGACAGACTGATTTGCATATAGCCAGGTTCTGAGCTGGGATGGGGCAGTGAGATAAATAACGTGATGGATCAAGCCCTGATCTTTGGACTGGGTAAGAGTGGTCTGCTCTATTCAGACACTCTGTTCATCACCACCCCCTTTTGCAAATCGATTTTGGCCACTATAGGTGTGGCAGGGTATACTCAGACATGAGTCCCTTTCTCACTGCTCCATCAGGATTCAAGCAAGCCGGGCCGAAGACGGCTGAAATGCCAGAAACCGGTCCCCGGTAGCTTGTCTCCTTTCTGGTAAAGAATTGGCTTGGTAGTTTAGTCTGCCCTGTTCCCATGATGCACTGGGCCAGGGACAGACTGATTTGCATATAGCCAGGTTCTGAGCTGGGATGGGGCAGTGAGATAAATAACAGTGATGGATCAAGCCCTGATCTTTGGACTGGGTAAGAGTGGTCTGCTCTATTCAGACACTCTGTTCATCACCACCCCCTTTTGTAAATCGATTTTGGCCACTATAGGTGTGGCAGGGTATACTCAGACATGAGTCCCTTTCTCACTGCTCCATCAGGATTCAAGCAAGCCGGGCCGAAGACGGCTGAAATGCCAGAAACCGGTCCCCGGTAGCTTGTCTCCTTTCTGGTAAAGAATTGGCTTGGTAGTTTAGTCTGCCCTGTTCCCATGATGCACTGGGCCAGGGACAGACTGATTTGCATATAGCCTGGTTCTGAGCTGGGATGGGGCAGTGAGATAAATAACGGTGATGGATCAAGCCCTGATCTTTGGACTGGGTAAGAGTGGTCTGCTCTATTCAGACACTCTGTTCATCACCACCCCCTTTTGTAAATCGATTTTGGCCACTATAGGTGTGGCAGGGTATACTCAGACATGAGTCCCTTTCTCACTGCTCCATCAGGATTCAAGCAAGCCGGGCCGAAGAAGGCTGAAATGCCAGAAACCGGTCCCCGGTAGCTTGTCTCCTTTCTGGTAAAGAATTGGCTTGGTAGTTTAGTCTGCCCTGTTCCCATGATGCACTGGGCCAGGGACAGACTGATTTGCATATAGCCAGGTTCTGAGCTGGGATGGGGCAGTGAGATAAATAACGGTGATGGATCAAGCCCTGATCTTTGGACTGGGTAAGAGTGGTCTGCTCTATTCAGACACTCTGTTCATCACCACCCCCTTTTGTAAATCGATTTTGGCCACTATAGGTGTGGCAGGGTATACTCAGACATGAGTCCCTTTCTCACTGCTCCATCAGGATTCAAGCAAGCCGGGCCGAAGACGGCTGAAATGCCAGAAACCGGTCCCCGGTAGCTTGTCTCCTTTCTGGTAAAGAATTGGCTTGGTAGTTTAGTCTGCCCTGTTCCCATGATGCACTGGGCCAGGGACAGACTGATTTGCATATAGCCAGGTTCTGAGCTGGGATGGGGCAGTGAGATAAATAACGGTGATGGATCAAGCCCTGATCTTTGGACTGGGTAAGAGTGGTCTGCTCTATTCAGACACTCTGTTCATCACCACCCCCTTTTGTAAATCGATTTTGGCCACTATAGGTGTGGCAGGGTATACTCAGACATGAGTCCCTTTCTCACTGCTCCATCAGGATTCAAGCAAGCCGGGCCGAAGACGGCTGAAATGCCAGAAACCGGTCCCCGGTAGCTTGTCGCCTTTCTGGTACAGAATTGGCATGGTAGTTTAGTCTGCCCTGTTCCCATGATGCACTGGGCCAGGAACAGACTGATTTGCATATAGCCAGGTTCTGAGCTGGGATGGGGCAGTGAGATAAATAACGGTGATGGATCAAGCCCTGATCTTTGGACTGGGTAAGAGTGGTCTGCTCTATTCAGACACTCTGTTCATCACCACCCCCTTTTGTAAATCGATTATGGCCACTATAGGTGTGGCAGGGTATACTCAGACATGAGTCCCTTTCTCACTGCTCCATCAGGATTCAAGCAAGCCGGGCCGAAGACGGCTGAAATGCCAGAAACCGGTCCCCGGTAGCTTGTCTCCTTTCTGGTAAAGAATTGGCTTGGTAGTTTAGTCTGCCCTGTTCCCATGATGCACTGGGCCAGGGACAGACTGATTTGCATATAGCCAGGTTCTGAGCTGGGATGGGGCAGTGAGATAAATAACGGTGATGGATCAAGCCCTGATCTTTGGACTGGGTAAGAGTGGTCTGCTCTATTCAGACACTCTGTTCATCACCACCCCCTTTTGTAAATCGATTTTGGCCACTGTAGGTGTGGCAGGGTATACTCAGACATGAGTCCCTTTCTCACTGCTCCATCAGGATTCAAGCAAGCCGGGCCGAAGACGGCTGAAATGCCAGAAACCGGTCCCCGGTAGCTTGTCTCCTTTCTGGTAAAGAATTGGCTTGGTAGTTTAGTCTGCCCTGTTCCCATGATGCACTGGGCCAGGGACAGACTGATTTGCATATAGCCAGGTTCTGAGCTGGGATGGGGCAGTGAGATAAATAACGTGATGGATCAAGCCCTGATCTTTGGACTGGGTAAGAGTGGTCTGCTCTATTCAGACACTCTGTTCATCACCACCCCCTTTTGCAAATCGATTTTGGCCACTATAGGTGTGGCAGGGTATACTCAGACATGAGTCCCTTTCTCACTGCTCCATCAGGATTCAAGCAAGCCGGGCCGAAGACGGCTGAAATGCCAGAAACCGGTCCCCGGTAGCTTGTCTCCTTTCTGGTAAAGAATTGGCTTGGTAGTTTAGTCTGCCCTGTTCCCATGATGCACTGGGCCAGGGACAGACTGATTTGCATATAGCCAGGTTCTGAGCTGGGATGGGGCAGTGAGATAAATAACAGTGATGGATCAAGCCCTGATCTTTGGACTGGGTAAGAGTGGTCTGCTCTATTCAGACACTCTGTTCATCACCACCCCCTTTTGTAAATCGATTTTGGCCACTATAGGTGTGGCAGGGTATACTCAGACATGAGTCCCTTTCTCACTGCTCCATCAGGATTCAAGCAAGCCGGGCCGAAGACGGCTGAAATGCCAGAAACCGGTCCCCGGTAGCTTGTCTCCTTTCTGGTAAAGAATTGGCTTGGTAGTTTAGTCTGCCCTGTTCCCATGATGCACTGGGCCAGGGACAGACTGATTTGCATATAGCCAGGTTCTGAGCTGGGATGGGGCAGTGAGATAAATAACGGTGATGGATCAAGCCCTGATCTTTGGACTGGGTAAGAGTGGTCTGCTCTATTCAGACACTCTGTTCATCACCACCCCCTTTTGTAAATCGATTTTGGCCACTATAGGTGTGGCAGGGTATACTCAGACATGAGTCCCTTTCTCACTGCTCCATCAGGATTCAAGCAAGCCGGGCCGAAGACGGCTGAAATGCCAGAAACCGGTCCCCGGTAGCTTGTCTCCTTTCTGGTAAAGAATTGGCTTGGTAGTTTAGTCTGCCCTGTTCCCATGATGCACTGGGCCAGGGACAGACTGATTTGCATATAGCCAGGTTCTGAGCTGGGATGGGGCAGTGAGATAAATAACGGTGATGGATCAAGCCCTGATCTTTGGACTGGGTAAGAGTGGTCTGCTCTATTCAGACACTCTGTTCATCACCACCCCCTTTTGTAAATCGATTTTGGCCACTGTAGGTGTGGCAGGGTATACTCAGACATGAGTCCCTTTCTCACTGCTCCATCAGGATTCAAGCAAGCCGGGCCGAAGACGGCTGAAATGCCAGAAACCGGTCCCCGGTAGCTTGTCTCCTTTCTGGTAAAGAATTGGCTTGGTAGTTTAGTCTGCCCTGTTCCCATGATGCACTGGGCCAGGGACAGACTGATTTGCATATAGCCAGGTTCTGAGCTGGGATGGGGCAGTGAGATAAATAACGTGATGGATCAAGCCCTGATCTTTGGACTGGGTAAGAGTGGTCTGCTCTATTCAGACACTCTGTTCATCACCACCCCCTTTTGCAAATCGATTTTGGCCACTATAGGTGTGGCAGGGTATACTCAGACATGAGTCCCTTTCTCACTGCTCCATCAGGATTCAAGCAAGCCGGGCCGAAGACGGCTGAAATGCCAGAAACCGGTCCCCGGTAGCTTGTCTCCTTTCTGGTAAAGAATTGGCTTGGTAGTTTAGTCTGCCCTGTTCCCATGATGCACTGGGCCAGGGACAGACTGATTTGCATATAGCCAGGTTCTGAGCTGGGATGGGGCAGTGAGATAAATAACAGTGATGGATCAAGCCCTGATCTTTGGACTGGGTAAGAGTGGTCTGCTCTATTCAGACACTCTGTTCATCACCACCCCCTTTTGTAAATCGATTTTGGCCACTATAGGTGTGGCAGGGTATACTCAGACATGAGTCCCTTTCTCACTGCTCCATCAGGATTCAAGCAAGCCGGGCCGAAGACAGCTGAAATGCCAGAAACCGGTCCCCGGTAGCTTGTCTCCTTTCTGGTAAAGAATTGGCTTGGTAGTTTAGTCTGCCCTGTTCCCATGATGCACTGGGCCAGGGACAGACTGATTTGCATATAGCCAGGTTCTGAGCTGGGATGGGGCAGTGAGATAAATAACGGTGATGGATCAAGCCCTGATCTTTGGACTGGGTAAGAGTGGTCTGCTCTATTCAGACACTCTGTTCATCACCACCCCCTTTTGTAAATCGATTTTGGCCACTATAGGTGTGGCAGGGTATACTCAGACATGAGTCCCTTTCTCACTGCTCCATCAGGATTCAAGCAAGCCGGGCCGAAGACGGCTGAAATGCCAGAAACCGGTCCCCGGTAGCTTGTCTCCTTTCTGGTAAAGAATTGGCTTGGTAGTTTAGTCTGCCCTGTTCCCATGATGCACTGGGCCAGGGACAGACTGATTTGCATATAGCCAGGTTCTGAGCTGGGATGGGGCAGTGAGATAAATAACGGTGATGGATCAAGCCCTGATCTTTGGACTGGGTAAGAGTGGTCTGCTCTATTCAGACACTCTGTTCATCACCACCCCCTTTTGTAAATCGATTTTGGCCACTATAGGTGTGGCAGGGTATACTCAGACATGAGTCCCTTTCTCACTGCTCCATCAGGATTCAAGCAAGCCGGGCCGAAGAAGGCTGAAATGCCAGAAACCGGTCCCCGGTAGCTTGTCTCCTTTCTGGTAAAGAATTGGCTTGGTAGTTTAGTCTGCCCTGTTCCCATGATGCACTGGGCCAGGGACAGACTGATTTGCATATAGCCAGGTTCTGAGCTGGGATGGGGCAGTGAGATAAATAACGGTGATGGATCAAGCCCTGATCTTTGGACTGGGTAAGAGTGGTCTGCTCTATTCAGACACTCTGTTCATCACCACCCCCTTTTGTAAATCGATTTTGGCCACTATAGGTGTGGCAGGGTATACTCAGACATGAGTCCCTTTCTCACTGCTCCATCAGGATTCAAGCAAGCCGGGCCGAAGACGGCTGAAATGCCAGAAACCGGTCCCCGGTAGCTTGTCTCCTTTCTGGTAAAGAATTGGCTTGGTAGTTTAGTCTGCCCTGTTCCCATGATGCACTGGGCCAGGGACAGACTGATTTGCATATAGCCAGGTTCTGAGCTGGGATGGGGCAGTGAGATAAATAACGGTGATGGATCAAGCCCCGATCTTTGGACTGGGTAAGAGTGGTCTGCTCTATTCAGACACTCTGTTCATCACCACCCCCTTTTGTAAATCGATTTTGGCCACTATAGGTGTGGCAGGGTATACTCAGACATGAGTCCCTTTCTCACTGCTCCATCAGGATTCAAGCAAGCCGGGCCGAAGACGGCTGAAATGCCAGAAACCGGTCCCCGGTAGCTTGTCGCCTTTCTGGTACAGAATTGGCATGGTAGTTTAGTCTGCCCTGTTCCCATGATGCACTGGGCCAGGAACAGACTGATTTGCATATAGCCAGGTTCTGAGCTGGGATGGGGCAGTGAGATAAATAACGGTGATGGATCAAGCCCTGATCTTTGGACTGGGTAAGAGTGGTCTGCTCTATTCAGACACTCTGTTCATCACCACCCCCTTTTGTAAATCGATTTTGGCCACTATAGGTGTGGCAGGGTATACTCAGACATGAGTCCCTTTCTCACTGCTCCATCAGGATTCAAGCAAGCCGGGCCGAAGACGGCTGAAATGCCAGAAACCGGTCCCCGGTAGCTTGTCTCCTTTCTGGTAAAGAATTGGCTTGGTAGTTTAGTCTGCCCTGTTCCCATGATGCACTGGGCCAGGGACAGACTGATTTGCATATAGCCAGGTTCTGAGCTGGGATGGGGCAGTGAGATAAATAACGGTGATGGATCAAGCCCTGATCTTTGGACTGGGTAAGAGTGGTCTGCTCTATTCAGACACTCTGTTCATCACCACCCCCTTTTGTAAATCGATTTTGGCCACTATAGGTGTGGCAGGGTATACTCAGACATGAGTCCCTTTCTCACTGCTCCATCAGGATTCAAGCAAGCCGGGCCGAAGACGGCTGAAATGCCAGAAACCGGTCCCCGGTAGCTTGTCTCCTTTCTGGTAAAGAATTGGCTTGGTAGTTTAGTCTGCCCTGTTCCCATGATGCACTGGGCCAGGGACAGACTGATTTGCATATAGCCAGGTTCTGAGCTGGGATGGGGCAGTGAGATAAATAACGTGATGGATCAAGCCCTGATCTTTGGACTGGGTAAGAGTGGTCTGCTCTATTCAGACACTCTGTTCATCACCACCCCCTTTTGCAAATCGATTTTGGCCACTATAGGTGTGGCAGGGTATACTCAGACATGAGTCCCTTTCTCACTGCTCCATCAGGATTCAAGCAAGCCGGGCCGAAGACGGCTGAAATGCCAGAAACCGGTCCCCGGTAGCTTGTCTCCTTTCTGGTAAAGAATTGGCTTGGTAGTTTAGTCTGCCCTGTTCCCATGATGCACTGGGCCAGGGACAGACTGATTTGCATATAGCCAGGTTCTGAGCTGGGATGGGGCAGTGAGATAAATAACAGTGATGGATCAAGCCCTGATCTTTGGACTGGGTAAGAGTGGTCTGCTCTATTCAGACACTCTGTTCATCACCACCCCCTTTTGTAAATCGATTTTGGCCACTATAGGTGTGGCAGGGTATACTCAGACATGAGTCCCTTTCTCACTGCTCCATCAGGATTCAAGCAAGCCGGGCCGAAGATGGCTGAAATGCCAGAAACCGGTCCCCGGTAGCTTGTCTCCTTTCTGGTAAAGAATTGGCTTGGTAGTTTAGTCTGCCCTGTTCCCATGATGCACTGGGCCAGGGATAGACTGATTTGCATATAGCCAGGTTCTGAGCTGGGATGGGGCAGTGAGATAAATAACGGTGATGGATCAAGACCTGATCTTTGGACTGGGTAAGAGTGGTCTGCTCTATTCAGACACTCTGTTCATCACCACCCCCTTTTGTAAATCGATTTTGGCCACTATAGGTGTGGCAGGGTATACTCAGACATGAGTCCCTTTCTCACTGCTCCATCAGGATTCAAGCAAGCCGGGCCGAAGAAGGCTGAAATGCCAGAAACCGGTCCCCGGTAGCTTGTCTCCTTTCTGGTAAAGAATTGGCTTGGTAGTTTAGTCTGCCCTGTTCCCATGATGCACTGGGCCAGGGACAGACTGATTTGCATATAGCCAGGTTCTGAGCTGGGATGGGGCAGTGAGATAAATAACGGTGATGGATCAAGCCCTGATCTTTGGACTGGGTAAGAGTGGTCTGCTCTATTCAGACACTCTGTTCATCACCACCCCCTTTTGTAAATCGATTTTGGCCACTATAGGTGTGGCAGGGTATACTCAGACATGAGTCCCTTTCTCACTGCTCCATCAGGATTCAAGCAAGCCGGGCCGAAGACGGCTGAAATGCCAGAAACCGGTCCCCGGTAGCTTGTCTCCTTTCTGGTAAAGAATTGGCTTGGTAGTTTATTCTGCCCTGTTCCCATGATGCACTGGGCCAGGGACAGACTGATTTGCATATAGCCAGGTTCTGAGCTGGGATGGGGCAGTGAGATAAATAACGGTGATGGATCAAGCCCTGATCTTTGGACTGGGTAAGAGTGGTCTGCTCTATTCAGACACTCTGTTCATCACCACCCCCTTTTGTAAATCGATTTTGGCCACTATAGGTGTGGCAGGGTATACTCAGACATGAGTCCCTTTCTCACTGCTCCATCAGGATTCAAGCAAGCCGGGCCGAAGACGGCTGAAATGCCAGAAACCGGTCCCCGGTAGCTTGTCGCCTTTCTGGTACAGAATTGGCATGGTAGTTTAGTCTGCCCTGTTCCCATGATGCACTGGGCCAGGAACAGACTGATTTGCATATAGCCAGGTTCTGAGCTGGGATGGGGCAGTGAGATAAATAACGGTGATGGATCAAGCCCTGATCTTTGGACTGGGTAAGAGTGGTCTGCTCTATTCAGACACTCTGTTCATCACCACCCCCTTTTGTAAATCGATTTTGGCCACTATAGGTGTGGCAGGGTATACTCAGACATGAGTCCCTTTCTCACTGCTCCATCAGGATTCAAGCAAGCCGGGCCGAAGAAGGCTGAAATGCCAGAAACCGGTCCCCGGTAGCTTGTCTCCTTTCTGGTAAAGAATTGGCTTGGTAGTTTAGTCTGCCCTGTTCCCATGATGCACTGGGCCAGGGACAGACTGATTTGCATATAGCCAGGTTCTGAGCTGGGATGGGGCAGTGAGATAAATAACGGTGATGGATCAAGCCCTGATCTTTGGACTGGGTAAGAGTGGTCTGCTCTATTCAGACACTCTGTTCATCACCACCCCCTTTTGTAAATCGATTTTGGCCACTATAGGTGTGGCAGGGTATACTCAGACATGAGTCCCTTTCTCACTGCTCCATCAGGATTCAAGCAAGCCGGGCCGAAGACGGCTGAAATGCCAGAAACCGGTCCCCGGTAGCTTGTCTCCTTTCTGGTAAAGAATTGGCTTGGTAGTTTAGTCTGCCCTGTTCCCATGATGCACTGGGCCAGGGACAGACTGATTTGCATATAGCCAGGTTCTGAGCTGGGATGGGGCAGTGAGATAAATAACGGTGATGGATCAAGCCCTGATCTTTGGACTGGGTAAGAGTGGTCTGCTCTATTCAGACACTCTGTTCATCACCACCCCCTTTTGTAAATCGATTTTGGCCACTATAGGTGTGGCAGGGTATACTCAGACATGAGTCCCTTTCTCACTGCTCCATCAGGATTCAAGCAAGCCGGGCCGAAGACGGCTGAAATGCCAGAAACCGGTCCCCGGTAGCTTGTCGCCTTTCTGGTACAGAATTGGCATGGTAGTTTAGTCTGCCCTGTTCCCATGATGCACTGGGCCAGGAACAGACTGATTTGCATATAGCCAGGTTCTGAGCTGGGATGGGGCAGTGAGATAAATAACGGTGATGGATCAAGCCCTGATCTTTGGACTGGGTAAGAGTGGTCTGCTCTATTCAGACACTCTGTTCATCACCACCCCCTTTTGTAAATCGATTTTGGCCACTATAGGTGTGGCAGGGTATACTCAGACATGAGTCCCTTTCTCACTGCTCCATCAGGATTCAAGCAAGCCGGGCCGAAGACGGCTGAAATGCCAGAAACCGGTCCCCGGTAGCTTGTCTCCTTTCTGGTAAAGAATTGGCTTGGTAGTTTAGTCTGCCCTGTTCCCATGATGCACTGGGCCAGGGACAGACTGATTTGCATATAGCCAGGTTCTGAGCTGGGATGGGGCAGTGAGATAAATAACGGTGATGGATCAAGCCCTGATCTTTGGACTGGGTAAGAGTGGTCTGCTCTATTCAGACACTCTGTTCATCACCACCCCCTTTTGTAAATCGATTTTGGCCACTGTAGGTGTGGCAGGGTATACTCAGACATGAGTCCCTTTCTCACTGCTCCATCAGGATTCAAGCAAGCCGGGCCGAAGACGGCTGAAATGCCAGAAACCGGTCCCCGGTAGCTTGTCTCCTTTCTGGTAAAGAATTGGCTTGGTAGTTTAGTCTGCCCTGTTCCCATGATGCACTGGGCCAGGGACAGACTGATTTGCATATAGCCAGGTTCTGAGCTGGGATGGGGCAGTGAGATAAATAACGTGATGGATCAAGCCCTGATCTTTGGACTGGGTAAGAGTGGTCTGCTCTATTCAGACACTCTGTTCATCACCACCCCCTTTTGCAAATCGATTTTGGCCACTATAGGTGTGGCAGGGTATACTCAGACATGAGTCCCTTTCTCACTGCTCCATCAGGATTCAAGCAAGCCGGGCCGAAGACGGCTGAAATGCCAGAAACCGGTCCCCGGTAGCTTGTCTCCTTTCTGGTAAAGAATTGGCTTGGTAGTTTAGTCTGCCCTGTTCCCATAATGCACTGGGCCAGGGACAGACTGATTTGCATATAGCCAGGTTCTGAGCTGGGATGGGGCAGTGAGATAAATAACAGTGATGGATCAAGCCCTGATCTTTGGACTGGGTAAGAGTGGTCTGCTCTATTCAGACACTCTGTTCATCACCACCCCCTTTTGTAAATCGATTTTGGCCACTATAGGTGTGGCAGGGTATACTCAGACATGAGTCCCTTTCTCACTGCTCCATCAGGATTCAAGCAAGCCGGGCCGAAGACGGCTGAAATGCCAGAAACCGGTCCCCGGTAGCTTGTCTCCTTTCTGGTAAAGAATTGGCTTGGTAGTTTAGTCTGCCCTGT
Organism: Lissotriton vulgaris; assembly: GCF_964263255.1. Taxonomy (NCBI): domain Eukaryota; kingdom Metazoa; phylum Chordata; class Amphibia; order Caudata; family Salamandridae; genus Lissotriton; species Lissotriton vulgaris. The sequence continues at coordinate 2,096,785,079 of NC_141685.1, read as the reverse complement.
TCCCATGATGCACTGGGCCAGGGACAGACTGATTTGCATATAGCCAGGTTCTGAGCTGGGATGGGGCAGTGAGATAAATAACGGTGATGGATCAAGCCCTGATCTTTGGACTGGGTAAGAGTGGTCTGCTCTATTCAGACACTCTGTTCATCACCACCCCCTTTTGTAAATCGATTTTGGCCACTATAGGTGTGGCAGGGTATACTCAGACATGAGTCCCTTTCTCACTGCTCCATCAGGATTCAAGCAAGCCGGGCCGAAGACGGCTGAAATGCCAGAAACCGGTCCCCGGTAGCTTGTCTCCTTTCTGGTAAAGAATTGGCTTGGTAGTTTAGTCTGCCCTGTTCCCATGATGCACTGGGCCAGGGACAGACTGATTTGCATATAGCCAGGTTCTGAGCTGGGATGGGGCAGTGAGATAAATAACAGTGATGGATCAAGCCCTGATCTTTGGACTGGGTAAGAGTGGTCTGCTCTATTCAGACACTCTGTTCATCACCACCCCCTTTTGTAAATCGATTTTGGCCACTGTAGGTGTGGCAGGGTATACTCAGACATGAGTCCCTTTCTCACTGCTCCATCAGGATTCAAGCAAGCCGGGCCGAAGACGGCTGAAATGCCAGAAACCGGTCCCCGGTAGCTTGTCTCCTTTCTGGTAAAGAATTGGCTTGGTAGTTTAGTCTGCCCTGTTCCCATGATGCACTGGGCCAGGGACAGACTGATTTGCATATAGCCAGGTTCTGAGCTGGGATGGGGCAGTGAGATAAATAACGTGATGGATCAAGCCCTGATCTTTGGACTGGGTAAGAGTGGTCTGCTCTATTCAGACACTCTGTTCATCACCACCCCCTTTTGCAAATCGATTTTGGCCACTATAGGTGTGGCAGGGTATACTCAGACATGAGTCCCTTTCTCACTGCTCCATCAGGATTCAAGCAAGCCGGGCCGAAGACGGCTGAAATGCCAGAAACCGGTCCCCGGTAGCTTGTCTCCTTTCTGGTAAAGAATTGGCTTGGTAGTTTAGTCTGCCCTGTTCCCATGATGCACTGGGCCAGGGACAGACTGATTTGCATATAGCCAGGTTCTGAGCTGGGATGGGGCAGTGAGATAAATAACAGTGATGGATCAAGCCCTGATCTTTGGACTGGGTAAGAGTGGTCTGCTCTATTCAGACACTCTGTTCATCACCACCCCCTTTTGTAAATCGATTTTGGCCACTATAGGTGTGGCAGGGTATACTCAGACATGAGTCCCTTTCTCACTGCTCCATCAGGATTCAAGCAAGCCGGGCCGAAGACAGCTGAAATGCCAGAAACCGGTCCCCGGTAGCTTGTCTCCTTTCTGGTAAAGAATTGGCTTGGTAGTTTAGTCTGCCCTGTTCCCATGATGCACTGGGCCAGGGACAGACTGATTTGCATATAGCCAGGTTCTGAGCTGGGATGGGGCAGTGAGATAAATAACGGTGATGGATCAAGCCCTGATCTTTGGACTGGGTAAGAGTGGTCTGCTCTATTCAGACACTCTGTTCATCACCACCCCCTTTTGTAAATCGATTTTGGCCACTATAGGTGTGGCAGGGTATACTCAGACATGAGTCCCTTTCTCACTGCTCCATCAGGATTCAAGCAAGCCGGGCCGAAGACGGCTGAAATGCCAGAAACCGGTCCCCGGTAGCTTGTCTCCTTTCTGGTAAAGAATTGGCTTGGTAGTTTAGTCTGCCCTGTTCCCATGATGCACTGGGCCAGGGACAGACTGATTTGCATATAGCCAGGTTCTGAGCTGGGATGGGGCAGTGAGATAAATAACGGTGATGGATCAAGCCCTGATCTTTGGACTGGGTAAGAGTGGTCTGCTCTATTCAGACACTCTGTTCATCACCACCCCCTTTTGTAAATCGATTTTGGCCACTATAGGTGTGGCAGGGTATACTCAGACATGAGTCCCTTTCTCACTGCTCCATCAGGATTCAAGCAAGCCGGGCCGAAGAAGGCTGAAATGCCAGAAACCGGTCCCCGGTAGCTTGTCTCCTTTCTGGTAAAGAATTGGCTTGGTAGTTTAGTCTGCCCTGTTCCCATGATGCACTGGGCCAGGGACAGACTGATTTGCATATAGCCAGGTTCTGAGCTGGGATGGGGCAGTGAGATAAATAACGGTGATGGATCAAGCCCTGATCTTTGGACTGGGTAAGAGTGGTCTGCTCTATTCAGACACTCTGTTCATCACCACCCCCTTTTGTAAATCGATTTTGGCCACTATAGGTGTGGCAGGGTATACTCAGACATGAGTCCCTTTCTCACTGCTCCATCAGGATTCAAGCAAGCCGGGCCGAAGACGGCTGAAATGCCAGAAACCGGTCCCCGGTAGCTTGTCTCCTTTCTGGTAAAGAATTGGCTTGGTAGTTTAGTCTGCCCTGTTCCCATGATGCACTGGGCCAGGGACAGACTGATTTGCATATAGCCAGGTTCTGAGCTGGGATGGGGCAGTGAGATAAATAACGGTGATGGATCAAGCCCCGATCTTTGGACTGGGTAAGAGTGGTCTGCTCTATTCAGACACTCTGTTCATCACCACCCCCTTTTGTAAATCGATTTTGGCCACTATAGGTGTGGCAGGGTATACTCAGACATGAGTCCCTTTCTCACTGCTCCATCAGGATTCAAGCAAGCCGGGCCGAAGACGGCTGAAATGCCAGAAACCGGTCCCCGGTAGCTTGTCGCCTTTCTGGTACAGAATTGGCATGGTAGTTTAGTCTGCCCTGTTCCCATGATGCACTGGGCCAGGAACAGACTGATTTGCATATAGCCAGGTTCTGAGCTGGGATGGGGCAGTGAGATAAATAACTGTGATGGATCAAGCCCTGATCTTTGGACTGGGTAAGAGTGGTCTGCTCTATTCAGACACTCTGTTCATCACCACCCCCTTTTGTAAATCGATTTTGGCCACTATAGGTGTGGCAGGGTATACTCAGACATGAGTCCCTTTCTCACTGCTCCATCAGGATTCAAGCAAGCCGGGCCGAAGACGGCTGAAATGCCAGAAACCGGTCCCCGGTAGCTTGTCTCCTTTCTGGTAAAGAATTGGCTTGGTAGTTTAGTCTGCCCTGTTCCCATGATGCACTGGGCCAGGGACAGACTGATTTGCATATAGCCAGGTTCTGAGCTGGGATGGGGCAGTGAGATAAATAACGGTGATGGATCAAGCCCTGATCTTTGGACTGGGTAAGAGTGGTCTGCTCTATTCAGACACTCTGTTCATCACCACCCCCTTTTGTAAATCGATTTTGGCCACTATAGGTGTGGCAGGGTATACTCAGACATGAGTCCCTTTCTCACTGCTCCATCAGGATTCAAGCAAGCCGGGCCGAAGACGGCTGAAATGCCAGAAACCGGTCCCCGGTAGCTTGTCTCCTTTCTGGTAAAGAATTGGCTTGGTAGTTTAGTCTGCCCTGTTCCCATGATGCACTGGGCCAGGGACAGACTGATTTGCATATAGCCAGGTTCTGAGCTGGGATGGGGCAGTGAGATAAATAACGTGATGGATCAAGCCCTGATCTTTGGACTGGGTAAGAGTGGTCTGCTCTATTCAGACACTCTGTTCATCACCACCCCCTTTTGCAAATCGATTTTGGCCACTATAGGTGTGGCAGGGTATACTCAGACATGAGTCCCTTTCTCACTGCTCCATCAGGATTCAAGCAAGCCGGGCCGAAGACGGCTGAAATGCCAGAAACCGGTCCCCGGTAGCTTGTCTCCTTTCTGGTAAAGAATTGGCTTGGTAGTTTAGTCTGCCCTGTTCCCATGATGCACTGGGCCAGGGACAGACTGATTTGCATATAGCCAGGTTCTGAGCTGGGATGGGGCAGTGAGATAAATAACAGTGATGGATCAAGCCCTGATCTTTGGACTGGGTAAGAGTGGTCTGCTCTATTCAGACACTCTGTTCATCACCACCCCCTTTTGTAAATCGATTTTGGCCACTATAGGTGTGGCAGGGTATACTCAGACATGAGTCCCTTTCTCACTGCTCCATCAGGATTCAAGCAAGCCGGGCCGAAGACGGCTGAAATGCCAGAAACCGGTCCCCGGTAGCTTGTCTCCTTTCTGGTAAAGAATTGGCTTGGTAGTTTAGTCTGCCCTGTTCCCATGATGCACTGGGCCAGGGATAGACTGATTTGCATATAGCCAGGTTCTGAGCTGGGATGGGGCAGTGAGATAAATAACGGTGATGGATCAAGCCCTGATCTTTGGACTGGGTAAGAGTGGTCTGCTCTATTCAGACACTCTGTTCATCACCACCCCCTTTTGTAAATCGATTTTGGCCACTATAGGTGTGGCAGGGTATACTCAGACATGAGTCCCTTTCTCACTGCTCCATCAGGATTCAAGCAAGCCGGGCCGAAGAAGGCTGAAATGCCAGAAACCGGTCCCCGGTAGCTTGTCTCCTTTCTGGTAAAGAATTGGCTTGGTAGTTTAGTCTGCCCTGTTCCCATGATGCACTGGGCCAGGGACAGACTGATTTGCATATAGCCAGGTTCTGAGCTGGGATGGGGCAGTGAGATAAATAACGGTGATGGATCAAGCCCTGATCTTTGGACTGGGTAAGAGTGGTCTGCTCTATTCAGACACTCTGTTCATCACCACCCCCTTTTGTAAATCGATTTTGGCCACTATAGGTGTGGCAGGGTATACTCAGACATGAGTCCCTTTCTCACTGCTCCATCAGGATTCAAGCAAGCCGGGCCGAAGACGGCTGAAATGCCAGAAACCGGTCCCCGGTAGCTTGTCTCCTTTCTGGTAAAGAATTGGCTTGGTAGTTTATTCTGCCCTGTTCCCATGATGCACTGGGCCAGGGACAGACTGATTTGCATATAGCCAGGTTCTGAGCTGGGATGGGGCAGTGAGATAAATAACGGTGATGGATCAAGCCCTGATCTTTGGACTGGGTAAGAGTGGTCTGCTCTATTCAGACACTCTGTTCATCACCACCCCCTTTTGTAAATCGATTTTGGCCACTATAGGTGTGGCAGGGTATACTCAGACATGAGTCCCTTTCTCACTGCTCCATCAGGATTCAAGCAAGCCGGGCCGAAGACGGCTGAAATGCCAGAAACCGGTCCCCGGTAGCTTGTCGCCTTTCTGGTACAGAATTGGCATGGTAGTTTAGTCTGCCCTGTTCCCATGATGCACTGGGCCAGGAACAGACTGATTTGCATATAGCCAGGTTCTGAGCTGGGATGGGGCAGTGAGATAAATAACGGTGATGGATCAAGCCCTGATCTTTGGACTGGGTAAGAGTGGTCTGCTCTATTCAGACACTCTGTTCATCACCACCCCCTTTTGTAAATCGATTTTGGCCACTATAGGTGTGGCAGGGTATACTCAGACATGAGTCCCTTTCTCACTGCTCCATCAGGATTCAAGCAAGCCGGGCCGAAGACGGCTGAAATGCCAGAAACCGGTCCCCGGTAGCTTGTCTCCTTTCTGGTAAAGAATTGGCTTGGTAGTTTAGTCTGCCCTGTTCCCATGATGCACTGGGCCAGGGACAGACTGATTTGCATATAGCCAGGTTTCTGAGCTGGGATGGGGCAGTGAGATAAATAACGGTGATGGATCAAGCCCTGATCTTTGGACTGGGTAAGAGTGGTCTGCTCTATTCAGACACTCTGTTCATCACCACCCCCTTTTGTAAATCGATTTTGGCCACTGTAGGTGTGGCAGGGTATACTCAGACATGAGTCCCTTTCTCACTGCTCCATCAGGATTCAAGCAAGCCGGGCCGAAGACGGCTGAAATGCCAGAAACCGGTCCCCGGTAGCTTGTCTCCTTTCTGGTAAAGAATTGGCTTTGTAGTTTAGTCTGCCCTGTTCCCATGATGCACTGGGCCAGGGACAGACTGATTTGCATATAGCCAGGTTCTGAGCTGGGATGGGGCAGTGAGATAAATAACGTGATGGATCAAGCCCTGATCTTTGGACTGGGTAAGAGTGGTCTGCTCTATTCAGACACTCTGTTCATCACCACCCCCTTTTGCAAATCGATTTTGGCCACTATAGGTGTGGCAGGGTATACTCAGACATGAGTCCCTTTCTCACTGCTCCATCAGGATTCAAGCAAGCCGGGCCGAAGACGGCTGAAATGCCAGAAACCGGTCCCCGGTAGCTTGTCTCCTTTCTGGTAAAGAATTGGCTTGGTAGTTTAGTCTGCCCTGTTCCCATGATGCACTGGGCCAGGGACAGACTGATTTGCATATAGCCAGGTTCTGAGCTGGGATGGGGCAGTGAGATAAATAACAGTGATGGATCAAGCCCTGATCTTTGGACTGGGTAAGAGTGGTCTGCTCTATTCAGACACTCTGTTCATCACCACCCCCTTTTGTAAATCGATTTTGGCCACTATAGGTGTGGCAGGGTATACTCAGACATGAGTCCCTTTCTCACTGCTCCATCAGGATTCAAGCAAGCCGGGCCGAAGACGGCTGAAATGCCAGAAACCGGTCCCCGGTAGCTTGTCTCCTTTCTGGTAAAGAATTGGCTTGGTAGTTTAGTCTGCCCTGTTCCCATGATGCACTGGGCCAGGGACAGACTGATTTGCATATAGCCAGGTTCTGAGCTGGGATGGGGCAGTGAGATAAATAACGGTGATGGATCAAGCCCTGATCTTTGGACTGGGTAAGAGTGGTCTGCTCTATTCAGACACTCTGTTCATCACCACCCCCTTTTGTAAATCGATTTTGGCCACTATAGGTGTGGCAGGGTATACTCAGACATGAGTCCCTTTCTCACTGCTCCATCAGGATTCAAGCAAGCCGGGCCGAAGACGGCTGAAATGCCAGAAACCGGTCCCCGGTAGCTTGTCTCCTTTCTGGTAAAGAATTGGCTTGGTAGTTTAGTCTGCCCTGTTCCCATGATGCACTGGGCCAGGGACAGACTGATTTGCATATAGCCAGGTTCTGAGCTGGGATGGGGCAGTGAGATAAATAACGGTGATGGATCAAGCCCTGATCTTTGGACTGGGTAAGAGTGGTCTGCTCTATTCAGACACTCTGTTCATCACCACCCCCTTTTGTAAATCGATTTTGGCCACTATAGGTGTGGCAGGGTATACTCAGACATGAGTCCCTTTCTCACTGCTCCATCAGGATTCAAGCAAGCCGGGCCGAAGAAGGCTGAAATGCCAGAAACCGGTCCCCGGTAGCTTGTCTCCTTTCTGGTAAAGAATTGGCTTGGTAGTTTAGTCTGCCCTGTTCCCATGATGCACTGGGCCAGGGACAGACTGATTTGCATATAGCCAGGTTCTGAGCTGGGATGGGGCAGTGAGATAAATAACGGTGATGGATCAAGCCCTGATCTTTGGACTGGGTAAGAGTGGTCTGCTCTATTCAGACACTCTGTTCATCACCACCCCCTTTTGTAAATCGATTTTGGCCACTATAGGTGTGGCAGGGTATACTCAGACATGAGTCCCTTTCTCACTGCTCCATCAGGATTCAAGCAAGCCGGGCCGAAGACGGCTGAAATGCCAGAAACCGGTCCCCGGTAGCTTGTCTCCTTTCTGGTAAAGAATTGGCTTGGTAGTTTAGTCTGCCCTGTTCCCATGATGCACTGGGCCAGGGACAGACTGATTTGCATATAGCCAGGTTCTGAGCTGGGATGGGGCAGTGAGATAAATAACGGTGATGGATCAAGCCCTGATCTTTGGACTGGGTAAGAGTGGTCTGCTCTATTCAGACACTCTGTTCATCACCACCCCCTTTTGTAAATCGATTTTGGCCACTATAGGTGTGGCAGGGTATACTCAGACATGAGTCCCTTTCTCACTGCTCCATCAGGATTCAAGCAAGCCGGGCCGAAGACGGCTGAAATGCCAGAAACCGGTCCCCGGTAGCTTGTCTCCTTTCTGGTAAAGAATTGGCTTGGTAGTTTAGTCTGCCCTGTTCCCATGATGCACTGGGCCAGGGACAGACTGATTTGCATATAGCCAGGTTCTGAGCTGGGATGGGGCAGTGAGATAAATAACGGTGATGGATCAAGCCCTGATCTTTGGACTGGGTAAGAGTGGTCTGCTCTATTCAGACACTCTGTTCATCACCACCCCCTTTTGTAAATCGATTTTGGCCACTATAGGTGTGGCAGGGTATACTCAGACATGAGTCCCTTTCTCACTGCTCCATCAGGATTCAAGCAAGCCGGGCCGAAGACGGCTGAAATGCCAGAAACCGGTCCCCGGTAGCTTGTCTCCTTTCTGGTAAAGAATTGGCTTGGTAGTTTAGTCTGCCCTGTTCCCATGATGCACTGGGCCAGGGACAGACTGATTTGCATATAGCCAGGTTCTGAGCTGGGATGGGGCAGTGAGATAAATAACGTGATGGATCAAGCCCTGATCTTTGGACTGGGTAAGAGTGGTCTGCTCTATTCAGACACTCTGTTCATCACCACCCCCTTTTGCAAATCGATTTTGGCCACTATAGGTGTGGCAGGGTATACTCAGACATGAGTCCCTTTCTCACTGCTCCATCAGGATTCAAGCAAGCCGGGCCGAAGACGGCTGAAATGCCAGAAACCGGTCCCCGGTAGCTTGTCTCCTTTCTGGTAAAGAATTGGCTTGGTAGTTTAGTCTGCCCTGTTCCCATGATGCACTGGGCCAGGGACAGACTGATTTGCATATAGCCAGGTTCTGAGCTGGGATGGGGCAGTGAGATAAATAACAGTGATGGATCAAGCCCTGATCTTTGGACTGGGTAAGAGTGGTCTGCTCTATTCAGACACTCTGTTCATCACCACCCCCTTTTGTAAATCGATTTTGGCCACTATAGGTGTGGCAGGGTATACTCAGACATGAGTCCCTTTCTCACTGCTCCATCAGGATTCAAGCAAGCCGGGCCGAAGACGGCTGAAATGCCAGAAACCGGTCCCCGGTAGCTTGTCTCCTTTCTGGTAAAGAATTGGCTTGGTAGTTTAGTCTGCCCTGTTCCCATGATGCACTGGGCCAGGGACAGACTGATTTGCATATAGCCAGGTTCTGAGCTGGGATGGGGCAGTGAGATAAATAACGGTGATGGATCAAGCCCTGATCTTTGGACTGGGTAAGAGTGGTCTGCTCTATTCAGACACTCTGTTCATCACCACCCCCTTTTGTAAATCTTTCCTGGTACCACAGCACCCACCTCTACCACATCCAGGCCCGCTACCCCCAGACCACTACCCCCCTCGGACTACCACAGAGGCAGCGCAGGCAAAGAAAGCAGACCATCAGAAAATGCACCAAACTCACAGACTTAATACCAGAGGATGTCATTGCCCACTACAGTCTCAAAAGGACAACCATCCTCCGCATCCTGACTATCATTGCCCACAGGCTGACGGTACCAACACAGCGGACAAAGATGCTGGCTGTGCTTAACCTGTTGGCCTCTGTGACCTTCCAACCAACAACTGCCCGAGTCGGAGGAGTCTTACAGCAATCACTATCCGGATGCCATCATCAGCTTGGTACCCCAGCACCTTTACTTTCCGCACACTGTGCAGGAACAGCTGGAGACCAAGCAAGGCTTCTACGCCATAGCTGGCTTCCCGCACGTGTTGGGGGCAAGCCACTGCACACATGTACTCCTCGTGCCCCCTGCCGCCACTGCACAAAATTACCACAACATGAAGCACATGCATTCCATCAATGTGTAGGCAATAGTGGACCGCCTGGTACTCTTCACCAATGTTGTCGCCAACTACTCAGGCAGTGTGCATGATTCCTTCATCTTCTGACAGTCCATCATCAACCAGCGCTTTGAGGCTGGCATCTATGGGAATGCGTTGCTCTTTGGTAAGTACCAAATGAACACACAACACACCTCAACTCCACAATCATGCAACTCACAACTCTAGGAATGCACATGTTACAAACTCACATACAGCATACCAAACAGCATGCCTACCTACCAGACACAACAGCACAACTTACTGTGGTAACCTGGGCTAGCCATGTACACAAGCCATCAACGGCATGGCACCCCAGCCACACATTAGCAGAATGTGGGGAGAGGTGGGAACCAGGCATGTGGGAAGGAGACAAGTGACCCATGAATGAGAACGTACACAATGCCAAGTGTGGCGTGGATGTGCTGGCCAGACTTCAGTATGCAGACCACAAACATGTCCAGTGGACAGTGGACTCAACCATGTTACTCCAGGCAGTGCGGAAGATCACAGAAATGTAGCTTGTTACGTCCCCCCCTCTAAACGTGAGGGGAATGGGCCAGGCCAGCGTAGGGGTGTGAATAAAAACCCAGTTGCTCTGGGTGTCGTTCTCTTACGGAATGGTTAATGTGTCTGCCAGGGCAGCGCCTCTCAGCTCGCCACGAGGCCGACGTCATGAGCGGAGGTGCCAGCGATCCTGTGTGCCTGCTGCACCCCAGGCCGCTGGTCCCAAGACCCATCTTGGCTACCCCTGCGCAACCACACCTCATTTCTCACCTGCAGATACCCGCATGTATGTGAAAGAGGGCCCACCACGTGCCGGTGCAAGCTCCAAGCCTGAGGTCTGCAACCTTGGCAGCCTCCTCAGACCATCACGGCCTCTGTGGCACAGGCCCCAGCACTCCTTTCTTGTTGACATGCTCCACCGCTGCCTCCGACCTACACTGCAGTCCAGTAGGTCACACCTTTGTAACTGAGTCTTGATTCCATGATGGCATAGTTCATATGTCAATGGCAGCATTTATATCACTGTACTCCTTTCGATCTGGTGCCACCAACTCTGTGCATCACAAGCCAGCGACACATGTCTGTGGGCCCTTGCTGACTACTGCCTACAGCCTACACTGTGGTCAAGTAGGTCACAAATTTGGAACTGAGTCTTGATTTTTTTATGACAGAGTGAATACCATTGTACACGCCTCTTCACAGACTGCATCCATTTACAGCTCTGGTGCCACTAACTATGTGCACCGAAATTCATGGACACTCTCTGGTAGAACTTTGGTGAGGTCTGAGTCTATGGTCTGGGGGTTGTCTTCATCATCATGTGGCTGGTACTGACTTGGTGTTAAACATGAGTCTGTAGCATTCATCTCCTCCATATTGCCTGTTTCAGCTTCGTTCTGCCCTCTGCATCATGCCCTGGAAGAACACCTTCCACTGTCCCCAAAACACTCTGTGACATTCAGCTTCGACATCAACGAGGTCCCGCTCAGGTCTCTTGGCCCTGCCTCAGTGCACAGCAAGTCACCGTCCTGGTGAGGTGTGCCTGTGTCAGCTGCAGTGCATCTGGGGCCACTAACTCTGTGCAGCTCAAGTCATGGACACTTGCGGTTTGAACTTTGAACTTCTGATTGTCTGATCACTGTTGTAGTTATTGCCAGCACTAACCACTTTCTGAGGGCTGGCTTACACTCACCCCACACCCATGCAGGACAGGTGTCACTGGACATGTGACCCTGGCAATAAAAGGGGCTGGGCAGTGCCCGTAGCCAGTTCCACAAACTATCTTAGTGTGTCCGTGTGCTCATTATGTATGCATAAGGGTCCCGGGCACTACCACATTACATTGTGCTGTGTACAGCTGACACAACCTTGTCACCTCAGGCAGTGGAGAAGACCTAGGACATGTAGCTGTGTCATACCCCCCTGTAAGCGTAAGCGGAGTGGTCTGGCATACGACAGTCCAGCGTAGGGGTATGGATGATCACCACAGGGCTCTGGGCATGGTTACGTTTTGACCTTGCCAAGGAAGTGATGAATGTGTGTGTCTCTGTTGTAGTGTCAGCGCCACCCGTCCAGCAATGGACAATGTTGGACAATGTTTCAATGTAGCATGCCCCCGGAGTGCGGGCTTAGCCGAAAGGAAAAATGAAGGAGCACAAGCCCGCTCGGGGTCCAGGATCATACATGCCAACTGTTGTGTGTGACGCTAACACCACAGCATAAGCCAAAAGGTCTACCTTCAATGGCATCGCGAGTTCAGCCAGCCATGAACTCTACATCTGTGTCCGCTCTATCCTTACCATAGGCTTACACACACGTGGCCGCCCACCTTCAACGCACAACATCACAGTGTTGTTGTCAGGCTTGTGGACATGTACAAACAGTTATCAAAAAGGAGGGAGGAGGAGGCTACAGCTAGGTTCGGCCTCCTGAACTATAAAGTATTGCACTAGAATCCATATGGTGGATCGTGTGAACCTAGCCACAGGAAAAAGAGTTCATTAGGTCAACCCAAATTTGGGTGCTCCTTCTTGGAAAAGACAATTCTTTGCGTTCGAGCCTGGGAGACAACAGGTTGATTTGCCGGAGGGCTGCCGAGACAAAGTCTACAGGTCCCTCCACCCTGGCGGACCATGGGGCATAATACTGCTAACAAAAAATACTGCGGCAACAGCATTAACCATATGTATATTTACTAGATACACACTCTAGGTATGTATACTTCATATTTACCTTAAATTTAGGTTGAATCACAGGAGTGGCATACATGGGGCTGGCCCTCATGTTGTCCTGAAGAAGAGATTTAGAGGACACCTTGAAACATGTCGACAGGATATTAGGGACTATGACCACATAGCAGTTATATTTCCTTTATTCACCCACCTTTTTACCATACCAACTAGAGGCAGGAATAAAATTGCTGGCTTACTAGCTAGTTATTTTTAATTAACACCAATCACCACTCCACCACCACACACTGCACTACACATAGTTTCACAAATAAGTGCTCCTACGTATCCATTGCAAGTCGCAGCACGCCCCAAGCAGTAGATGCTTGGGATGCCCCCAATGATGAAGCATGTCACTTAAGAGCAACCTTGGGTGAGAGAGGGGACTCAAGAAAAGAATTGTCTTTTCTAAGAAGGTGCACCCAAATGTGGGTTGACCTAATTAACACTTTTTGCTGTGGGTAGGTTCACACGATCCACCATATGGATAGACATGCGCAGACAGGCATGACAATGGTGTGCCGCAGTACTGCAAGTGATGCAACCGTGCTGCGTACACTAGTAAATAGGCTCGGGGGAGGGAGGAGCAGCAGTGAGGCTACATAATACACATTGATGCCGCTTATTTGCTACAAGTAGTATATGTCAAACAGAAATCACTAAGTCTCACATATCACACACCCATAAACTAGTGAGCCTGCCAACACATCATGCAAAACAAACTATTGACTCATATCTCTCTACACTGTCACAGGTGATCAAGGATATGCACTCTGCCCTTGGATGATGACACCCCTCCGAGCCCCGAACACACAAGCCCAGAGGCAGTACAATTGGGCCCACAAACGCATCAGGGGCAACGTGGAACACAGATTTGGCGTGTTGAAGTCACGTTTCAGGTGCCTGGACCTCAGAGGTGGAAGACTCCTGTACAGCCCAGACATTGTGTGCAAGATGATCATTGCATGTTGTGTGTTTCACAACATTTGTGTATGTACCAATGCCCCATGGCTACAAGTGCCAGATGCACCGGACGATGATGAGGAAGATGAGGCAGGTGGACCACACCCCACTGCAGCTGCAGCAGGAATAGCTCGTAGGAACACCATCATTGACAATTTCTTCACATGAGCACATCACGTTGTGACAGTCCTTAGCAATCATGCGACAGTGCAAAATGACCTCAGGCATAGCATGTGCAAATAAATTCATTACAACACACATTCCCTGAATGCATGTCACTCCTCTGTACAAGCACAACTCTGACAAGTGTAAGTGCAACATGTAGTGCTAACAATCTCAAAAATGTAAAATAGATGGTGGGTGTGTCACCTCTGCACAGACAGGCTGTTTAGGGTGTCACGTATTCAAAATGCCATTTCTATGTGTCAAAGATAGTACGGAATTCCACTCATCAGCATTTCACACGTGCCCCAAATCACTACATATAGGCTGTCATTTGTGACCTACAATTGACAACAGGGCTTCTTTTGGGGTCAAATATGTACCACCATGATACAGGGATGCACCCCGTGACTCAAGTCCCACGACATGAGCAACATGGACGTAAGGGGGAATCACTGCCCCTACATTCGTCCATGCTTTCATACTTGAATAATCATAGACATGACCCATCTGTGTGTATTAGAATGTAGTATTCACGTTCAGTGGAGTGTTGAAGCTGTCTTAGTACTGGGCCATGCAGATAACACTTTACAATGTTCCCCCTTGGAGGGCCAGCCATGGTTCTTTAGGGATTGACAAGTTACTCAGAAGGGGAAGAGTCCAGTCCGCAGGCAGATTGCTGTGTGATTGTTAAGCAAACAAAATATGGCAGTCCATGTTGAGGTCCAAGGTTAGTGTTGCAGAGTGCATCGCGGGACAGTCGAAGGTGTTATTTCAGGGCATGATGCAGAGGGCAAAACCAAGCTGAAACAAGCCATATGGCGGAGATGAGTGCTACTTTTTCCCTCTTACCACTAAGGCAGAATCATCCTCATCTTCTTCCTCTGACATTTCATGTGTCTCACAAGTGGTTGGTGGTGTTAGGTCTGCAGCACTGTGTGACACTGACACATCAGGGGCCGGAGATGTGGATGTAGAAGTAGCAGCAGCATTCATCTGTGCAATGTCTTGTGGCGTCACTCCCATGATGAAGATCCCATCTACAGCTTTCTCGTGTGTAGCAGTGGTAGCCAGTCTGTGCGCCTGCATCCGCTCCATGTTCTCCATGACCCTCCTTATGTTTCCCAAATCACGGATGACATCACTGTGGCCACTCTGACTAGACAGTTGTTGTCCCCGAGTCATGACTCCAGTGACCCCAGCCATGGATTGTTGGGGAGCATGGGGCGGACTGTGGGTGCCCATTAGGGAATGTAAGTGGTCCCTGATGGGACTTAGACACCCACGTATGGAATCTAGTTTGGCTGCCATGAGGCCAAATCCCACCTGCACCTGTTCAGCCAGCTTCTTCTGGCATTCTAACACACAGCATTGGAACGCCATGTTATCTTCGGTGAGGTGGTGGCAGAAAGACGTGGTGGTGGGTGCTGCCTGCTGTGTGGTCTGTGCAGGGGTTGGGCTCACCTCAATGGCGCTGCGCTGCCCTGCTACTGAAGGTGGGGTGCCAAAGCTGTCCATGATCCGTTGGAGTTCATCGTAGTCGATGCCCTGGGGGTCGTCTCCATCGTCACTGATGTGATATAGGGTCTGATCTGCAGGAGGTGTTGATTGTCCCTATGCAATGTAAAGGGGGATGCAGTTTCACAGTGTGTTACATGTATGTTGACGCATTGGCAAAGTTTACATACAGACTGCATGACAATGTACATTGTGACTGTTTGTGAGGAGATGCCTATTTGATGCTGTACAGTGGACATTTGTACTACATCACGGATGTGAGGTTGTACTCGTACATTGTCATCTCACAGTTTCCTGCTATGCCTGATGTGATTGGCCATTTTGTACACACATGCGGCACTAGTTGTGTCCTGTGTTCTGTTGTGAAAGTGTTGCAGTTTGTACCACGTTGTAGTCAATGTTGAGGTGCTCTTCTTATGTGTGTGTGCTCTATTGTGGGTGAGTCGCCCCTGCAGCTCTGATTTGGCTGCCCATTATCCCTCTCAGGCGGTGTGCCTTTGACTTCTGTGCTTCTACAGTGCTGAGATGTTGCAGACTTGGGTAATTTGGGCTCTTGGTCGAGTTGTGACTCTTCAGCATGGTTTGTCCTCAAATGTGTTGTTGACGTCAGGTGTTGTTTGTGCACGTGGATGTGTCAGAGAGTGACCTGCTCCTTTCTGGATGTGGTCCACACTCAGCCACCTCAGCGTTGTGCTATGCACAATGCCATGATGATTGGACTGCAGCCAGGCTAATCGTCATGTAGTGTCACTTGCACTGTCAGTTGCCTCACAAATACGCATCTTTGATGGGTTTTGCACGTGTGCATGTCTTGGTGGTGAGATTGGTGATGTGTGGGGTGGGACTCCTTTGGGCACATAGTGGACGGGGGCCTACTTGGTGTTTGTATGTGTGCTCCAGTGTGGCACAGGGATAAGGGACATGATCCAGTCATTGTGGGTGTGCAGTGTGTGAGAAGTTGGCCTGGTATATGATGTTCACTAGTTCTAGTGACCACCTTGTACCAGTCCAAACAACTCTTATGATGATTGATTGTAAGTCAACCTTATAGACCAGCTATCCTAGGGGTAGCATGGACAAAGCAGTCTTAGGGTAAACTCTGTAAAGGCATGTGAAGCAAGCTGTTTTACCATATACACTCTCATTGAATACCAAATGAAAGGACACCACACAGATATATATTGAAAATATATATATATTTATTTACTACAAGCATCCCCTATACTCTTTATGAGCACAGAAGCAAATGCGTTAAAACAAAACAGTGTTTAAATATACAAAAGTTGCACAATATGGATAGGCCCTGGTGGCCACTCAAACCATATACTAAAATAGTGGTATAAGAACCGCTATATGAACAGTGGTAAGGCCTAGGGCCTTCAGAATCGCTGGGACTACAAGGAGCTAACAAGAGGTAGTGACCAGGAGGCCCACGGGTGTGTGTGCAGTGTTAGAAGTTACACGCAGGCGCCCATAGACTTTCAATGGGTGCGTAAAAGTTACAAAGTTACTGCAAAGGGAGTCATCCGGATGGACCAGAACCTAACAGATTATAACCTAGACACTAGAGATGTTACTCTACACAGGAGCACCGGAGTGCCAGCGTTACCTCACCCACAGGAAGTGGGTGCATAGGCGTGAAAGTGCGTCGGGTTTCGTCGTGCAGTTCAATGGAGCCTGAAGATGATGATGCTGCAGGCGGCCAGTCGGGAAGAGTTCCGGTAGATCCAAGGGTGGTTCTGAAGTAGTGAAGACCTGAAAGCAGAGGGGACAATGTTCAAAGTCACTAGCCAGTGACTACCGTGGAACCAGGAGGGAACCAGGCGATGTCGGGTGCCAACAGGTGAAGAAGTGAAGATTGTCTCTGCAGCCACGTGGACACGAAGAGGTCAGCGACGTCCAGGAGTTGATCACGGGCTGCCCCACAAAGGCTCTAGCTGATGGCGGTGTCGGCTTCTTGATTGAAGAAAACAGGCCTTGGCTACTGCAAGCAACGCAGGAAACGATGCAAGCTTCTTACTCTTGACCAGCAAGGTCCTTTTTACAGGAGCAAGGGCCAGTCTGGAGCAACCAGACCAGTGGTGTTGTTTCAAGTTTTCGTTGCCAAGATGGCAACTGACGTGTCCAGTGGCAAAATGCAAAAGAGCCCCACGCAGATCTCGTGGATGTAGGAGGGCTCACCTTTGGTGCAAGTGCTACTCGGTGGTGGGGCTTCTCAAACCCCAAAGCACAGCATTGAGGATGCCTCGGGTGCTGCGCAGTCAGCTTCTTGTGGATCTTCCAAGATGGCCGGTCCCACGTCTCTCGGTGCCTCCACGGGTCTCTTCTTTTCAGGGACTGTGGATCGGGCTCTGAAATGTCTGGGAATCCAGATCTTGTTGGAGTATGGGCTCGCGCTCCGGCGGGAGGTGGCGGCAAAGCAGATGTCGAGTTGCTGGATGGTGCTTGTGTTCACAGGGTAGTCTCTCCTTGGCCAGGAAGATTCTCTTCAGTCTTCTGTGCAGCAGAATGTCGAAGTCCAGTTTTCTTCTTAGTTGCAAGTCAAGTTCAGGATGATCTGAAGTCTTAGGACACAGTTCCTACTCTTAAACCAAATCTAGGGGCCGGATCACCTGCTAGGTCCCTCCACCAGCTCCGGATTGAACTGGCATATGTAAAGGAACACATTGTGTGCCCCAGGCATGTCTCAATCTATTCAGCCCTCCCAAACCCACTACACAAAATCCTGTCTGGGGTGGTGCAAGCACCTCCCCTGACAGGAAACCCTTTGTCCATGCCTCCCAAGCTGGAGGGACTCCCAGCAGCAGGAGGTCAGACTCGTGTCTGTGGTGGCAGCATCCATTTTGTGATGCTGAGGCTCATGTTTAACTTTACCCGGGTTTCAGGTTAGGTACATGTCGTGTCCCTCTAGAAGGGTGGAATGCTACCCACGTCGCCAGAATTGGCGAGGGGGTAGTATTCCAATTCGTATAACACCTTACTCGACATGTTTTGATAATGCCAAACCAAATATAGCATTTAACCGCGTGGTTCATAATGCACTTAAGAGTATATGATATGGCAATATCATGAAACAGCTAAAGGACGTTGTTTCCGAAAGCTGCAGATAGGCTCAGCTCATGCCAGAGCACCATCTCACATGAAACCAAGCACTCTGCCTCCAGGATTGTCGAGGCCTGCCATAGGAGTGACTTATATGTTACCATGTGTCCATATATGTTAGATATAGATATACTTTATCTAAGTAAGTGGTGATTACACCAACTTACCCCAGCTGAGTGAACAGCCAGTTGTATCAAATAGCTAGGCCAGGCCAGGGGTGGCACAATACATGTTGCAGCCCCCTGGTAGGCCTGGGTTACACCTATGCCCTGGGTACCTAGGGTACACTGTTACAGGGGCCTATAAGGGGAACCAGTTCCAATTGGTAATGCACCTAGAGTGCATTGGAGTCCATTTTAAGGAGAGAGCAGATAGCCTGGGGCCCTGAATAGCAGGATCCCAGGCCAACTAAGTAAAAAACCAGCTAAACACTAGGCAAAAAGTTGGGGACAACCATAGTCAGATATCCACCTTCCTACACAACCCCCCCCACCCCCGACCCCCAAACGAAAGGAGATAAGGCTATCCTTGACCAGCTAAGCCTACATTGCCTAAGTTGCCATATAAGGAAGTACCAGCTCTGGCTTGGTTACCCCCTGTCTCATGGTCCACTAAGCAATCCCTCACCCAAAGGGTATCAGAGGGTCTCCACCATAGGACATCTCTACCTGTGGTGTGTTTTGGCAAAGTAAAAGGCTGGTGTGAGATGGAGTATTGAAGTGAGATTCCTCTGTAGGACTCAGCTTCCTCCAATCACTCTCCACCATGTGTGCCTTTCTTTCCTTGACTGAGTTGCACTGTGCTCTCAGGGTCAACCTCTGGCTACCTAAAGCTGGAGGCTGGGTCCCTTCTGTGGGCTTACTGGAGGGACAGGTCAGGTTTGGGGTTTTTAAGTCCCAGGTTTGGCTGTGCCCAACAGAGTCCCTCTGGGGGAGGTCCCTAACTAATTTTAAGGGGATCCCTCAGGACTTTCAGGAATTTTTACCTGGCTAGGGCTGCTAGTTTTGGTGCCCCTAATCTGCTGATGGGGGTTCCTGGGGACAGTGGGCCCTTTGGGGTCCACTGGCCTCCCTGTCCTCCACAGCCCTGGGCTGAGTGAGGCAGGGTAGAGAGGGGCAGGTTACCTGCTCCAGACTGGGTCCCACCTTGGAAGGGTCTACTGACATCAGAGGTTCTGCCAGGCTAGGCCTGACTACCTCTGGGGCAGTTCCTTCACAAGGGGTAGGGTCAGTACCCTGAGGAGGATGACTCTCACCTAATGTCTGGTGGGAGGGAGACTTTACTTCCTCCCCAATGCTCTCTGTCTGAGTGGAGTGATCCATAGTTTCAGGCTTCACAACACTAAAATCTGTCTGAGTTTGGGCTGAGACCATTACAGCCCTGCCAACCTTTTCAGGAAGGCACTCAGTCTGGGTGTGGGCTGTGACTGTCACAGCCCTGCCAACCTTTTCAGGGAAGTCTGTCTGAGCCTGGGCTGTGGCTACCACAGCCTTTCCAACCTTCTCAGGGAAAACAATCTGCTTGGACAGGGGCTGCAACTGTTACAGCCCCACTAACCTTTCTGGGAAGGCCTATCATTCTAGAATGGGTTTCCTGTTCTACCACAGCCCAGGCTGAGATCTCTAAGTCATTCCCCAGTAAGCAATCTACAGGTAGGTTGTTAGACACTGCCACTCTCTTGGGGCCAGTGACATCTCCCCAACTAAGATTGACTACTGCCATGGGGTGACTTCTCAGCACTCCATCAATGTTGGTTATCTGGTAAGTGAATCCAGGTATAAGTTGAGCAGAGGGGACTAGATGGTCAATCCCCATGTTGACACTAGCCCCTGTGTCTCTGTAGGCCTCAACATTCTAGCCATTGATGTGGGGCTCCTATCTGTACCTGCCCAAAGTGTTGGGACGAGCAGTGAAGTTGGCAAACCCCATGCCATTCTCACAGACAAGAGTTGCTGTGGTAGGGGACCTGGTTAGGCCAGAGTCCACCTGTGTTCCCCAAGTATACCCAACCAATTTCTTGGGGGCACTCCCACCACCTGGGGGATTACTACTAGTAGTAACAGGAGGTGTTGGAGTATTACCTGGAGGAATATTTTCCTTATTGTTGGCCTTTGAGCAACTGCTGTCAGTTTTCCAATGGCCTACCTGTTTGCAGGCATGGCAATAAGGTTTCTTTTGGGTGTTGGAAGGACTCTGGGACCCACCCCCTTCAGAGGAGTTTTGGGGCCCTTTTGTGGTTTGATCTGAAGATTTAATCCCACCCTTCTCTTGAGGCTTGGTTGATTCTTTCTTTTGTTCACCACCCTGATTCTTAGGCCTAATCCTGGTTCTGACCTATTTGTCTGCCCTCTTACCCAATTATTGTGGAGTGGTCAGATCAGAGTCTACCAGGTGCTGATGTAGAAGCTGGTTTTGACAATTATTTAACTTTTGCTCTCTCATAATTAAATTATACAATCCTGTGTAATCTGTAACATTACTTCCCAGCAACCAGCCCTCCAGAGCCTTAGTGGCACACTCAACAAATTCAGACCAGTCCTGAGTCTGTGTCTTCTGGGTCTCTCGGAACATTAACCTGTACTGTTCAGTGGTTAAGCCTAACCCATCAATCAGAACACTCTTCAGGACAAGGTAGTTTCTAGCATCCTCATCACTAACTGCGAGGAGCTTGTCTCTGCCTCTACCTTCAAAGGAGAGCCACAAGATTGCTGCCTACTGCTCTTGGGGAACCTGCTGTACTTTGCAGGCTCTCTCCAGAGCAGTTATCCACTTGTGGATGTCAACCCCAGCTTTGTAGAGGGGCACAATCTTACTCAGGTTTCTATTATCAAAAGACCTGTCTTTATCCTTAGGGATAATGCTGCCACCAGTGGATCCTAATCCACTCTCTCTAGGCTGTCTTGCTCTAGCAAGTTTCTCTTGGGCCAGGGCAACTTCTAATTCTTGCTTCTGGATCCTAAGCTCAGCCTCTCTCATTTTGGCCTCATGTTCCCTCCTCTGAGGGGTTGTCATTCTCCTACTGGAGTGACCATGAGAACCTCTAGAAGCATGGGAGTGGTCAGAGTCACCTGAGTGATTCCTTCTCCTCCTAGACTCCTGGTTAAGTCCACCTGGGGCTCTGAGTGGGTTGGACCCAGTTTCAGTCCCAAATAGGCTTACGTTAGCCTGGCTAAGCCTGCTGGCTGGCACCTGACTATTTCTACCATCATCAGAATCACTGTCATCCTCCTCATCCTTATCCTCATCCTCATCCTCATTCTCAGGCTGAGTCTTATTATGAACTACATCAGAATTCTGGACATTAGGGACAGGGACTTCAGCATTATCATCTTCAGTGGGAAAGCCCCTTTCTCCATTCCCTTTGGGGTCTGGTTTAGAGGTTTTTAGAGCTTCAGACTGGTCTAAAAGCTCTCTGAGGTGTGCTGTGCTAGGGTTCTGACCTGGCTTGATACCTCTTAAGGTACACAGCTGCCGCAACTTTTTAAAGTTTAGCATAGCAAATTTGGATGGTGCCTTTGGAGGGTCACTCTCAACAGGGACAGGTCCAGTGGACCCCTCTGCTTTAGACATTGCTCTAGTGAGGGGTGGATGTGTTGCAATCTACCTACACTGGTGTTTACCTACTAAACCTTCTCTAGTCAGTTGTAGTCAGGGTGTGCTAATCCCTTTTCTCTACAACAACTAAGTTCAGTAGAACATAAGTTTACTAGTCTTGTTTTATATGTACCTAAAGGTACCTGTATGATCTTTTAAAAGATATTTTCAAAGATTGCAATGGTAAAACAACAGCAAGCTCAAATCCCAACCGCTGCTCACCAATGTGAGAAGTTGGCCTGATATATGATGTTCACTAGTTCTAGTGACCACCTTGTATCAGTCCAAACAACCCTTATGATGATTGGTTGTAAGTCAACCTTATAGACCAGCTATCCTAGGGGTAGCGTGGACAAAGCAGTCTTAGGCTAAACTCTGTAAAGGCTTGTGAAGCAAGCTGTTTTACCAAAAAAACTCTCCTTGAATACCAAATGAAAGGACACCACACAGATATATATTGAAAATATATATATATTTATTTACTACAAGTATCCCCTATACTCTTTATGAGCACAGATGCAAATGCGTTAAAACAAAACAGTGTATAAATATACAAAAGTTGCACAATATGGATAGGCCCGGGTGGCCACTCAAACCATATACTAAAATAGTGGTATAAAAACCGCTATATGAACAGTGGTAAGGCCTAGGGCCTTCAGAATCGCTGGGACTACAAAGAGCTAACAAGAGTTAGTGACCAGGAGGCCCTAGGGGTGCGTGTGCAGTTTTAGAAGTTACATGCGAGTGCCCATAGACTTTCAATGGGTGCGCAAAAGTTACAAAGTTACTGCAAAGGGAGTCTTCCGGATGGACCAGAACCTAACAACTTGAAACCTAGACACTAGAGATGTACTCTACACAGGAGCACCGGAGTGCCAGCGTTACCTCGCCCACAGGAAGCGGGTGCATAGGCGTGAAAGTGCGTCGGGTTTTGTTGTGCAGTTCAATGGAGCCTGAAGATGATGATGCTGCAGGCGGCCAGCCCGGAAGAGTTCCGGTGGATCCAAGGGTGGATCTGAAGAAGTGAAGACCTAAAAGCAGAGGGGACAATGTTCAAAGTCACTAGCCAGTGACTGCTGTGGAACCAGGAGGGAACCAGGCGATGTTGGGTGCCAACAGGTGAAGAAGTGAAGATTGTCTCTGCAGCCACGTGGACACGAAGAGGTCAGCGACGTCCAGGAGTCGATCACGAGCTGTCCCACAAAGGCTCTAGCTGATGACGGTGTTGGCTTCTTCATTGGAGCAAATAGGCCTTGGCTAATGCAAGCCACGCAGGAAACGATGCAAGCTTCTTACTCTGATCAGCAAGGTCAGAGGGGCTGCTCCTTTTTACAGGAGCAAGGGCCAGTCTGGAGCAACCAGACCAGCAGTGTTGTTTCAAGTTTTCTTCACCAAGATGGCCACTAGCCGACGGACCAGTGACCGGGATGATGCGGCGAGTGGCAAAATTCAAAAGGGCCCCACGCAGATCTCGTGGATGCAGGAGGGCTCAACTTCAGTGCAGATGCTGCTCGGTGAATGGGCTTCTCAAACCCCAAAGCATAGCATTGAGGATGCCTCCGGTGCTGGGCAGTCAGCTTCTCGAGGATCTTCCAAGATGGCTGGTCCCACGTCTCTCGGTGCCTCCACGGGTCTCTTCATTTCAGGGACGGTGGATCGGGCTCTGAGATGTCTGGAAATCTAGGTCTTGTCGGGCTCTGGGCTCGGGCTCCAGCGGGAGGCAGCGGCAAAGCAGATGCCGAGTTGCTGGATGGTGCCTGTGTTCACAGGGTGGTCACTCCTTGGCCACAAGGGAGATTCTCTTCAGTCTTCTGTGCAGCAGAATGTCGAAGTCCAGTTTTCTTCTTAGTTGCAAGTCGAGTTCAGGATGATCTGAAGTCTTAGGACACAGCTCCTACTCTTAAACCAAATTTAGGGGCCGGATCACCTGCTAGGTCCCTTCTCTGGGTGGGACCAGGAAGGGGGGTTGTTACACCCCCTTTCCTTTGTCCAGTTTCGCGCCAGGACTTTGGCTGGAAAGCCCCAGCTCCGGTTTGAACTGGTATATGCACATTGACACCTTGTGTGCCCCAGGCATGTCTCAATTTATTCAGCCCTCCCAAACCCCTACACAAAATCCTGTCTGGGATGGTGCAAGCACCTCCCCTGACAGGAAACCCTTTGTCCAGGCCTCCCAAGCTGGAAGGACACCCAGCAGCAGGAGGTCAGACTCGTGTCTGTGTTGGCAGCATCCATTTTGTGATGCTGAGGCTCATGTTTATCTTTACCCGGGTTTTAGGATAGGTACATGTCGTGTCCCTCTAGAAGGGTGGAATGCTACCCCCGTCGCCAAAATTGGGGAGGGGGTAGTATTCCAATTCGTATGACACCTTACTCGACATGTTTTGATAAAGCCAAACCAAAGATAGCATTTAACCGCGAGGTTCATAATGCACTTAAGAGTATATGGTATGGTAATATCATGAAACAGCTAAAGGACGTTGTTTCCGAAAGCTGCAGATAGGCTCAGCTCATGCCAGAGCACCATCTCACATGAAACCAAGCACTCTGTCTCCAGGATTGTCGAGGCCTGCCATAGGAGTGACTTATAGGTTACTATGTGTCCATATATGTTAGATATAGATATACTATATCTAAGTAAGTGGTGATTACGCCAACCTACCTCAGCTGAGTGTATAGCCAGTTGTGTCAAATAGCTAGGCCAGGCCAGGGTTGGCACAATACATGCTGCAGCCCCTGGTAGGCATGGGTTACACCTATGCCCTGGGTACCTAGGGTACACTGTTACAGGGGCCTATAAGGTGAACCAGTTCCTATTGGTAATGCACCTAGAGTGCCTTGGAGTTCATTTTAAGGAGAGATCAGATAGCCTGGGGGCCTGAATAGCAGGATCCCAGGCCAACTAAGTCAAAAACTAGCTAAACACTAGGCAAAAAGTTGGGGGCAACCATAGTCAGATATCCACCTTCCTACACAGTGTGCTCTAGTTAATTGTGCATGTTTGCCATTGTGCCCATCTCCCCCTATTCCCTCAGTCCCTGATCGGTACTCACCCTGTTGATGTTGTGTTAGGTCATGTTGAGCAGTGTCCGGATCCCCAACTCCTGGCAATGATTGTATCCCGACTGGTGACTTTGGCCACCATTTTCTCCCTGTCATCCAGCTCCTGGTATACCGCAGAACCCCCACCTCCAATCTGCGTAGCTGCTTTTATGTTGGCATTGAGTTTCTTCTTGGTTCTGCCCTTCACATCATTCCAGCGCCTCTTCACCTCTTCCATTGTCCTCCTCAACGCTACAACTGCGGTCCAAGTTGGTCTGCCATATTTGCGTGTTTTTTGCCAATGACACGTTGGAGGTGCAAACAGTTGTTGGTAGAGGTCTATCACCTCTGTAATGATGATCCTAATTTCCTGCGACTGAACCGCATGTTCCTTGCTGGCCGTCTGTGGGCCTTGTGGGGTTTGCGTTGTCCTCTGCACTCGGTCCGGGTGCGTCCATCGTGCTACGCAGTTAAATTTTTTTATAATGTTTTTTTCCCCTACTTTTATAGTGCATTTTCCTGCATGTCTCGTGGGAATTGCAGGCCTGTCACTGGTTAGCGCTAATTTTTGTATCGCGAATTGGAAGATTGCTGCTTTTTTCGCATTTGTGTTTTGCATTTATCCAAACTTGTGAGAGATGGTAACATTATTTTCTGCAGCTTCTAACAGTATTTGGTTGGAGGTATTGGCTTTCACTTTTGGTGTTAGGGGCATTTTTCCATGTTATCCTGTGCTGTCTTAGGGAAATGTTTAAGGTCCTGATCCTGCCCCAAAACATTTTCCTATTCTCAGTATTAATTTGTCACATTCACACTGTTACTCTGGAGTAAGGTGGCTGGGTGGGCCAAACGTTTATACTTCTCCTTCCTTGAACTGCAACGCTGCATTTGTTTGTTGGTGTTGGGGGATGAAGGGACTCTTGAGCAGGATGAAATTGTTGATCTTTTACTGTCCCTTTAAATACAATTCTGCTGCAGGGATTAGGTTTATATTAGGGCTCTTCTAGAGTCAGAGATTCTGTTTTGTGTCTTTATTTTCTGCTATTGTGGCTCACCATGGGCGTCATGGTTATTATTTTAATTAATGCAATAATTTTTTGCCTGTCTAACTAATGCTCATAAATAAATTGATCCCCTTGGTACCTTGGTTGAACACTGTAGGTACTTGGATTACAGAATCGGCCCATTTGAGAACTAATCAGCCCGTTTGCGAACTAATCGGCCCGTTTGCGAACGGGAAAAGGCCTTTTGGGATGTATCATCCCAAAAGGGCATTGAAAATTAGAGAATCACAAAATTTGCGATTCTCTATTTTGCGATTGCATTTAAGGAATCA
Organism: Lissotriton vulgaris; assembly: GCF_964263255.1. Lineage (NCBI taxonomy): Eukaryota > Metazoa > Chordata > Amphibia > Caudata > Salamandridae > Lissotriton > Lissotriton vulgaris. Next base: position 2,096,758,939 of record NC_141685.1, on the reverse strand, counting down.
CAAATTGCAATTCCTTAAATGCGATGTAGAAAGTACCTAGTTGTGCGAATTTGGCATAAGAAATCGCAAATTACCACCAACTGACAGTTGGTGGTAATTTGTGAATTCTTTGAAAAAAGCACGTTTATGCTTTTTTCAAAGTGCCTTGTGGCACACATCCATGTCTTTAGGGCATGTATGTGTGCCAAATGTGCACACTTGCACATTTCAGGGGTGCAACATGGCGTCTTTTTGAAACCCTTGCACCCTTGAAAATGTTTGCGCAATTTGCGAGTACATATTGGGTACTAGTGATTTGCAAACGCAATTTGTATTCATTCCTATGGGTCTATGGAATGCATGGAAAGGAATTCCTTAATTGTGACTCGCAATTTGCGAGTTGCAATTAAGGAATATGAGGAAATCGCTAAATATTTGCGATTTTTTAATTAAGTATCGTTTCTCTAAAAATCGCTATTTGGAAATCGCAAAACCTTTCATTGATACATATGCCCCTTAATATCACAAAAATAGTAAATAATTGAAACATACAACACAATAAAAATCCAACACCAATTTATGAAAATAGCAAATACTTTTTATCTCTAAATTGACACCAAAACAACAAAATGCCAATGTAGGGAATGAGAGATTCAAATTTAAAGAATAAATCCAAACTTGTTCACTCTAGCACCTAAAATCTTTAAGCACCACTCGTGACTATCTGGTCGCACCAGACCAGGACAAAGTCAAAGTTTTATGCTCATTGTGATTGAGTGTGAGTCAAATAGGTTGAGGGCTAGTTCCATGTCAAAAGTTTTGGGCCTGATTTAGATCTTCGCGGCCAGATTACACCGTCACAGCGGTGACGGATATCCATCCATTGAAATATAAATACCATTATATCTTATTGGATTTATATTTCCATGTATAGAATACCCGTCACCGTTGTGATGGAGTAATCTGTCCGCCTAGATCTAAAGCAAGCCCTTAGTCTTTTTTTGGAGCTTTTTTCTCTCGACGTTAAATCCCTGTGCTCCTCGAATCCTGGGTTTGAGTCAAAGACAGCAGCCCGCTGCAGCCAGAAGCCTCAGCCAGGCTCTGAAAGTTCTTGTCCTTGACATCGACGGCAAGGAGCTTGGAAGCTTCAGTAGGACAAGCCGGTTTAGTCAAGCCGATTTGCAAGTTAACGATGGCGGATTGACTCTCAACATCGAGCCAGTCTCCTCCTAGAACTTTTCAACAAAACTTTGTAGAAACTTTCCAAACTTCCAGATCTTGTTCCTTTTTGGCTACTATGGGCAGAGATGTGTCCAGTAGCATTAACAAAGTGTTCAGAGGGTCTGGCTTGCCTCTTGGGGGCTAGGACCCAATCTCCAATAACGCACCTGCACAAAAATCCAGTTGCAACTGTCAACTGGGGTGATCCTGTCTTTGGGCTTACAGGTACTTCTTTCAGATCTTTTGTACCTGTTGCTGATCAAGGAATCCACTCCTTTTCCTTAGAGTCCAGAGCAGTCCTTTCTTTGTGGAGCCTTGAGAGTGCAGGTGGTGCTGCTCTTTTGATTAAAAGCCTGCCGTGGTGTAGTATAATGGTCCAGCTGGGCAGTTCTCCTTTTTCTTATTTCCAGGTAGTGATCTGAGGAGCTCTCGCAATTGTCCCATATTTATCCTCCATTCTAGGCTGGCAAGAGGAGGGGCACCCCAACCAATAGTGGTAAAGTTACCACCATCTGTTATGGACCCTTCCTGTGAAGTGTGGCATATTTGTGACCCAGAATGCACTGTTCTTACAAAAATCAAAATGGAAATAAACTCTCCTTGGTGTGTGTCTGTGGCACCCAAACCAAAGGTGTGGCTAACAACTCACTATACTCCTCTTTTGACCCTTCTCCTAATCTAATTAGGGGTGGCTCCCATCTAGCTGAGGATCAAGGAAGTGGGCGCAAGTCTGGGTCCTGTGACATCTGTTCTCCAGCTTTTAAAGTCCAGCTTATCTACTCAGCCTCCTTACTGTTCCTGGCTTCTTCAGAAAGCAAGTCTGCTTCTACCAAATGGCTGTATTGTTTCAGCCCAAGTCCTCTTCATACCTACTCAGGGAGCAGCTTGGCTCTGGATGTCAAATGCTGGCCAATCAGAAGCAGCTGTTTTAAGGTTTTGAAGGTAATTTGAGGATAGTAAGTTCTAAAACTACTTTGCTGTAATAGATATAATAAATCTAACCGTAGCAAGTTGTTGGCTTTACTGTAACCATTATTTTAATACTTTGAATGCTATTGCTAGCTAGCACTCATCAATAGCTGGACTTTTTAAAGTATATTTAAGCCTTGGACATCATCTGTCTGCAAGGCAGACCTGGCTTTAAAAATGACACCAGATACCACAGCAGTACAAACTTGTGACAAACTGGTTGTTGTTGCAGTGCCCCCAGACTTTTTGCCTGGCTTTTGCTGCAACTTTGACTGAGGTGTACTTGGTCCCTGCTAACAAGGTTCCCAGTACCATTGTTCTTTCTCCAAAACTGTACCACAATTGGCGCTACTTTAGCCACCACTACAAGGCCCTAGTAAATGGTACCCCTAGTACATAGGGCATGGGTACTGAAGAGTGTCCTCTGGGGCTGCAACACTGGTTGGCACCCTCACCAAGGGTATGCACTCTGCTACTGCAGGCTGCATGGCGTAGTGCAGAAAAATCCAAAGAGTCAACATGGCACGCAGCCCTCTTGGTCTTGCCTCTCGTGCACTGCATATTATATAGGTAAGTCATCCCTACTGCAGGCCCTTACCCCTAAGGCATGGTACACTATATCTTATGGGTGGGCATATCAGCATGAGCAGATACACCTCTACAATGTCCAGTCCATTCTGTGATTCTGTGAGTGAACAGTGAAGCCAAAAAGTGTACATGGGCTGAATACTTGTCAATATGAGTTTCCTAGCTCCATGATGACTTCACTGAATTCTAAGATGTGTGGTACCAATCATCTCAACTTAATAAATCCTCTCTGATGCCAGTGGTGGATTTATTAATACAATCACACAGGAGACCAGTTCAGATGATCCCCTGAAACATAACCAAACACTGGTGGGTTCTCTGCCTGCTTTTCACCAGCCTGCCACCACCAGACATGTTTCTAACCTCATAGGGTGAGAGCCTGCACTCTCAGAGTACAGAACCAATACCTGCTTTGAGTGTGGGGGTTTCACACCTCCACCAGGACAGGATGGTCTTCTCAGACGGGAAGCTTCAAAGGCTATGCCTTCTTTGAAATCCAACACCGGAACCTCCAGATAGTGGGGGAGGCCAAGCCATCTTCCCTGCTCAAACTTTGGCAGGAGTAAAGGTGGGAAAATTATTTAGATGAAGAGGAGGACCCTCTTCAGCCTACACCACCCCTAGGGTGGGGCAGCAATGTGAACTCCTCTCCTGAAATTTCACCATCTTGAGATGATGAGAAACCCTTCAATCAGGGCACAGGATGTAGTCACTAGAGGGTAGACACCCTAAAGGTAAGAAGCCCATTGGCTACTACATGTCTCCCCTTGTAAAGCCCCTAAATTCAATATTTAGGTGTCTCCCCGATACCTTGACTTCAGATTTCACAGACCTAAAGAAAACAAAGGAAGAAGGCGTGCTGCTGATCTAGGAACTGAGCCCTGCTGCAGAAGTAGCTGGCGCCAAACCCTGCCAACTGCGAAAGGACTCAACACCCTGCTGCTGTGAGCCTGTGCCCACTTTCTGGTGGCTCTAACTGCGTTAAAGCAACAACTTAGGCATGACCACACTGACCTCGATGGACTGCCTGACCCGCTCCTGTAGATAAATACCTTCAGTGAAGAACCAATTCTGCATCCCAAGACATCCAGCACCTCTGATCAAGTGACCCAGAAATGCCTGCAGTGCTGGAGCCCTGGGACTTCCAAAACTCTAACTCCCCTGGAGTAGAACTTCTCCCGAACGTTGTCACTCCAAACCTTTGTGGCAGAGTGTTGCTTCCATCAACCATGACAATGAATGTGTGGGCGGTACGCCGCTATATAACCCTATTCTTTTCTTCCCTTTGAACGCGATGGCCTCTGCCTGGCGGTATTGACCGCCGTTGCTTAAAACCTGTAAGCATTTGTGTCTTGAATTGCTTTTGGTTAAAAATCGACATACAAGCATTTATTGACTGTTGAATAAAGTTCTTGGTTTCTAAAAAATGTATGAAAATATGACCATAGTTTTCCTAATTGGTCTTAGATTTATTCTTGAATCTGTGTCTCATTTATTGCCTCTGTATATGACAACAAATAATTAGCACTACTCTCTGATGAGCCTAATTGCTTCCTCATACTACCACATAAAGAGCATTAGAATGATCTGCTTTTTCCTCTGCACACCAATTGGGGATTCACTGGATTCTCTACACAGTGTACTACATTTTAGTCCACATTTGGTGTCAGCACTGGGATTAAAGATTTTGCATTCCCATGAACCATTATGTCAATATGTAACCACAAGCATAACCTAAACAATTGTCATTAGCTATTCAAATTTTTGATTGGTCTAATTTTCTAAATTTCTAAAATTAACTAATAGGGCCTAGGTTAAATCCCCGAAACAAACTATTTGAAAACCTACAAATCTATACTATACTTAGGAGAAAGTTTTTTATTGCGTAGTTTTTTTTTTTACTTCCTAAAAAGGTACCAACTGTAGTCAAATAATGGCTGAAACCAGTAGTCAGGTTCAGGAGCTCGACTTGACCACTTACATGGACCTACACCATGCTCATCTGAGAGACATTTGTAAGAGCTATGAAATCAAACCAGGCAAAAGCCATGAAAGGAATATCTTAGAGAACTGATAACTCAGTTTGAGAGAAACAACCAAGAACTGTTGGACCAGTCTGAGGATGCAGACAATCTCAATGATATTGGTGTTGAGGATGGATTTGAGTCAGTCCCCTTAAATACAGCTAAGAATCTCTCAGATGAGGACAAAATGCTAGAAAACTGACCAGGAGACTGAACCTAGAAGCTTCGTTCCTGGAAATAGAACGACAAAGGAAAGGGATGGGCCCTAGGACCTCTTTCTTGCGGCAGCATACAAATAACTACAGAGGTTGAAGGTTTTTTATGATTCTGAACTCCCCAAAGGGATTGTCCCTAAATGCACAGATGGTGATGACATTATCAAATGGTTCACTGCATTCGATAGAGCCCGCGTAGGTAGAAAAGTAGCCAGATGAAAGTTGTCTGCTCTCTCAGGGGAACTATTCTCAGGAAAATGCAGGGATAGACTCCTGACTTTGCCTGAAAAAGATGCTGAGTTTTACGACCTCATGAAGGGTACCCAGATTGAGGGCTTTGGACTCACGACTGAGGAGTAGAGAATAATTTCAGGGAGACTAGAAAAACCCAGAGTCAGTCCTGGGAGGAATTTGTGGACTTTTCGGTGAAAATAGTAGGAGGTTGGTTAACAGGTAACAACAATGTGAATGACTTTGAAGGGCATTACAATTTAATTATGAAAGAGCACCTTTTAAGTAATTGTTTTCAGGAAAAGTTGCATCAATATATACTAGACGTGGGGCCTGACTCTCCCCAAGGTTTGGGGAAGTCTGCTAATCATCGGGTTAGAACTAGAGTATCCAAAACTAGATATGGTGGGGGTGACCAAAAAAATTAGACCAAAAAGACTCCCCCCCAGAAAAGACAGTAGGACACTCTGAAAAAGACAAAAGTGAGGAGTCCCCTGTAGGCCCCCAAAAACCTTTTAGGATGGGGGTTCCAGAGACCCCTCACAAACTAAAAATGGATACTAGGGCAAGAACTAGGACCCCCAGAAGGCTTGGGGCCAGAAGTAGGTAACCAAATACCGGCAAATCGTCCGAATCGGTAAATTTACCGATTCGGTAAAGTTTCCAAATCGGTAAATTTACTGAATGGTTAAATATACCGAATCGGAAAAGTTTCTGAATCGTAATTTTACCGAATCGGTAATTTTACCGATTCGGTAAATAAGAAATGGTAAAAATTAAGTTTGAGAAGTAGGTAACCTCTAAAATACCGAATTTGCATGAAATTCGGTATTTAAGAGTCAGTATTTACCATGGATTGATATCAGGTGGTAACCAGGTGCAGGCCAAAAAAAGGGCCCAAAATGCAACAATTTGACCAGAATGGCGGCATTCTATGTGATTGTGAGGCGGCTACGGATCCAGGCAGAAGGAGAGAGGGAATGGAGAAGAGAGGAGCAGGTTTACAGGCAGAGGATCACCATATTCCAACAGACTGAGGCAGAGATCCTACAAAGGTACAGGCTAGACCCCCAAACCATCCTGGAGCTAATCAGGGACCTCCACCCACTGTTGGAGCACCCAACCCCAAGGGCCCATGCCATCCCACCCCATGTGCAGGTGCTCTGTAGCCTACACCTGCTTGCCTCTGGGAGCTACCAGAGTGTCATTGCATCAATAGGTGGGGTGTCCCAGAGCTGCCTGTCCCGGTTTTTCAGAAAATGTCTGGACGCCATGTTGCAGAGAATGGATTTTTACATCAGCTTCCTTGCAACGCACGCTGAACTGGTCAGGACCAAGACTGACTTTTATCAGATGGCGCATTTTCCTAATGTCATTGGATGCATTGATGGTACCCACATCCCAATATGCCCACCTGCTGCCACAGAGTACATTTATAGAAACCGGAAATCCACACACACCATAAATGTACAGGTAATCTGTGATTCCAAATTAATCATCGCGGACATAGTTGCCAAGTTGCCCGGGAGTACCCACGACTCCTACATCTTTCAGAACAGTGGCATCTACTCACGGCTGACAGTGAGGGAATTTGGCGAAGGCTATTTGTAGGTAATACACTGTGTGAATCTCCCTTGATACATATTGCAGCTGTATGTGGATATGTGCATGTGAGTAATGTATATCTATTCTTACAAATAGGAGGCAGTGCATATGCCCTTCGGTCCTTCATCCTCACACCCTACCTCAACCCTTCAACATCCAGCCAGAGGAGGTACAACAGGGCACAGAAATCCACCTGGAACATTGTGGAGCTCACCTTTGGACTGTAGAAGAGCAGGTTTCGGTGCCTGCACAAGAGTGGAGGGGCACGCCAGTACACACCAGTGACCTGCTGCAAAATGATTGCAGCCTGTGCAATGTTGCACAACCTTGCAGTTAAGAAGGGCACTGAAGTGGAATTATCAGATTTCGAGGACCATGATGATGACCAAGCTGTGCCTGACCCACACACAGCTGGACATGCAACACCAACAGATGGCAGACACAGACGGGAAGAGATCACACGCATTTTTTTTAAGTAAAGAGACACAGACAGGTGGAGTATGCACCCAACGTAGTTTAATTTTGTCACTACGCAGGTATCTAAGGCAAAAATGTGCAACACAAACTTTGAACTTTCAAAATTGTATGTCCTGGGTCACTTCCCCATAATATTAACTGTTCATTTGGGTCCACCCTTAGTAGCGCCAGATGTATGTGGCTCACTGTGTTCGCTGGGCGATTGGGCTGTAGCCTCACCTTGTCGCCTGCTGCTCCTCCTTGTCTCTACACCAGGGGGGCTTGCCATGCTGCTCCTACTTGTGCTCCCTTCACACTCTGGCACATCAATATCAGCAGTTTGTGCTGTTTGAGCATTTATTAGCGCCTCAAGAGCACCGGTCATCCTGGCTATGCCCCTTGTCACCTCATTGCTGTTTTGCGTCAAACCCTCCTGAATGTTTATGCTTCGCCTGCATAACAAGGATGTGGCTGTGGCCAGGCGGTGAATTGCTTTGTTGTGTTGATGTGCAGGCTGCTTCTCCCTGCACCTTGATGCTTTTTCTGTGTCCAGTTTGGTGCACAGTAGCTGCACCGATTGTGTCATTCCATGTATCCCTGTAGCCATAATCTTGTTCACTTCCACCAGTTCCCTGATGCCCTTTCCAATTTCTTCCATTTTGCTATTCAGGTTGCGCATTTGGCGTTGACAGGGCATGATGGCCTCTCCCTGCATCCTCTAGATCTTCACCATGCTCCCCTCCAGGCCTTGGAACACACTGGATCCCTCCCCACGGGCACCTACACTCCTTTGTTGGACTCTGCGGCGTCTTGTGCTCCTACGGACAACCTCTGCACTGGACTGCAGTGTGGCGGAGATATCATCTTCAGGCAAGGTGTGTGTGTCTTCCACCTTCATTTCACCGCCAGATGTCTCCATTTCTATCAGTGGGGCAACAACATGCCTCCTGCTTGGTTGTGCTGCAGGTGTTTCAACATGCAGTGATGCTGGCATATCTGGTGAAGACATTAACAGAGGGGAATGTGAACGTCGTGGGGATGCCTGCAAATCTTGAGTGATTTCAGGGTCTTGGGAAGGTGGCTGGCTACTCGGTACACCTGTGTCCTGTCATGCACTGGGGCCTGGCTCCTGACTTTCATCCCTCTCGGGCGCCGTGCCTTCAGTCTCCGGTGACCGCCTTCTGGATGTGTGACCTGTGGACATATGAGCATATATCAGCTAAGCGCAAATGTCTCACATGCACTACTATTAAATCTTTTTAAAATGCACAATGTACATGTTGCCTGCCCTTCATTATGTCTGCAACCATTTGCCTAACTTGGTGGTTGCTGTGCTGTATGACATGGTCTTTCATTAACTGACTACATGTACCATGATGCTTTGCTACTGTATAGTGCTGGCACACCTGGACTGGGGTCACTTAGCTTCAAGGGGTGAGGGGGATTGCTGTGCATGCATCTTACCTTTTCTGCTTGCAGTTTTGGCTGAGCTGTCCACTTCTCCCAGTCCGCAGACACTTTCTGGCTCTAAGGTTGAGGCCACAATCTCCTCCAGGTCAGTGAGGGGGGGTGCTGTGTTCTTTCCTCCACCAGTTTTCGATGCCTGCTTGTGGTGGTCTGCCAATTTCTCTTTTGTGAGGCTCCTCAGGTCATAGAACCTCTTTTTCAAGTCCTCTGTGTCTCTGGTGGTCACTCCCACAGCATTAACTTTGTCCAGTATATCCAGCCAAATCTTCCTTTTGGCAGATTCAGCCACAGTGAGGGACTGCCTGCCAAACCGTTTGTGGTGAACCTTCACCACCTCCTCCACAAGGACCTGTAGCTCCATGCTGCTGAATTTCAGCTTTCTCTTCCTCTCTGGCTGCTCTGTGTCTTTGCTGGTTGCCATTTTACAGGTTTGAAACTGCACAAACTCTTTCTGCTGCTGCTCCCAGTCTCTCTGCTCCAACTGCCTCTCCAGAAGCTTCTAATTAGTTACAGCTTCCTGTGTAGCCACTTCCTGGTAAGGAGGGGGAGGGTGGTAGCACCTGATTGGCTGTTTTCTTAAGTTTCACTTTTGCTTGCTTTCCGATTCGGGATTTACCGAATCGGTATTTACCGCTGATTCGTGAATACCAAATCGGTAAAATTCGGTATTTAAGAATCGGTAAATGAGATTTACCTACATCTGGCCCCTGGTGCCTTAAATGTAACAAAACAGGGAACTTAGCCAGGGACCCCTGTTGTCATAAAAACAAAACCACCAACACATCCCCAGGGGATACTAGTGTAGCTCTTGGGGGTAACTCTTCAGAGGAAGAGGTCACCCTAGCCTTTAACTGGGAAGTGGGCCCAAAGGATGAGCTGAAGATTCCAGAGGGGGTAGACACTTCCACTGGCTACTGGTGAATGGGATCCCAGCCACTGTCCTGGGGGACACCTGTGCCAGTTATACCATTGTGAATGACTGGCTGGGTCTCTCCAACCAGTATATACCAGGTGAGACAAAGAGAGTAAGGGTCATCCCAGGGAAGGTCACTGAGAGGCCTGTGGCTGGAGTGCCCCTAGATATAGCCTGGCCCCTTAGCTTGGGAAGGGTGGTCATTAAAGTCCTCCCCCTTAAATGTCTCCTTGGAAATGGCCACCCAGTGGCTGGTCTGACTCAAACAAAGGTACTGGTCCAGTGCAGGTTCTCACCCAATAATTTTTGGGGGCTGAACATGCAGCTAGTGTAGGTGAGCCCCAAAAGAAAAAGAAGAAGAGAGTGTGTAGGAAGGGTGGGCAATGGTTAGCCACAATTCCAGTACCCCCAAGGAGATTCTACACCAGAAGGAGAAAACACCTGTGTTGGCACTGGTGAAGCCCTACCTGCCCCACAAGAAGTCCTGATCCCTTAGGCTGCTGTTCAGCTTGAAATGGTGGCCCTCAGCTGACAGAAAAGAGGGTGGAAAAGGGGTGTTCACTACAACATGTAGTGACCCCCCACTCTAAAACATCAGTCAGACAACCTGAACCCAAAGAAGCCTGTACATTAGCACCTTAACTTATCAGGGAAGAGCTAAAGGTGTGGTTCTGGGCACTGACAGCTGTAAGTAGACTCTGCTGGGTGTTAGCCTTCATAGCAGTACTGTCCTTATCATGGTGGTCTGACCCCCTGCAAAATAGCAAGTTAGGCCACCTGTTGGTCTTCAATCAATCAATCAATGCATTTATAGAGCGCGCTACTCACCCGGAAGGGTCTCAAGGTGCTGGGGGGGGTAAGTTACTGCTCGAACAGCCAGGTCTTGAGCTGCTTCCTGAAGGAGAGGTAGTCCTGGGTTCGCTGTTGGTGGGTGGGGAGGGAGTTCCAGGTCTTGGCCGCCAGGTAGGAGAAGGATCTTCCTCCGGCGGTTGCTCTGCGGATGCGCGGTACGGCGGTGAGGGGGTGGCTGGTTGATCGAAGCTGGCATCCGGGCGTGTAGAAGGTCATGCGGTCGTTGAGGTACTTGGGGCCCAGGTCGTAGAGAGCCTTGTGTGCATGGGTCAGGAGTCTGAACGTGATTCTCTTGCTGACGGGGAGCCAGTGCAGGTCTCTCAGGTGTCCGGTGATGTGGCTGTGTCGGGGGATGTTCAGGATGAGTCGTGCGGAGGCGTTCTGGATGCGCTGGAGTCTTCTTTGAAGTTTGTCTGTGGTTCCGGCGTAGAGGGTGTTCCCGTAGTCCAGTTGGCTGGTGACGAGTGCCTGGGTGACGGTCTTCCTCGTTTCGGTCGGGATCCATCTGAAGATCTTGCGGAGCATGCGCAGGGTGTTGAAGCACGAGGATGAGACGGCGTTGACTTGTCTGGTCATCGATAGGGAGGAGTCCAGGATGAAGCCCAGGTTGCGTGCGTGGTCCGTTTGTTTGGGAGCGGTGCCCAGGGCCGGGGGCCACCAGGAGTCATCACAGGCGGAGGGTGATGATCCCAGGATGAGGACTTCCGTCTTGTCTGAGTTCAGTTTAAGGCGGCTGCTCCTCATCCAGTTGGCGATGTTTTTCATCCCTTCGTGTAGGTTGGCCTTGGCGGTGGTGGGGTCGTTGGTGAGTGAGAGGATCAGCTGGGTGTCGTCGGCATAGGAGATGATGTTGAGGTTGTGTTGGCGTGCGATGGCTGCGAGGGGGCTCATGTAGACGTTGAAGAGGGTTGGACTGAGTGAAGATCCTTGAGGAACGCCGCAGATGACTTCGGTGGCCTCGGATCTGAACGGGGGGAGGCGGACCATCTGGGTTCTTCCGGCGAGGAACGAGATGATCCATTCCAGTGCTTTCTCTCAGATTCCGATGTTGCTGAGGCGCTTCACTCAGGTGCGGTGGCAGACAGTGTCGAACGCAGCAGAGAGGTCCTGGAGGATGAGGGCCGCTGTTTCATCGTTGTCATTCTGGGTTCTGATGTCGTCGGTGGCTGCAATTAGGGCGGTCTCGGTGCTGTGGTTGGCCCGAAACCCGGACTGTGAGGGGTCTAGGGAACCATTCGTCTCGAGGAAGGCAGCCAGCTGTCTGTTGACGGTCTTCTCGATGACTTTGGCCGGAAAGGGAAGGAGCGAGATGGGGCGGTAGTTCTTGAGGTCGGTGGGGTTCAACGTTGATTTCTTCAGGAGGGCGGTGAGCTCGGCGTGCTTCCAGCTCACCGGGAAGGTGGTGGTGTGGAGGGAGGAGTTGATGATGTCCCGGAGCTGGGGTGCGATGATGGCATCGGCTTTGTTGAAGACGTGGTGTGGGCAGGGGTCGGTTGGTGATCCGGAGTGGATGGAGTTCATCGTGCGGGTGGTGTCTTCGGTGTTGATCGGGGTCCAGTTGCAGAGGGTGGGGGTGGCCGGCGTTGGTTCGCCGGTAGGGTGCGTGGTCTGTGCATCGAAGCTGTTGTGTATGTCTGCGATCTTGCTGTGGAAGAATGAGGCGAGTGAGTCACAGAGGTCTTGCGAGGGAGTGATGTTGTTGTTTCCGGTGCTGGGGTTGGAGAACTCTTTGATGATGCAGAAGAGTTCCTTGCTGTCGTGGGCGTTGTTGTCCAGTCGTTCTTTGAGTGCCGCCTTCTTGGTGGCACGGATCAGCTGGTGGTGTTTGCGGGTGGCGTGTTTGAGGGCGGTCCTGTTGACTGTGGTCTGGTGGAGCCGCCAGGCTTTCTCGAGGGTGCAGCAGTTCTTCTTTGATTCCTTGAGTTCGTCGGTGAACCAGGGGGTTTTCTTGCTACCGGATCTGCTGGGAGGGTTCTTTAGTGGTGCGAGATTGTCGGCGCAGGCGGTCAGCCACTTGGCGAGGTTGCTGGCTGCTTCGTTTGGGTCCGCTGTGTAGGTGGGTGTGTTCTGGCTGAGGGAGGCGGAGAACTGCTCGGCGGTGATCTTGCTCCAGCTTCGGCGGGGAACCTGTTGAGGGTGGTGGTGGGTCACCGTTTTCCTGAAGCTGAAGTGGATGCAGCTGTGGTCGGTCCAGTGGAGTCCGGTGGCGTGGCTGAAGGAGATGTGCTTGCTGGATGAGAAGACGGGGTCAAGCGTGTGGCCGGCGTAGTGGGTGGGAGTGTTCACCAGTTGCTTGAGTCCGAGGTTGGCGAGGTTGTCCAGCAGGGTGGTGGTGTTTCTGTCGTTGTTGTTTTCCAGGTGGAAGTTGAGGTCCCCTAGGAGGATGTAGTCGGCGGAGGGCAGGGCGTGTGGGCTGATGAAGTCTGCGATGTCATCCCTGAATTGTGTGCGTGGTCCTGGTGGTCTGTAGATGAGGGTGCCTCGGAGGGTGGTCTTGGGGTCGGTGTGTATCTGGAAGTGAAGGTGTTCGGCGGCGGTGAAGGTTTCGTCGGAGTTAGTCAAGATGCGGATGGTGTTCTTGTGTATGATGGTGATGCCTCCTCCCGTCTGGTTGACGTGATCCCTCCGGGTGATCTTGTATCTGCCCGGGATGGCTATTGCGATGTCGGGCGCTGAGGACGCGTTCATGCAGGTCTCGGTGAGGAAGGCGACGTCCGGTGCTGTCGCGTCGAGCAGGTCCCAGAGTTCTACGGCGTGCCTGTGGACGGAGCGGGTGTTCAGCAGGATGCACTTCAGGTGGTTGTTGCTGGTGCTCGACTTGGCGGGGGTGATGCCGGTACGGAGGCAGGTGAATTTGCAGGCTTGGCAGGCGAAGGGTCCGTGGGTGCGTCTCGGGATGGCTTGGTAGCAGGCAGGGTTCCGGCCGGTGTTGAGTGCGTTGAGTGTTGCGGCGTCGTAGGTCCGTCGGGTTGTCTTGCTTCGGCGGGGGCCAGGGGTCCTGGCACTGGGCGCGGTCCAGGCACGGACGGGCGCAGACTGGCGTGCCTTTGGCGCGCCTTCGGCGCACAATCGGCGCGCCCGCTGCGCATGACCACTGCACGTCCATGCGATCGCCATTTAAGGGCAAGTGGGAGGGAGGAGCAGCTGGGAGGCGGGAGCGGGGAGGGCACAGAACACAAAGGGGGCGTGGCCTCATGGCCGGCAGCGGGGAGCGGGGCGGGAAAGGCACAGGGGGGAAAAACGAGCACCAGTTACAAAAGGAAAAGTACAATTAGACAACAACAAAAGACAATACAATCTCACAAGGCAAATTACAATATAAAGTCTAAAACTGGTGGAGCTGCGGGGGCAACGTGCAACGAGGCGGGCAGCTGGGGCGGAAGGCACACGGAGCAGCGAGGCTGCGAGCAGCAGCGGGGGCACACACATACAGCTGGTGGCCGTGCGGCGCGGGGTGTCCTGAGGACAGGTCACCCTCGGTCTTGGCGTGGTTGCTCAAGTTGTGGGTGACCTCTTTGGGTAAGCTGGGTGTTGTCCTAGCTATGTTCGAATTTGCAAAGGTGGACACTTCTGACTCCAAACTAAAAAGATACTAAAGAGTTAGAACAGGGGCAATGACCATGAAACGGTTAAGGTAGGGGAGAGAATGTGGCCTTACGGCTAGGGCGGTCGACCTCAGAGCAGGGGAACCTGGTTCGAGCCTCGGCAGGTACGCTCAACATTCTGTGATTCTGGGCAAATCACTTAATCTCCCCGTTCCTACCAAAAACTCATGTGTCTGTCTGTAATGTAACTAGTGCTCATGCTTTGGGTCTAGTTTGTGCAATATAAAACTTGTCAAAACAGAAAAAAGGTAGGCCTGCTCCCCACAGGAACTAACCTGGACAGAAGGGTGTAAAGCAGAGTAGTCCCTGCAATACCCCAACTAGTTCCTCTACTCTTCCTCGCCTGGTTTATCAGAGTCTCATGGTCAGTGTGTGGTATTGGGTTCCCAAGGCCTACATGCTCCGAAGATAACCAACTTACACCGAAAGAACTGTTGGCACGGAAACTTAAAAATGCAAAGAACAAGTTTATTAAGACCCCATGGGGTGGTGGTACATTCCTACAGCACCCTTCGGTAATGCAAGAAGTATCACCCCGAACATCGGTGTGACTTGCTCTTTTATACAATTTACAGGTAATAAAACAATGGGAGGCACAAAATTACAAGCGTTATGTACATATAAGGTCATCTTTGGAACACAGCCAGCTCATTGGAGGGGTTACAACTCCGCTGGTCAGTTTAGGCGGCACATTCCAGAGGGGTGACTGGTCAATGGGGACTGCGCATGTACGGGCTTGACCAGTACTAAAAATAGCCTGTTGCTGGGCAAACTCAAGTGGTCAATGGCACGGACAATGGACTAAAGGCCATGCTGGCCACGAGGCCGCTTATGATCTAAGATGGCCGCCGTAACACACAAAATGGCGTTTCCGAGTATGGCCAATTTAAACAGGAAACGTGTAGCACAGCTAAGCGCTAACTCGGCCAGCGTCAAATCACGACAGACGACCCTTTTAGCGTTTAGCTGAAGCTACCTCATAGTGAACATAATCTGGGTGTTCATCTTCGATATCGATCAACATTATTTGGGTTACTTCTTTATGAAGCATCATTTTATCATGAGCAAGAGCTTGTCTTGATGGTATACAGGCCGATAGGCACATAGAACACAAAGCTGGACCACATTGAATGCATAAGCATACACCAAACAGTATCCCCACAATAATACATAGAATCGTTAACAATTTCCAGCCCAAGTGGTAAGCATTGACCAGAACCACCCTGAAAGAGTCCAAGTTCCATTGTCCGGGTGTATTTCCGCAGCTATCTTATGCAGTTTCGAGATGGCATCATAAACAGATGGTGAATTGTCAGGTACATAGACACAACAGCTGCTTCCGATGTTTCTACATGCCCCCCCACGATCAGCTAGAACTACATCCAGAACCATTCGGTTCTGGAGTGTAACGATCCTAGAAATCTGAAGTTCCTCAGTAATATTTCCCAATGCAATAGCAGTATCATTCGCTACAGCCTCAACTACACGGGTCAGTCGTCGTATCTTTCGACTATTCAAAGCAGCCCCAACAAAGGAAAACAGTCCCAAATTGAAATCCACATACTGTTGCAAAGCAGTGTCTGTCTGGTCAATGTCATCTAGAACAACAGCACGTTTAACACGATTCAGTACGAAATCATGATACAAAATATAATCATTATGGTACATTGGTGGGGCAATAAATACAGGAGGCAGTACAAAAGATACATAGCAAGTACCCAACCATCCCAACGGGAGCTGATGATAGCCCTTCGTTCCGCAAATAAAATACGTATTTCGTGATGCTACAAACGATATGCCATTCGGGCTGTCAAACGTGATTGTAGTATTGCATTCGCTTTTCCCAACCGAGATCGTACCTTTATTACGTATACACAAATCAGCTTTTGTGGCAATAACATTTATAACATGTGAGCTGGAAACATTAATGTTACGTTGGTTGCTGTAAACACGTGGGGCAGATACATTGTCGGGGCGGTACTCCTCCCATTCAAATCGAGTACCCTCAGCTCGTGGATACCCATCCCGGTCGTGATAACATACTTTATTCAAACGGAAAAGAACCCCCCCTTTTGTTGGCCATCTCAAAGTGAAGAGAAGAGTGTACCAGGCATTGCAGGATCCATTATGTGAGAACGGGAGTGGAATGAGTGGAGTGCCCCCTTTCTTCTGGTGCCCGGGCAACATCCCACACACCCAGCAATTAGACGTATTTGTCATGTTATGTGTATGATGAAGGATCTGAATAAAGCTATTGTTCAAATAAGTCTGTCGGTGCCGTTCTTCATGGTAAGGCAAGGTGAAGTGAAAATGTTCAGATGGAGCCGGGGTAGTCGGCAACAAATGTTTACGTGCAGGCACCACAAGTTCAACTACCCAGGCTATCACTGCTATCACCACAATCGTTAGGACAAAGAGGATGGCACCAAGTATTCGTTTATCCCGTGATGCAGAAGACGCCATAGTTCAATTATTGTTCAAAGTCTTAAAAGTTCAGAAAGTTCACAAGTTCTCAAATGTACATATGTGTGTATTACACCTAAAAAGGAAAAATACGGTGCTGAGCTCCGAGGTAGCCGTTGTTTTCTTCTCCGGGGTCAAGACGGGTGTCGCTACTCTTGGCAGAACTGATCCCCCCCTTGAGATTCCCGGTTTCCATTTCACAAACCCCAGAGCGGTAACCAACCAGTCTCGAAAACCAAAAAAATCTTCCTATCGTGGCCGCAGATTGTAGCGCTGTCGTCCAGAAACAGTGTGGTCCGGGAAGGCTCCCTCAGCTTCGGCCGATGTCACAGCTGGGCTCTTTTCTTTCTCCAAGATCTCTTGGAAGTCGGTCAACACAGCAGGATTCACCAGATCAGGAGAGACACGACGGCAATGTGTTGAATGTATCCACCGCTTCCTATTGGTCACTCGTACAGCTGTTCGAGTAGCAAGGAGGACCTGCTCGGGGTCTCTCCACCTCGGTTCCAAGCTGTTCGCCCTCTCAAACGACCGGATCATAACATGGTCGCCAGGGCGGAGATCATGGCCTTCTCCAGTAGAATTGTCAGGGAGCGCTTCTCGAACCTGTTGATGAATAGAAAGCAAATCATTTGTTAATCGTGCCAAATAATCGTTCATCATTATACAAGGCACATCATGTATCAATCGCGGCTTAGGCACCCCCCAGATATTCATAGGCCTTCCAAACACCACTTCATATGGTGTGAGGCCTGTCCGAGAGTGGGGCACTGATCTAAGAGAGAGTAATGCTAGCGGTAAGGCATCCGGCCATTTCAATGACGTGGACGCCACGATCTTAGCCAGCTTTAGTTTCAACGTGGCATTATACCGCTCGACAAGACCTGCCGACTGAGGGTGGAACACAGCATGAAACTTCTGCTGGATCCCTAACCCCTTCAGCACATACTCCACAATTTTCCCGACAAAATGAGGCCCATTATCGCTCCATAAAAATTTGCAAACTCCAAAGCGAGGAAAATACTCCTTGAGCAACACCTTAGCTGTTGTTAAAGCTGTATTATCTTTCGTGGGGAAGGCTTCAACCCATTTGCTAAAAGCACACACCACCACTAAGACATACTTAAGGTTATTGCAGCGCTCAAGCTGGATGTAATCCATTTGAAGTACCTCGAATGGTGCAGAAGGTGGAATGAACCCTCCTTTCGGAGTATGGGTCCCCTTAGCAGGATTGTGCTGCAAACATATCAGACAGGTCTGCACTACTCTCTTGGCAGTATTAGCAATCTCGGAATGCTCCCAAACTCGTGTTAACAATCGAGTAATTGCAAGAGCCCCCACGTGCGCCAACCCATGTGTCATCTGGACCATCGCTTGCAAGTAAGCTGCAGGCAATTTCCATTTCTCCATGTCCTTGCTTCTCCAACACCCTTCATCGTCTAGCACCCCATCAGTTGCCCATGCCGCAAGTTCTGATTCAGTAGCTGATTTCTGAATGTCTAATATTTCCGCTCTAGCATCATTCCATCGCTCTGCTTGGGATTTTGTCACGTACATGGGGGAGTCAGTTCGGGACATAGCCGTTTGCCTCGCTATGCTATCCGCAAAGGCATTTCCCTGTCCCACTTCATCAGTGATCTTTTTATGGGCGCTACATTTTATGATCGCTACTTTCTTTGGGCAAAGCAACGCATTTAGGAGATCACACACCAATTCTCCGTGCATAATGTGTACTCCATGAGAAGTTAAAAACTCACGCTCTCTCCAGAGTAGACCGAAGTCATGTGCTACTCCGAAGGCGTACCGGCTGTCTGTGTATATGTTCACACATAAGCCAGCACTCAATTCGCAGGCTCTTGTCAGGGCTATCAGCTCCCCTGCTTGAGCCGATTTCTGTGGTATTCTAGCTGTTTCCACCACTGTCTTAAGTGTTGTGATTGCATAGGCTGCGGAAGTCGTGCCATCTGGCAGCCTCAAACATGATCCATCAACCCACAGTTCCCCATCCACAACTAGAAGTGGCATATCCTGTAGGTCAACACGACCCTTTGTCTGTTCCTCAGTCAGGAAAACACAGTCATGATGTTTTTCTTCCTGACCCTCCTCGACCGGATAGGGCAATAAAGTGGCAGGGTTCAGAGTAGCACATCTTTTTAGTGTGATATGTGGCACCAACAGTGTAAGCTCATATCCTGTTAACCGTGCACTCGTGAGATATTGGGTCTTTGTTTGATTTAGCAGGGCATCTACTGCGTGAGGAACTAACACCAACAATTTGTGCGATAACACTATTACCTCACTCTGCCGTATTGCTACTGCTGTTGCTGCAACTGCTCGGAAACACCCAGGTAACCCTCGCGCTACAGGATCAAGAATAGCAGAAAAGTATGCACATGGCCTCTGCTTGTCCCCGTGTGTCTGCACTAACACTGATAACGCGCACCCATCTTTCTCGTGCACGTACAATGTGAAAATCTTCGTATAATCTGGTGTACCTAATACGGGTGCAGAGCAAAGGGCTTGTCTCAGTTGATCAAAAGCATTTTGACATTCATCTGTCCATTCAAGGGGCATTGGTGTAGTTTTGGACAGTAACGCTAACAAA
This sequence comes from Lissotriton vulgaris, assembly GCF_964263255.1. Classification (NCBI taxonomy): domain Eukaryota; kingdom Metazoa; phylum Chordata; class Amphibia; order Caudata; family Salamandridae; genus Lissotriton; species Lissotriton vulgaris. Next base: position 2,096,739,746 of record NC_141685.1, on the reverse strand, counting down.
GGCTTTATAATGTGCGAAAACCCCATGATCCACTGCCTACAAAAGGACGTTAACCCTATGAAGGCGCGTACATCTCTCTGTGTGCGGGGGACTGGTGTATCTAATATTGCCTGAATTCGATCTGATGTCAATGCACGCCCCTCCTTAGACAAAAGATGACCGAGGTAGGTCACCTTGGGTCTACAGTATTGTAGCTTTTTCTTAGAAACCTTGTGATTATTCTGTGCCAGAAAGGAAAGCAGCGCAATCGTACTCTCCTCACATTGCGTGTAAGAATCTGCAGCAAGCAGAAGGTCGTCCACATATTGGATTAGAACAACCCCCGCTTGCAACTCAAAGGAATCGAGCTGTCTTTTCAAAGCCTGGCTGTAGATACTCGGACTCTCAGTGTAACCTTGGGGAACACGACAAAATCTATTCGATTTATTATTTAACGTGAAGCCAAACAGATATCTGCTATCGGGATGGACAGGGATGGAAAAGAAAGCGTTTTTCAAATCAATTACACTAAAGGTCGTTGCCGTTGGTGGTACCAGTGTGAGCAAGGTCGTAATGTCGGACACCACCGGGTATTGGGGAATGACAATTTTGTTGATCTCTCTCAAGTCAATAATAAAGCGATAGACTTTGTCGTCAGTATCTCTCTTAAGGATCGGAAGAATAGGGCTGTTACAGACATTATAAGGAACCTCTTCCACCACCCCTGCAGTTATCAAATCCTGGACAATGTGAGTCAGGGCAATTTCACCTTCCCTCGAAATCTTATACTGTGGCACCAGTGGCAGAGAGGCCCCCTCCTTAACAGTAATATGAATAGGTGGAATACGCATCTCCCCCACATCCGTGTCTGAGGTCGCCCATAACGTGTGCGGGAGAGAGGCCAAAGCTGGAATGTCTGATATGGTATAGAACCTATTCGGGTCAGGGTAATTGTCATTCAGGATAACCCGCACTCCTTCAGGAGCGCACCGTATCGTTGCTCGAAAGTATTTAAGCAAATCGATGCCCAAGATATTATCTGGTGTATAGGGCGATAACAAAAATTGCCCAAAACTAAAAAATTTGTCAAGACAGAGTGCAAGGGGTTTGGACAAAGGGCTAGGAGAGGGTGTGCCATCGAACCCTACACATGTTATCATTTCGCCAGACAGGGGAGCCCTCGGAACCAATTTCTTTGACAAAGCGCTACGAGTAGCTCCGGTGTCGACTAGGAATTGATCAGTAGAACCCAAAATGCCCGCTGTTACATATGGACCTTCCTGATCTACCAGCACTTCAATTGGTTCCCCACCCCATCCTACGCAGTCCTATGCATGCACATAATCCTGGTGCTCCACATTCTCACCCTCTGATATCTGATATTGGTTTCGTCTATCAAAAGTATTTCGTTCATCCTGGCCACGACCCCTCTGCTCAGCCCTTCCACGGTCACCTCCACCAGCTCTCGCCCCCGTATAACCGCCCCGCGACCTACCACCTCCTCGACCACGCTGGCTACGTTGTTCACGAAGTACCGGACAATCCTCAGCCCAATGCCCAAACTCTTTACAATAAGCACATTGATCCTCCGCAATATCCGTACGACCATACGACGTATTTCCTCCACCTCGTCTACCTCTTTCATTCCCTCTACCCTGTGTTCCACGAACCTGTGCCAACATCACCTTCGTTTTCAATTCTTTCGCTTTTTTATCAACACTTTCTTTAGCCTCCAACTCCTGCCGCTCATAATACTGAGCCATAGTCAACAAAGACGCAGGGGTCGCCGTGGCCCAGGAACTTTCACTCGATTTCAATCGTTTTGCAATCTCCGGCAGGAGATTAGCCACGTACTTATCTACAAACAAATGCCGACCTGTATCGTCTGTTAAAGATTGACCACTGTAATCGTGAAACGCCTCTTCGAAGCGTGTAAAGAAATCTGAAACCGTTTCATCTGGCTTTTGTTTACACGAAGCTAACATGGTCCAATCTATCTTTTTAGAAGGTATGAGCATTTTTAATTTAATCAAAATAGCCGTTGGGAGGTCTAAAATCAACTGGCAAGGCTTACATGCCGGTTTCCTCTCTAAATCAGCTTGATTTATCTCTTTCCATGTACCTCCAAGTATTGTTTCATCATTATTTTTACGAATTTGTCTCCACATGTCAGGCGGAAGTATTAACCCGAAAAACAAATCTATGTCAACAAGAGTCATCACACAAGACGAAATAGCCCCTTCCACCCATTCATAGAACGCTGCCGGATTTTTACGAAGGTCAGGTAAAGAATTTTTCAATGCCATAACATCCGCTCTATTCCAAGGCGTATACACCCAATTATATACTAAGTACCCCTTCGCATCCTTTGACCTTTTATCATCATCTGTACCTTCCCCCTTCGGTGGAACATACAAAGGTGCGGCTTCACGCATAGGCATAACATGCATTGCAGAACTCTTATCTGAACCCCGGAGAGAACACTCCTTAGATTGCCCATCAGATTCCGGCCCGGACTCCTTATTCCTTTTCCGCTCGTCCCGCAATCTGATAGCCTCATCTCGCAGCTGGATCAGTTGATTGTAAAAGGCATCGACATCTGCAAGAACAAATACACCTGTATCTAGATTCTCACGATGAACTGACACAGCCTTAGGTTCTAACGTATCTGAAATTTTACGATATGAGGTAACGACTTCATCTGCCAAAGTAGCCATAAAATACAGTAACTCTTGGTCTGTCCAAGTACCCCTTTCAGAAATAACTTCAGCCTGAGAAGCATACTTCGTGTTCACTCTACGAGCCCAACTACGTAAATGTGCGGATCTCTCCGCAGAAAACCTGAGACCAGATACGCCCTTCTTTCCCGACTTATCCTGTCCGTCCTCATCCGATTCTGCAATTGGAGCCGTAGGCGAAACATACGGAGGTGGTGATCGATCTAGCAATGAAAAATCATCAATTTCATTATTAAGGACAGGATAAAGCGGTCGACGAATAGGGAATTGACCAGTCGTTTGCAATTTACGTTCCCGTTCCTCCCTCTCTTTCTTTTCCTGCTCCTCCTTTTCCTCAAGCTGTAAAGCCTTATCCCGAGCAGCCTTGCGCTGCTCTTTGTCCGCCAAGGCAACTTCACGCTTCATTCGCTCACGCACCGCTTTCTCCCACATTCGTACACAATCAAACATGTTCTGTCTAGACCTTCGTTGAAACAAACATTGCTCCACAAACTGTACTTTGCGTAAATCGAACGACCCATGTAGAGGCCATTGCAATTCAGGATCTGACTTAGTATACTTATTCCATAATTTACTGTACATTATAGGTGGAAGGCCATGTTTTATATACATATCCCTATTTGGTTTTCCCTCTGGGGGAGCCGGCTGTGCTTCCGCTAACCTAATTGTGGTACCATTTCCAAGACAGCACATCCCTCGGAGTGTGCTTAAAACAGGCATGTTCAAAAGGTACCACGAAAGCGCGATACCGTAAAAAATGGCACTTACAGTACTTCACACAAACGTGCCGCTCGAAGGAAAAAAACAAAATTAGAGAAACATCTCTACATGCCTGCTTATGTGAAGTGCACTACACATATATTTTTTCAAAGTTCACAAATTCACAAATGTTAGCTAACTCAAATCAAAATCATAGGTCATAGGACTTCGGCAAGCGTCCGAGGACTACCTTACCGATCACAAATCATAGAACTTCAGTAAGCGTCCGCAGACTACCTTACCGATCACAAATCTTACCCAAAGCCTCAAAGGTCCAGTTTCCAACTGCCAAGGTCTTGTAATCGAATCAGCCAAACTGCACTTTATCCAGCAACACGGACAATCGAGGACTCAGTCGGAGACCGGCGCCACCTGGAAGGTCAGATCGGAAGGAAAGGAAAAAACACCGTGGGTGCCAAGACTCGGGTCACTCAGTGGCAGCGCGCGTCCATGGCGAGTATCCAGACCTTCATCACGACCTCTCCTTCGGGCATCCGAGTCGCCGATGAGTTCCACCAGAGTCGCCAATTTGTGGTATTGGGTTCCCAAGGCCTACATGCTCCGAAGATAACCCACTTACACCGAAAGAACTGTTGGCACGGAAACTGAAAAATGCAAAGAACAAGTTTATTAAGACCCCATGGGGTGGTGGTACATTCCTACAGCACCCTTCGGTAATGCAAGAAGTATCACCCCGAACATCGGTGTGACTTGCTCTTTTATACAATTTACAGGTAATAAAACAATGGGCGGCACAAAATTACAAGCGTTATGTACATATAAGGTCATCTTTGGAACACAGCCAGCTCATTGGAGGGGTTACAACTCCGCTGGTCAGTTTAGGCGGCACATTCTAGAGGGGTGACTGGTCAATGGGGACTGCGCATGTACGGGCTTGACCAGTACTAAAAATAGCCTGTTGCTGGGCAAACTCAAGTGGTCAATGGCACGGACAATGGACTAAAGGCCATGCTGGCCACGAGGCCGCTTATGATCTAAGATGGCCGCCGTAACACACAAAATGGCGTTTCCGAGTATGGCCAATTTAAACAGGAAACGTGTAGCACAGCTAAGCGCTAACTCGGCCATCGTCAAATTACGACAAGTGGAGGCTTGTGTGAGAAACTAGGTATTTGTTTCAGTACCTCCCCCAATCTTTGCCTGGCTGAACTTTGACTGAGGTGTACTGGGTCCCTGCTAACAAGGTTCCCAGTAGCAGTGTTCTTTCCCTAAAACTGTGCTGTAATTGACGCAACCTCACCCACCCCAGATAAGTCCCTAGTAAATGGTATCCCTGGTGACTAGGCCATGGGTACTGAAGAGTGTCCTCTAGGGCTGCATCACTGGTACTGCCACTCCAGGGCCCGGCACTCTGCCATTGCAGGATACATGTCTTGGAGCAGGAAAATCTGAAGAGTTGACATGGCACACAGCCATGTGGACCATGCTGCCCATGCCCCGCATAATATATAGGTAAGTCATCCCTACTGCAGACCTTTAGCCCTAAGCCAGGGTGCACTATAACCTATGTGGGGGCATATCAGCATGAGCAGATATGCCCCTTTGATGTCCAGTCCATTCTGTGAAGTTGTAAGTGAAAAGGGAAGCCAGAAGGAGTACATGGGCTGTATACTTGTCAGACTCCATGATGGTTTCACTGATTTCTACGTTTAGTAACTGTTATTGGTTTCTAAAAAATATATAAAGATACAACTTTATTTTTCCTACTTGTACCAGATCTATTATTATGGGTGTGTTTCATTTATTGCCTCTGTGTGTGACAACAAATGCTTAGCACTCCCCTCTAATAAGCCTAACTGGTCACCCACACTACCACAAAAAGAGTATTAGAATGATCTGCTTTTTCTGCTGCACACCTATTGGGGATCCATTGGACTCTTTTCACAGTGTATGTCATGTTAGTTCACTATATAGAGAGCCAGCATCCTACAACACTTAAGTGCATAAATTCACCAGGGTTTCTAAACCTACATGCCCTACCGTATACTAGGGACTTAGAGGTAGACTGTCATGGCCAATTAGAATTATACCAATTACCAGATACCTTTAGAGGACAGACTGTGGAGAAGTGTGGCTCAATGGTTAGAGCGGCAGACCCTGATGCAGAGATCTGGCCTGGGACCAGGGTTCAATTCCCCGCCTCGGTGGGTCTTGGGCTCAAAATTCCACGGACCTGATCATTCTCACCTCGGTGCCTATTCCAATCATGGAGTCCCACTCTGCAACTCTGGGCAATAGCTTGCTTATTCTCCACAACGGCCCCCACAACGCTAAGGATGCCTGGCCTCCACCTTGGGGGTGCCCAGGAGTGGACGCCTCACAGGGAAAGCCAGGATCGGTTCCACAGCGGTATTCGTACAAGCGCCTTGAGACCCTTGCGGGTGAGTAGTGCGCTATACAAGTATCAATCTACATTTTTTTTACTGTGGCTCTGAGGATGGTTAGCAGAGCCCAGGGCACTTTCAAAGTCAGTAACCACCTGCATCAGTCAAAAAATGGGGGTGATCAAGACAAAAAGGATGACTTTCCTACAAACACCATATATTATTTTTCCTCTTTTCATGTGCACACATTCTTTTCTGCTATTGTGATTTTGCCTGGTGGGCCATGTTGAACATTTTTGATGCATTGTTTGATGTTGCCGGCTTACATAATGCTCTTACATATGTCACATTGAACCTGAATGTGCACCAGATATTATTGCCTATTTTCATGTGTTAAATGTTCTGCTATTGTGAGTAGGTTTGGTGAACCATGGGTAATATTTTTAAGCAATTAATTTAATAAACATAAGCCAGTCTTATATGTGTTCCTTGTGCCACAAGCAGGCCCCAGGTATTTTTGCTAATGTTTCCTATAAAGTGGTGCAACATCTAGTTTTTTAACAGATGAACATTTTACAGTGCTGCATCAGTTATCAAAATGTATGTAGAGTTTTCAAATAAAATCTATTTTTACATTATTTTTTACATTCAAATTAACTTACAGAAATATGTTATAATCAACTTTTATATACTTTTGCTTTTTGTATATTTTTTACCATTAATATATATGTATATATGTATTTTTAGCAATTGTAAATAATTCTGTTTAATTTAACATTATTTCCTGGGGTGGGTATATTAAGTCCCTATCAGTGTTTGGCCATATGCAGTGCTCGACTTTAACTGTTTTCAATAGCAACTTACAATCTCAGGACCCAAATTCACAAAGGTAAACTTAGACGTGAAGTCTAGGTTTAGACCTAAAATCTAACTTTAGACCTTAAATCTAAGTTTAGACCGTAAGTCTAACTTTAGGTCTAAAGACTATCTTTAGTACTGAAGTCTAAGTTTAGACCTAAGGTCTAAGTTTAGAGTTTAGACCTAAAGTCTATCTTTAAGTCTGAAGCCTAAGTTTAGATCCAAAGTCTATCTTTAAACCTAAATCTTAACTTTAGACCTTAAGTGTAAAGTTAGACTTCATGTCTAAATTTAGACTTCAGTTCTAAAGTTAGACTTCAGTTCTAAAGTTAGACTTTAGGTCTAAAGTTAGACTTCAGGTCTAAAGTTAGAGTTCAGGTCTAAACTTAGACTTCAGGTTTAAAGTTAGACTTCAGGTCTAAACTTAGACTTTAGGTCTAAACTTAGACCTTAGGTCCAAACTTAGACTTCAGGTCCATGATAACCTTTGTGAATCAGGCCCAAAGTTTGTAAATTCTGAACAGTAATAAACTTACTCAAAAGTATAAACGTACTCAAAAGTATAAACTTACTCAAAAGAATAAACTTACATTTCTGAATAAATCCCTTACATCAGCAGCTGCAACCTCTGTTTAGCAAAAGGGAAACAGACTCTTGCCTCCATAGAAATCACTTCAAGTGGGACTGTAATATCTAGTGGCATATTAAAAGGCAGTCTTGTTATGTTTTCAAAAAGCTAAGCACTAAATGATAATGCTGTGCAGTTCATCGATGTCACAAGGAACAAGCTATCAAGATACAGCACATATGTGCACTGATGCACATTGGATCACTTTAAAGGGCTTTAGAAAAGGGTTCCTTTGGCACCACAAATACAACTGCTTTTCAAGGCATTAGTCAGCATACAATGGTCTCTGTATTCTCCATGAAGAAAGGGTGTCTAGCTGCCAACAGTTCAAGGCCAAAGCCTATGAATATATGAACATTTCAAGGAAGGAGCGTCATATTAAAAAAACAAGGGTCGTAGGTTCAAAAGCGTGAGTTCCAAAGTTTTATTGTTGCAACGTTCATCCAATATCAGCAACATAGGTTTAATTCCAACAACACAAAATTCCAACTCAGTCCAAATTAATGTAGTGTAGAAAACTCAAAACATCCAACGAATTTCGTCCGGAATGGACATCATCAGGGCTGTGAATGAATATCCAGAGAAAAAGCATATATTAAGTATTGTTTCATTGATATAAACAAATAAACATCCAATATATGAAAAACACTGTAACCAATAAATTCACAATCTCTTTAATACCTGCCTATATGCCATTCGAATACCAATCTCTATAAACCTGCCTATATACCATTCTGATAACAGCGATGATCATTGCGATATATAGTAATAAACATTAAACTTTTCATTGGCAAAAGAAAAGACATTGGGTTAGAAATAGAGCTTACAGTCAGCAAACTACAAATGCATAAAACATTGCAGTAGCCTACCTCGAAGTAACTTTTATTCAACCAAAATTGTGGTGACCTCCGTTAAGTAATGGGATTCAGTATATTGAGTTCTCCCTGCTCTGGTGATAGTTCTCAAAAAAACAACTTCTTATCCTATTCAGGCCTGGATATAGTAACTTATATAATTTTCAAATCTCCAAAGTGAAGCATCGATATTAATCACCCAAAAAGTTGCCTCCATCTGGACAATAGCAACGATTCCTTCAAACGAGATCCAGCCCGGCGACACTGGGTATGTGTGCATCCACAGCAGCCTACGAATAGCTTGAACTGAAGGGTCTCAGACCTGGATTTGTTGCCACTGTCAATGGCAGTAGCATTGCCAAAGTCCTGGCAGATGGCTGACATGTTAGAGCTATGTTTAGTACTTGGAACCAATCTGATTGTGCAGGACTTCTTCAAAAAGGACGACATGGTCTATAAAAAACTGGTCACCCATGGCAGCACTGACACTTTAAAGCCTAGAAGTGTTCAAGGGTCTTTCAGTGACTGATACCATCTCTATAAAAGGTTTCTTTGAGGAGGTTCTGATGCACTGAAACTCCACTCGATATGTATATACTGTGATGCCTATTTGAGCAGTACACATCTATGAATGAGTATGTGAACAAAGTAGAGAGGATGCAACAGCAAACCTAAGCAATTGGTCCTTGACAATTTAGAACTAATAAAGTGTCTGATCAAAGTACTTGCACCCTTTGAGGTTTTGACATGGGAATTCAGCAACATTGTGCCATGAGCCAAGCCATCCCATTATTTTACTAGTCCCATCCCCATTTGAGTAAAGTGGAATAAACATTCAATAATGCTAGTTTGGTCAACAGAGTATTCTTTAACCTGGCAACAAAACAACAAGCTATAACAAAAGAGAAATTAAAGGAGGCAGACTTTCAATACCAGCCTGAGGGCTGCCTTTTGGAAGAATACAAAAGAATGCCAGCAACATGGAAGGAACTGGGAGGGTACATGCTGCAATAAAATGTAAGCAGCTTTGGGTCTGAGGAGCCACAGTGTAAAAAGAGGTTGAAAACATATTAAAGTAGTCCCCCACAGGTAGATCAACAGAACAAAGCGTAATGATATTGTATTAAGCCCCTGTTCAAAGGGACAAAGAGGCAGGTCTGGCCACTAGTGAGCAAGGTTTTTTAAAGGACATTGAAACAAACAAAAGAGAAGCGAGGAATGGCATTTGGCCCACAGAGATATATGTATACTAAAGTATACAAGAGGTCATATGCTTACGCTCAACCTAAAAATCTACAATAGGTCTGGGTGAGTGAGCCAGCAAGGGGTGTGCCATCATTTCTGGTTCACGCTCATTGCATAACGCACCAGTCTAGCTAGGTTTTTTTGTGTGAAGTTTGTCCTTCCATTCTTTTCTGGTTCAAGTTACCAGTATTATCGGAAGTTTATGTTGGACAAATTATACGTGTAATTTTGAGTTATTTGGGGGAAGTTTTTTGTAAATTTAGTGAAAATGTTTTACAGAATTGCTGAAAAGGCCCATAAGAAACGTAAAAGTATATGCCTGTGTGCATATGTGAATACTACAAGCAATCACTTTGACCACAAGCAGAATTAAATTATGAATAGAATAATTTATAACTGTTTTTCTCAATTTTGCTATTAAATGTTACAGCATCTAGTTAAGTGTGTCGGGAGGTAACCATATTTTCTAGTCTACTGGGAGTAAGACAACCATACGACAAATAAAGAGGAAACCAGTGGTGCCAAAATGCATACTGAAAGTAGTGGCTCATAGGGTCACTAATAGTTTAGAGTGGAAAAAATCAGGCCCATATTTATCATGTATTTATCATGTATTTGATTCACCCTTGTTGCCACTTTGCTCAGCCCCGCATGACTTGGAAAATGTGGTGCAATGCAAGGCAGCTTTACCCTGCCCCAGAGATGCATAACATGATTGGACCGTGGGTGTTCTCATGCATCCACCCATGTATTTTTGCGCATTCCTAGATTTACCCTTACTGGAAACATGGGAATGTGTCAAAATGTTAAGACTACCCGGGGAGGCTTAATGAGAAGAAATTCTGCCTACAATGCAGGTACACTTGCACCATGGTGCTAGGTGCCCGCATTGGCACCAGGCAGCACATTGTGCAGCAGGAATTCACCCCATAATGTTAAATAAGGTGCATTCCTGCCCTCTCCCTTTCACACAGCACAGTTCAGCAAGGTGGCTTGCTTTGTTGTGTGTAAATGTGCAATAATCTCTCTCATGCTCCACTGTGACAATGTATGAATCAAAATATGATGTGGTATTCAGTAACTTTTATTTTGCCTGGCCAGTCACAAGGGTGAATATACATATTCAAGCATAGATCAGTAAGTACCACCACGTGTCATACTTTGCTACAGTGTTATTTTTCTTCTTTTTAAAAAAAACTTTATTTACCATTTTGCATGTTAAGTTGACAAACAAAGTAGCAGTTACTCAATGCAGCAGTATAATAATTACAATAATGAATAGCAATGTCTCATGGTGTACAGACAAAATATCGACTCCAAAATATCGACTGGACATAATATCGAGTTTTAAATATAGACTGGACAAAATATCGACTGGACATAATATCGACTACAAAAATATCGTTTTTCAGGTAAGTGAAGTAATATCGACTGTATAAAATATAGATAGCAAAAATATCGAATTTTTAATAATATATAATATTTTATAGTGTATTTTTATGTAATAATATGTGTGAATAGTGTGTATTAATGTTATAAAATATTTTATTAAATGAATTTTGTTTTTATAATAATTGCGTAATGTAATTCTGTAGCGGGTTGTGGGTTTATAGGGGAATAGGGTGGGAAGTAATTTAATAATAATTAATTAATTAATATCTGTTTGTTAATATTTTTAATTAATAATTAATTGATAATTAATTAATATTAATTAGTTAATTAATTAATATAATTTTGAACATATTTTGTATTAGTAATTAATTGTTAATTAATTAATTGTAATTAGTTAATTACATTAATTAGAGTAAATTTTTAATATATATAATTTTGTGTTATTTTTAAGTAATTAATTTGGAAAAAATAATATTAATTATTAAAATAATTACAGCTAATGTTCTAATATATTTACTTTATTGTTATTGTTAATTAATAATTAATTGGTAATTAAATAATATTGATAATTTTTGGGTAAAGGAGCATTTTTAGGGTTCAGGGTCAGTTTTCAGTTTTAGGGTAAAGGGGTATTTTTGGGGTTCAGGGTCAGTTTTCAGTTTTTGGGTAAAGGGGCATTTTTAGGGTTCAGGGTCAGTTTTCAGTTTTAGGGTAAAGGGGTATTTTTAGGGTTCAGTGTCAGTTTTCAGTTCATGGGTAAAGGGGTATTTTTAGGGTTCAGGGTCAGTTTTCAGTTCATGGGTAAAGGGCTATTTTTAGGGTTCAGGGTCAGTTTTCAGTTCTTGGGTAAAGGGGTATTTTTAGGGTTCAGGGTCAGTTTTCAGTTTTTGGGTAAAGGGGCATTTTTAGGGTTCAGGGTCAGTTTTCAGTTTTTGGGTAAAGGGCTATTTTTAGGGTTCAGGGTCAGTTTTGGGTTTTTGGGTAAAGGGGTATTTTTAGGGTTCAGGGTCAGTTTTGGGTTTTTGGGTAAAGGGGTATTTTTAGGGTTCAGGGTCAACAAATAAGATTGTAAAAAATTATTTTTATTATTTTCATTTATTATTTAATTATTATAATTTAATTTAAGTAGTTTTAAGTATATTTTAGTAATTAAAATTTAATATTAATTTAATTTAACACTGTTTTTAATAAAGTCGATATTTTTTACATCTATATTATTGTTAACGATATTTTGTACTCGATATTTTTGTACTTACCTGTTTGTAGATACAAACTCGATATTTTGACTGTCGATATTTTGTCCACGATATTTTGGCAAGTCGATATTTTGTCCCTCGATATTATTTCAGTGATCCATGTCTCATAAATACATCTTACCAGGGGTGTTTCGCACTCTAAGCACAATGACCAGAAAATCATATTTCACACTGTAATATGGCTGCGGCTACTCCCTCTTTGTGTAGCTTATATACATACTTGTGTTGCTACTGTGGGTCATCCCACTTCGTTGGGAGTAAGACAATCCCGTCAGGGGGCTATGTTGCGGCAGATCCCTCCTCAAGCAAATAGCTCTTTACAGAGCCCCATAGGTCCTTGGGCATTGACGACAGTGGCGTCATGGTAGTAAATAGATCACAGTTTTTATTACAATAAATGAGACTGTTAAGCCAGGCTTTAGTTGTTGGAAGGAACCTATTACCCCCCTGTAATGCTAGTTCTCGCTTAGCTAATAACAAGGCGATGGCTACGAATCTTCACACTTGTTTTGGAAAATTACGGACACACCTCAATAGGGCTACCTCTCTGGCATAGGGTTGATATCAAGTTGTATCACACGTGACAATATTGTATACACTGCCTTCCAATACCCCCCACTTTCACACAGGTCCAGGTCATGTAGATAAAGTCTGCTTGCTGTGCTCCACACTTCGAGCACGAGTGTGATCGCGAGGGGTCTGTGGAATGAAGTTTCGCCGGTGACATGTATGCCCTCCATTGGAATTTAAAATGGATTACTTTATGTTTACTGTTCAATGAGACTTCCTTAGTCTGGGTACAACAGAAGGCATATTGTTTATCTTCTATTGGATGGCCTAGGTCGCATTACCCAGTTTCTCGTATCTTGGCGTCTCTGATGGGAATCAATGTCATAGAGGCCCTATACAGTTTGAAAATGAGGCGGGCTCCCTCTTGATTTGTAATCAAAAGGGTCAGCGGTGGAAAGGACACTGGCTCTAATGGGAACTCAGTTATTTGTGCCCTTAGAGCACTACGGAGCCTCCTGAATACAAAATGTTCCATGAAGGAGGCTTCATTAAACCTGCCTGCCTGTGCTGGACAAAACATGTCCTCCTGGAAACAAATCCCCAACCGTATCTAAGGAGTATGCGCTGAGTGTAGGCTGTTCTTTGCTATAGTGTTTATTTTGAGAAGAAATAAAACAAGAATGGTGTTTACATTTCAATTGATTTTTCATTTTCACACCTGAGTGCTGTCCATGTTTTGCTTTAGGTAGTACTTTTTTGATCATATAATATGAAATCAGAACCTCCTCTGCTTCCTAGAACATTTTCTAAATAATCCATTGCTCAAAGCCTTCTTGAGTAAGTCTTTCATTTCCAAATATGGTCTAAGCACTTATGATTTCGCATTAATTGTGTGATTGCAAAATAGTTTGTTTACTACACTCCTTCAACCTACTTGCCATAATCTGTGTCTTTCTCTTCTTGCACAGATGACTCAAATGTCCTTGATGTTGTTCTTCATTCAATCTAGCAAGTTGGAAATTATGAGAAAGGTGAAACATGATTTTTCTAACAGAATGTGGACTTATTAATGTAATACCGCAAGTAAATTGAGGCATATCTGTTGTAATTTGTAATCTTCACAGTTCTACACTCTTAAGGTTCTAAAGTGTGCCTTGGAATGTTGATAGATTCTTGTTTGATATGCAGTCTGTGACAGAAGTGGAGCAGTGAAGACGATCAATAAAGCCTTACTGAACCCACCTGAGAGACCATTCTTCTTCCATCTGCATATCGTCCGCGTAACAATATCTTATTTTTACACTCTATGGCATTTCTAAGATGTAGGGATCATTTCTTTTTTAATTTCAAAGGCCATATTTTACCAGCATGAAAGTGTCCTAGACACAATCTCACCTTGATTGTTCTTCTTAAACAGTACTCTATATATAAATGAAGTTCACGCTCTTATCTTTTTTGCATCCAATTATTTTATCTGTATGTATTGAAACATTAGTGAGGCTACTGCTATCACCTTTCCATTTGCAATACATTTTGGCATGATGTTGCATATTGGGGGTCAGTAGATTTCTGGACCCCCTGACAATTGCCATATTGTGATGCATAAGCAATGGAAAGTGATGTTTTGGTAGATGGCTAGTTAAAACCAAATTTGTAGGATAATAGTAAATGGAAGTTGGATTGTTAAGATGCTTACTGCTTGTGGCTGACAGTAGCTGTTGCTCTGTAAGTCTGATCCCAATCTGTCAAAACACAAGCTCTTTTTCCCTTTGAAACACTCTTATCATCATGCCGATGACACAACAACTTTACATCAAATTACTGATGTTCTTTGCCACTTATATTTCTCTGCATGGTTTGGCTTCAGATCAGTGTGCACATCAGATCTGAGCAGCAGCTTTACTGTGAAAGGCAACTAAAGACCAAAATAGCCTTACTGAAAACATGATGAATACGGTATTTGTTACGGTTGCATCTCAAAAGTCAGGAATTACCCAATTGCCACTATGCCAGCACCAAGTTCAGAGGAACACTAGCAAGACTAGATTGCTAAAGGGTTATTGTATTGCTCCAGAAGATTAGTGTTGAGTATGTTCTGGGCTGTTCCTTTCAATTCGACCCTGGTCAACATACCTTTTTAGTAGCCGGAGAGGAAAAGGGTGTTAGAAATGTGGGGTCTCTAGTTGGCAGTGATTTGCACTCTGTCCAAGTAGGGACCCTTTTCTTGTCAGGGTAAGGGAGTTACACACCCAAGATAACCCTCTGCTCACCCCCTTGGCAGCTTGGTATGAGCATTCAGGCTTATCTCAGAGGCAATGTGTAAAGCATTTGTACATAAACACACAGTACCACAGTGAAAACACTACAAAAGGACACCAACTAGTTAGAGAAATAACCAATATTTATCCATATATAATGAAGCATGGGCTGAAAATTCGTTCCGCTCGCGGGATTTCTCGCGAAATTGCGGTAAAATCAGCGAATCAGCGGGACGAATTTTCAGCCAGGCACTTACAGGGTTACAGCAGCAGGTGCAAAAGTTGAAGCTAATTTTTTGTAACCTTTTACAAAAGGGTTACAAAGAAATTAACTTCTACATGGGCACCTGCTGCTGTAAGCCTGTAAGTGCTTCCTGGCGCCTCATTGCCTACTTGAAACTATTCTCTGACCCTGCTCTGACCCTTGAAGCAGGGTCAGAGAATAGTTACAAGTAGGCAATGAGGCGCCTGTCACGAAAATTAAACCTCAACAGGAAGCACTGACAGATATAAAAACAAGCATTTGCAATGCAATAGGTCTCGCATTAGGAAAGTTTGAGCTATTGGTCTTGTAAATGAAAATTTATTTTATTTATGTGTTGGTTTTGAAAATAGCTAAATTAATAGCTTTGTCATTTACAGTGCCAATAGTTAGAACTTTGGCAAATGTGACACCTATAGCATTTGTAATGCAACATGTTTTGTATTTACGTGACTTAGATGTATTGATATTACAAATTACAATGGCTTTTAATTTTTTTAATTAATTAATACTTAAATAAAAGTGATTTTTATTTATAATGGCATTAGCTTAAACTTTTGTAAATAACTTTTGTGAAGATTATGTTCAGTGTATTTTATTGTGACGAAAATCCAAGAACAGAAGTGAAATATTAACATCTTTTTGTGACATTTGTAATAAAGCTTGAAACATTGAGAGAACATATTTGAACCAGTTGTTGTTGAATGGTTGCACAGATTGATGCTGGGGTGGCGCTGAGTGGTACTGTGGTGGTGCTGAGTGGTGCTGGGGTGATGCTGAGTGGTGCTGTGGTGGTGCTGTGGTGGTGCTGAGTGATGCTGTGGTGGTGCTGAGTGATGCTGTGGTGGTGCTTAGTGGTGATGTGGTGGTGCTGAGTGATGCTGTGGTG